>NW_024581098.1:1070565-1196691 GCF_017639235.1 Corvus kubaryi | reverse complement strand
GGGGGGGCACTGCTGCCGCTGTACCGCCGGGAGATCACCCGGTCCCTCCGCGGCGGGCGGGGCGGCGGCGGGCGGCCGTCGTCGCCCAGGGCTTGGAGGAGGATGTCGAGGAGCGCCCCCCGCTCGGCTCCGGCGGCGGGCACGTCCCTGCCCTCGGCGCCCGGCGGCGGCCCGGCCGAGGCCAGCAGCAGGAGCACGATGGCGGGCAGCGCCTGGCGCTTCTTCGCCCCTCGCATCTCTGCGGCGCTGGGAGGAGGCAGACAGCGAAGGCGGTCAGCGCTGGGCCCGGCCCGCACCCCACCCGCCCGCCCCCCATGCCGCGCCCGGGGGCACCGCCGCTCCCGCACGGTGGGCCGGGCGAAGCCCGCGGAGCGCCGGCGGAGGGGGCGCGGAGCGGGGACCCGACGGGCCGGCACCCCGCAGTGCCGCCACGCTCGCCCAGCTCCTCGGAGAGTGCGTTTAATAGTCACGGATTAGGGCAAGGTTATTAACCGCGCCGCACATATTCGCGGTACAGGGTTTTGCAGGGGATTTGCTCGGCTCCCTTTGCCCTTGGAGTCCCCGCGCCCGCGGGTGCCTCCTGGTTCTGTCGGCGGAGCAGGGCGGCGGGGGAGCCCCCACAACGGGCCAGCCTTGTCCAGCCACCTTGTGCTCCACCCGGGGAGCGCCACAGCGGGGGGTTCGGGGAGCGAGCACGGACGGCAGGGGGATGGAGTTCAGTGAGCGGAGAGTTACATCGGAACTGCCGCAAATCAGGGTGTAAAGGGCGAAAACAATTACCGCAGGCTGGGGCTTCGAGAGCAGCTCTTAATGCCCTAAGTAAGCTATTCTAATTATAGAAAACGGGTAGAATTAAGAGGGAGGGAGGCAAATTCTGTTATTTACAAACTGTGTTCTAGTTGGCCTGCCTTGCAAATCCTCCTGGGCGAAGGAGTTAATCGGAGCCTCAAGGGAGCCGGCTCTCCCCGACGGCTCGGGGCTCTCCCTTCCTCCGCCGCCGCCGGGGCGCACGGCAAACCCGGTGAGTAACCGGGCAACGACCCGCGGTTGGCTCCGGGGCAGCGACACCCCCTCGTTCCACACCAAGATCCCCTCCAGAGAGCCGGCGGGAGGCCGCTTACCTTCAGGCGGAGGCGAGTCCGGCTGGGTGCGTGCGGGCTGGGGAGCGAGGTCCTGTGCCGCCGTCGGAGAGCCCGTGTCCCCGCGGCGTCTCCGCCGGGCGCGGAGTGGGGCGCTCGGTGCTGCGCCCGGAGATGGGGGATGCGCCCTCCAGGGCCATGCGCTTCTCTTATATAGTCCACACCGGCGTACTCATTTGAGTACTATCGACTTTAGGTGGGTGGCAGTCGATGGAGACACCTCTGGTAATCACTCTTGGGCTCAGAGAGGGTCTTTTCTGACAAACTTCCTCCTCCCCGATTGTCCCCCGGTGGATGGCAACTGAAAGCTGCGTTTGAAGTGACTCTGATCTATTTGTGAAATTAGATTTCCCTGAAGATTGGGGAACGCTTACTAATAAAGCTGCCGGCTCAAGAGATTAAAATGTGCTTTAACTTAGCGGGATTCCCTTGGGAGTACAACAAGGAAACTAATTCTCCCCTTCTTTTATTGAACCAAGAAGCCGTGAGCAAAGTCTGAAGTGTGTATAAATTCGGTTCTGTTTTGATGGTAAGGAAAGTGGTAATCTGTCTTCGGCAGGTGAATTCATGAACTACAAACCTTGTAAAAGTTTGCTTCTTCAAAACAGCTTTTTTAATTTTTGACAATGAGACTTAATGAAAAGTTTGCAAAAAAGGTAGTAACCTAACAAAACCATTAAACCCACAGGTTAAAAAACTTGCCTCCTAAAGCCCTAAATAGATCAGCCAAAAATTAGTGAATAGAATCTCAACTTTCAGAGAGCACTTGAATTCAGGTGCTCTCGACAGACTGAAAAGCAATACACATTTTTCAGATTATACCAGACAATATTTTATGTTGGTATTTTGCAAGTATAACTCTGTCATAAGTTACCACTTAGATATTTACTTAATAAGAGTGGGAGAAAAAGAAAAAAAAATGAGATATCCTTTAAGATGTGAAAATGGGGAATTTAGATTTGAAAAAGATTTAAACTATTCTGAATCTGTCTGCCATACAACATTTCCCTGCAAACTATGTCTCTTTCCCCAAGTCCTTCATTCATGCCCTTCTCTGGTTATCTCAGGCAGCACACACTCAGGGCTGTATCTCACAGGGACTATGTCATTGCTGGTGATGGGAACCAGCTTCTTCCCCACATCACCCTATGCTTGTGCCATCCTCACTCATCTTTGGGGGTGTGATCCCACAAGATCAGAGATCAAGCCATGTTTAACTAATAAAGACTTACAAAGGGTTTTGTCACACAAATGTTTTTAGAGGTCAGCATGCTGCACTAGATACTCTGGTCTGACCTGTGGATTCCCAGGATAACTGAAGCGAAGTGCCATTCTCTCGCTATGGGATTTCCTGCTTTTGCATCTTTATTGGGTGCATATAAGGAGTTTACTTTTGTCAGGCTGATGGTTAGGCTGAGTGAAGAAGGAAAGGGGAGAAATAAAACAGCATATTAATTAATCAGCTGCAAAATAAATCCCAAAAATTCTCTCCTTTTCTTATTTGTTTCTATTGTTTTATTATTCTTTTATTTTGCCCACAGAGACACATACTGACACCACAGAATAGGACTGAATTTTTCTCTGGAACTGCCTTAGCTCAAGCTCCTCTGCCCACCTTCATTACTAATCATGGACTAGGTTTACATCTTCTAGTCCTGGGAGCAGGTCACATGGGAAGGAAATCCATGTGGCACTGTTAAGACAGAATAATTTTGCTGCTCATAAAAACCCCAAAGTCTTTATTGGATGTCTGTTTGAGGCGGATAGCAGAATACACCTAAGGATTAAAAGCAGTATTGCAAAAGGCAAGCAAATAGTCCCTCATTTCTCACCCACATCCCCAGAGAAGATCTAGGGAGTCTGCAGACTGCCATGGCTGACCATGCAATCTTGCTGGACAACATCCCGGAGCTGCTAGTTTGGGAAAGTTTGTAACCCCTTCAGCAAAGATTGTCAAATGTCACCCCCACTTAGGAACTTAGTGGGTTCCTAAGATACAAATGCTGCTATAAATACTAAGGCCATTAAATTTCGTTCTTTAATTTACGTGTTGATCATTTAGGGTTTTGAAGTTTTGTATTGGAACCCAACTAGGCCCTTTACCATTATGAGCCATCCAGGTTTACCCTTGTCCTTTACCTCTGCTGTAACTTGTTTCTCTCCTTTGGAAGAACTGTATCCTTCTTTCCTTGGATGGACATTATACCCACCCAGAGGGCAATGAACTGTTTCATAATTAGTTTTCAGTTAGACAAAATAAACAGGGAGATTGCTTAATTTCTTACCATTTTTTAATGTTATCCTTTGGTATATTCAAAAGAATAATCAAGAAGTCAAGAAAAAAAGAGCGTGGGTGTCCCTGCAGAGCAGCTTGAGAGGCAGGTCCATCAGGCCTTGAAGTTACTGCAAAGATTTCCATTCACTTTTGTAGGAGTTGGGACAAGCCTTAAAATGAAAAGAACCAATTAGAACCATAGCACATCTAACTCACAAGTTTTAAGTAGCTTTTTCAGATTTTTTCTACGCTCAAGAACCTTAAAGACTTGTTTAAAAACAAAACAAACAAAAAGATTTGTTTTCTATTTTTGTGCAAAGCCTTGTCTCTTTTTAAGTCGTTTTGATATTTGAATTCATCAGAGAGCAGTTGAAAGAAGGAAGACCAGACTGCATCCAGAGGGTGATGAAGAGAATTACTAATCCTAGGCAATTTTGGCAGGATGAAACCCCATTCTCATTGGCCCCTTTGTTAGTAGCTCTAATGTTTCTCCTCATCATTATATGGAGAAAAAATCTCAGCATGAGATTTACATCAAAGAGATCCTCTTAAGGCTTCACTCAGTTTCTTATTTAGGAACAGAGAACCTGTTAGTAGAGAGCCGAAATAAGTCTGGTTATTTGCTTCCTGTAGCTAATAGATTTAAACAGGTACATCACATTATTTTTTCCTGTGACATGTTCTTTTTACTTTCTGGTCTGCCTTAGCCACAAGTATATCTGATTGAACTTAAAAGCAAACTAGTTATGTCAAAGTCTCACAGGGCTGACAGGGACTCAGAGAGTTGATCTAGTGCTTTCCCTTGCTCAAGGCAGAGACAACTGTACCTATGTCATCAGGGCTCAGTTAGAAACTTTTAATTTCTCCCGTCAAGCTCAACACTTCATCACAAATCCATTAAATGAAAAATTGGTAAATGTTGGATTAGAAGTGACATTTTACCTCGGGATTTACACTGAAATATAAAAATTATCTAAATGGATTCCCAAAGCACACATTCAAATGAAAGACAGACTAAAGTAAAGATTTAAAATGTAGGTATCTTGATGTCTCTACATAAATCTGTCAGCTGAAGATTTCCATGGCCACTCATCTAAATCAAGAAGAAAAACAGAGAAAGCCTGTTTCTGTCGAAGTTCATGTGAATTTTCTTGTTGACTTTGTTGAGCAGGGATTTAATGCAGGGCTGTTACTAAAGGAGAGGTGAGGAAGTGAAAAATCACCTCAAAAATATGAATGTATTAGCCAAGGCAGTAAATTATAGATGGCTGTTGTAATTTCTGATAAGTAGCAGAGGATTCCAGCTGTTTTCAGACAACAGCATTTCCTTAAAATCAGCGTTTTTACACAGCCATTACGTACATGCCTGTTGAGGCTCAGTGCAGAAGACTTGATCAGAGGGCCTTTTGAATACCTTTTGCAGCCCTTTATTTCTGAGAATCTACAGGGGTTTTTGCAAGTGGCTTTTAAGGCACAGGGCATGCTAATGAACTGTCTGACAGGAAGGCCATACAGTTAAAGAAGTAAAACAGTGTTACTAAAAGAGATGTGAGAAACAGTGTGAATGCTGAGTCCATCTCTTAACCTGATGCTGTTTTCTGAACATTTTTGGTAGAAATATCACACCAGAGAATTGTGGCGTGTTCTTAATTGAATTTTAGGTGGTGGGTTCCCGTGGTTATTCTGTACAATAAACATCATCATCTTTCCCATTAAAGAATAGCATACGAGTTTTATTATTGAAAACATATCAAAGTATTTGTAACTACCAAGCGATAATGATCCTTACTGGCCTTATCGTTAAGAAATTTTACCATGAAGTCACCACCTTTAAGGTTTGGGGGGTATTTTGCACCTGCAATTACGAGATAATGAGTCATTTTTTAGGCCCTTTGGCTCCCCTGTCCTCTGGAAGGCTGAGCTGGAAACATGACGAAGCTTTTGACACAGAGATCTCAAACAATAACCTGAAAACTCACCTACAAGTTGTTCAGCAGTAAGCAAAGAGGATATAGAGAGAAAACTGAGGAGCCAAGTTTGGTAGGACTGTGAAATAAGTCCTTCTATATTCTTTTATTTTTCCTGATGCAGTTTCAATAGTGAAGGTTTTGTTTCTGCACTGACTGTCTGCAGCTGGGACTGTTCAGCTGAAGGTGGCACACGGGATAAAGCACCGAGTCTGAGTTATAGATGTTACTTCGCAAGAATCTAATCCAAACAGTTTTTCTCTTAGCCTAAGTGATATTGAGAACATAATAACAAGAAATGAACATGGCTTGCCTTTTAAATTGTTCCCTGGACAAAATCTTCTACAAGATTTTCAAAGAAGAAAAATAGAAAGACTTTAAAACCTGGTAAGATTTTCCAGGACTTGAGAGTGGTGTGCTGAGGACAACTCAGCTGGGCTCAAGGGCTGAGAAATAATCAGTCTGACCAAAGACCCTTTGAATTGCTTGCAGTTCTTCACAAGTGCTGCAACATGGAAGATATGAAGGCAATTATTTGTATTACCATGACACTGAAGATTGACAGCTTAGCTTATTTTAGAAAATATCCAATAGTGGCTTGGTTTGTTGTCACCTTTTGATTTTGACTAGAATTACATTTAAGAAGGACAAAGCAGACCCTCCCCCACAAGAATCCTGCTGCAGGCACCTGCTGTTATCTGACCCCAAAATACCAAAAATAGATACCAAATTGTCCCACTGGTTTGAGTCTTTTTCTTTTGAACCCAGATCCTCAGCTCTGTCAGATGCACTGCAAAAGACAAAAGTTCTCTTTCTGAGGTAATGACAGCTTATTACACCTGTCATTATAGCAGCTAAAAGAGTTTATTTGCAGATGCAGCAGGTTTAAATTAAATCTCTTGCCTGGCACAGAAGACATCTTCACCATATGCCCTTTTTGACAGCAGATTCATGACTCCAACTTACTGACACCACCAAAAAACTGACTGGTGACATGAATAACTGTGCAAGTGGCATGGCTATCCTGAGGAGATGCATCCAACCAACACGAGGACCATCACCCAAATGTTTCCTTTCAACAACACCAAGGACTGGATGACATTTTCAGGGCTTGGCAACAAGGGCAATATCAAAAATTTACACTCAAATCACGGAGTCACCAATTCAGAAAAAAAAATGTTAAATTTCATCTTGCAATGAGAGCTTTCATCAGGGGAACCTGAACTTAGGGATTTTTGTGGATGGAAACATTCAAGAGCAGCCTTCACTGAAGATGGAGAATCAATCCAGGTGCGCTGCAGCAGAGTAGTCTGAGTTTAGAGCTCACTGACCTCTACTGATGAATAATCAACTTTTAAAAAAGAAAAAGAAAATTTGGATGTAAATGTTGTGTCAGTGGGGAAAGAGGAGGTTCAAAAAGTTTTAGAAAAACTGTAGGGACCACCCCAAATGAAAAAGTCCTCCAGCTCATGTTCATGTTACTTCCAGACCAGAAACTAAGACATTTGATGCCATTCCCTACAGCAATGGTATTTTCTGATTACCTGTTACATTAAGGATAGATATCCTTAAGGATAGATAGTGGTCTCCTGTGAATCCTTGCTGATTTCTTGTCTGACTTCTCAGGAGACTGGCAAACTTTCCAGACCTGCTGCATACTGATGGTTTCAATGCAAAAGATTTCTAAGAAGCATTTGACGTTGTGCCACTTGACAGTTTAGATAAGAACTTTGAAAGTTAACACAGTCTGAATTCAGTGGATTAACTGGTTCTCTGAGGAGCTTCACACTAAAAATGTTAGTGGGGTAATGTTTATTTGAATAAAATGCACATCAGTGTTGATTTGGTAAGAGATTTTCAGCAGGAATTGGTTTTTAAACTGGAAAGAGGTAAAGAAAATGGGTGTCTGTTTTGTAGGCCAACATGGGCGCTGAGACTGAGGGTTACAATCAACCAGAACACAGCCAAATGCAGAGAGTGAAGCTCTCTGAGGGTGGATTCCTGCCTGAAAAAGAGTTGGGCAAGCAATGCTGCTGATATCCAGATCTCAGATAATACTGTTTCTCACTGATGAGACTGCTGATCAAATCTTGTACTTTAATCATCAGTTCAGACCTCAGGAAGAATAACAAAAACTGGAGAAAAATAAGGAATATGTTTTTAAGTTTGGAAAAAATACTTTAAAGCAAAAGACTCAAGTTTATCAGAAAGGAATCTCTTTAATATGGGAACAGAAACATCATGGTCATTCAGTCCATAACACCTGAAGCTGTAAGAGTGCAATAGAGACCTGCCCTCTGTATGCCCCTACAGACTTCACATGACACAGTATTATGAAATAGTCTAGAGCAAATCTGAAATGCCTGTAACAGGCCAAAAGCAAACCTGTAATGTCTGAAGGCACTTCAGGAAAAAAAATCCAGAACAATGACAAAGCCTTAAGGCCTGGTAGGAGTAGGGGGTTTTTAAAATAAACCAACCTGAGGAAGCAGATCATCCCCTTGCTATGAATGTCAGAATTCTTCTGCCTACCTGACCTAGAGGAAAAATTTCATGATGACTCCAGCCCTGGTGACTGATTTAAAGCTGAACCTGTGATTATGATACACTAGCCAAGCAGCTGAGAATTTTATAAATTACTAATGGCTCTTTTTGACATATTGTCTCCAGCTGTGAAAGTCTCCAGTGACTCAAAGGGAAGGGAAAAATACCAATCTGTTCCTCCTCTCTGCCTCCTGAGGCAAACAAGGCATCAAAGGGACGCCTAAAGAATAGTTCCTATCTCATCAGGTGAGAACATGGGGTTAAAGCAATGGAAATGAAATAGATGAGCAGTGTTCCTATAACTTCTAAATTCACTTGGGTATAGTCATTGTTATTTTTAACAGACTACTTCTAGGTCTGGCACTCTTCTGCTAGCAGGGGCAGTGGGACCAATGGCTTTATCTTCTCCCTCCCCATCCCCACCCCACAGCTTTCTTATTAAATTAAATAATGGTTTGAAGGAATATTTGACAGTAGATTTTCCTTGTTTCTTAAGATGTCCATCCTTTGATAAAAGTTACTTTTTAAAAATCTCTGCCAATGGCAGAGAAAATTCACCTTATAACAAATCATGTAGAAGTGTCTTTGGACCTTATAAATAAAATAAATAAACTGTTTAATTTGTTAGTATCAGGTTTGAAATGCTTTTAAGGACCTTGCCATGTCCCTGATCCCAACTAAATCTTTTGACAATCATAAGCGCAACTAATAAATTACACATTATGTAATTTATATGTGGTTTTTTTCTGATAAGTTTCAAAAAAACAGGCATTTAATTTTGCTTCCTTTCTACTGTATTGCAAGACTGGACTGTTGAAGAACTCAGCTCCAAAATCATATTAAAAAAATAAAAGCAGTAGATCTTCCTAACCCTCTTCAATTGTGTCCTTTTTTGTCCTCTTTTCTAGTGCCCTTCCTGCCATGCTACTCCTAAATCTAAAATCATCACATAACCTGTTCCTTCAACTGCCTCAGTTTCTCCTTGGTATACATTTTTTGATCCCGCATTCCTCTTTTCAGCCATCCATCCAGGTTTTTTTCTTTTCATTTAAAATGACACATGACACTACAGCTGAAATATCAAATGTGTTCACTCATGCAGTTTTTACATGTGCCTTGTATTTCTAATAAACAGAAAGACATTTACTATGTCCTTTGTTACCAAGGAAAAGAAGAAGAAATTAAACACACCCAAAATCTCTGCTATATATTAATTTTTGTCCTGATCTACAACAACTTAATAAAGAAGCTAAGTACCACTTTAAATGTTTTTTAATTATTTCATTTTAATAATGATTTTCATTTTGGCGTTGATTTTCACTTTTTTTCTGTGGGATCCTTTTTCCAAATTGACTTGAACACTTTTAAAAGAATAAAGACTAACTGACAGAAAATCAAGCTGTGTTAATTACATGGTGTATTGTTGTTGGAGATTATTTTCAAGTCTAGTTGAAACTAATATTAAAACTGGAAGTTTTGCTGAGGTTGTACATTCCTTATTCTGAAATACTGCATCTTTTGCCACAAGTCCTGGCAGTGTGACCATATGGGAGCTAAGCTGTGCCTACCTAATAGCTTCCACTGGATCACTTTCTGTTCACCACTGAAGGGGCTCCACAATTCAGGTAACCCACTTTACATCAGTGTCATCTCTCTGTCAAAGTAGGACCACTTCTGATATAGAAAGGACCAAATGGAGCAGAAAATAAAGAAAAAAAAAAAAACCAAATATCTATTAACCTTTCCAATCATGGACAGGATTAATATGAGGCACACCATGATCACAGAGTCATAGAATAACCTGAGTTAGAAAAGAAAAAGAAGCTGAACTGGCTCAAGTAAACATTTCAAGCTGAAATTAGTTCTTAATGGCTGGTTCCCCCACCAGGCCCACTGCATGCGTCACAACTCCTCTTGGGAAGAATATGAAGAAGCAGATACCACGGAGATGTCAGTGAATTGCTGGTAGCAAAGGAGAGCAGGAGTGCCTCTTCCAGAAGCATTGCTGTCTTACAGTGTTCACAAATTTGTGGGTCCTGGTGAGACTGTGGTGCTCTCTGACCATCTCAACAACGTTTGGGTGCACTGGACATTTCAACCATTTTGACAAATGTATAACAGTTAAAGATATCCTCATATTTTTCTAAATATAAAAGACAAAGGCAGGCAGAGCAATTCATTAGTGCATGGAGAGCAGAAGGAACTAAAGATCTTTCTGAGGGATACCCTTCTCTTCTGTTTTCCTTCCCAGGTCAGGACAGAATTGACTCAGCAGGAAGTGGACACAGGACTGCATTTGCTACTGCTCCATATCTCCTGTCTCATCTCCTGTTTTCCTTCCTCCACAACTCTCATTTCATTGTCATTGCAGGAATTTGAATATGTTGCTGAGCAAACTGCAATAGGCTCCTCCTGTGCTGCCTACTTAACTGGTAGGCAACACCAAGACATGCAAAACCCAGCAGAAAGCTAGGCAATGACTACATTTCCCAAGCCCTTTCTTCCCTACATTTCTAAATAAAAAAACTATTAAATAGATTTTTATCTGCCAGTTGTGATGTTTAGACAGTTTATAAAACACTGTGAAAAAATGTGTTCCTAAAGCTAGTGGATCTAAGATAAGCAGATCTCCTCGGCCCAGACAAAGACCCTTAGCTGTCAGGAGAAAGACTAAGCTTAGGGATAGCCTGCCACACTGCCTGCCTGCAACATATGGACCTTTACTAAATCTGATTTCAGCAGGTTTAACTTATTTGGATGTAAGCCCTAATAAACATTTGAAGAGCAATTTAGATTAAAAAAAAAGAAAAAGACAAACCTTTTTTTGCTTTGTATGACAAAGTGTCAGCTCGTAAGGTAGAAGAATAAATACTGCAGACAATTCTGGAAAAGAAAGAAGAATATGGACGTCTCTGACAAATGGCTCCAGTGACACAGTCGAAGCACTCCCACTTGGTTATCTGAAACAGCTACCTATCTAAAGTGAGCTTTGCAGGTATTTTAATCCCTAGCCCAATTTTTCCCCAGCAGAAAACAAACTGAAACAACAAAATGATAGAGAACTAAACAAGGACTTCTTTTTCCCATTAGGTGTCATTGCCTTCTTCAGTTCTATTCACCTCACCTCTGTCTCTATAATCTTTTTGTATTGTCAGATCCATTGGCAGAGACCTCTTTTGCTTTCTATGGAAAGCTTCTTTTCTACTATTATTATTAACAATAATAACACTGAATGAGTCAAGGAAAGAATTTAAGTAGGGAAGATAACAAGCTAGTGGAGGAGGTAGAAAAAAATCTGAAAAGAATGTTCAGTGAGTGCAGTGAGGAGCATTGATGCAAGGAGGAGGAAAGATGCAGGGCACAGAAGGGTTAAAAGAGGAGGAAAAGAAAGTCTGAGTCAATGCAGAGTAGGAGGAGGTGATTAAAAAGAAATCAAAAAGTTGAATGTGAAAAGGAAGGAAGAATTTTCTTACAGTGAAATCAGAAGGGCAAGGAGAAAGAAATGGAAAGACAGAATAGGCTGAATAGGCTGAAGGAAGTTGTGCTCCATACCTTTTTCATAAAGTGAAGAAACTGAAGCAAATTAAGAAGGAATGAGGGAATTGGAATAGATGAGGTAGACAAGAAGAAGAGAAGAGTGATCTGTGGTAGGAAAGGAAATTATGGAAAGGAAAAAACATGTGTTTGACATATGAAGGGGAAGAAGCTGAGGTATTGGTTTAAATATTATAGTCACCGTATTTGCTTGGAAAATGGAGGGGTTTTTTCACAGGGAGAGTTAAGTTGGAATTGAACATCTGAAAAGGGGAGTTAAAAACCCCAAGCAAACAACATTTATAAACTGAAGGAGAGGTCTTTACAAGAGAAATACCACCTCAAATATAATAATTTATGGAGAAAGATCTTTGTCAAAATGTCACCAAATACATACCTGAAACACATATGGACAGGTCAGATTCTTTTCATACACTCTTCTCAAATATGAATTGTGTTAAATAGATTTTGTTTGGTATTTTAGTTGGATTTTGTGTCATTTACTAGCTGAAAAAAATCCCAAAGCAAAACATTTTCTCTGGCATAGGGCATTATAGAAGGGTTTGGTTTGCTACTGAGGAAATGAGAGATGATGAACTTGGCTTTGCTGTTGCATAACCACAGATGATGTTCTTTAGCTATCCTCTACTCATGCAACAACCCTGAGCTTTTATAAATTGACTCTGGGGTTTTCTGAAGCATGACACACTTACAGCTTTCTGTGTCTGTGTCTAAAAGCTGAAGACATTGGCTCATCAGGATTTCCCCCCAGATTCCTCCCATTCTCTGAGATCATTCCTATCCTTCTGAAATGCCCTGCTTGCTTATTTCTTGGAATACTTGAGTGTCTTTCACTGTCATCAGCTTTCAAGACCTCTGTGGCTCTCTTTTAGTTTTTCTTGAGCCCTGTTTGAGTATGGTTCTGATACACTGGCACATCTTGGGAGTGTGCTGAGCACACATTAGTGCAATCACAGCTAAAACACACATTTGAGAAGAGCACTTCTGCATGCCACAGAAAATTACTTGTTTTACTAAGGGAAATTGCTTCTTGGTCCTGAAGGATTGCTGCTCCATTGGAGAGTATGGATTAAACGGCACATATGGATCCTGCAGGAGTCCATAAAAAATTTAACAGCAGCAATAAATGTTTTCTTTGACAAGGCTCTAGTCAGTTGGCTGGCAGTGGGGTGGGGAGGTTGCCTGCTCCCCATAATCCTGCACTTCCCTGTTGGAGCAGCTGGCTCCTCAGGCAGCTGAGCATCCAGGAAAGCAGTTGGAGGGGTGGGAAGCAAAGGAGCTTGGTAGCTAACAAATCAAGAGATACATTAGAAGGATCTCATTCCCATGAAAAGTGTCGAGTTTCCAACTTTTCATCCAGATCCAGGATGAAATACACACGTGTGTGTACATGTGCCTATCCATGTATAAGCAAAAAAAGATCATATATACATATGTCTATGTATATGTACATCTATTTTAAAATGCTATTTCTTGTGAGAAATGTTATCCTTATTCCAGTTGACCATAATGAATTTTTGCTGTTCTCTGCCATGAAGTTTCTAAAACTTTATGTTTTAGGCAACTAAAAGCCAAAATTAGGCAAGATAATTTCAGGGACCCCAGCTGATTATAAAAAATGTCATGATGTTCTCACTGCACATCATTACAATAAAATATGATCCAGGGCATGAGGTTAAATTGATAGAGCAGAGCTTTTTTAGTCCTGCATTAAACAACCATCACTAAACGCTTTTCCAAGCTTTATTAAGTATGGGGAAAATAGGAAGGCAAGAGGAAATAAATGTAAGTAATTTAATTAAAAAAAAAAAAAAAGTATTTGAAGGAGGGCTTCCATGTCAGCAGTGTTTGTTCTTATATTTCTCCTGTTCCTATTGTTAAGAAAAAACATTCCTCAATTTGACAACGTTGAGAAAAAAAAGATAAAGCATGAGCTGAGATGATTCTAAGCTCTTTCTGAGGACTTTCTGATCCTGGTTCTTTAAACCAAAGGGCAAATTAATGGAATACTAAAAAAATAGAATAGCAAAGGCTGAAAATGCTGTAATATGTACATCACTGCTTCAAACAGAGGAGCAAGCTCTCCATTTTGGCAGCTACTGGTGGAGGTGGCCAGCAGAGCCATCCTGAGGATGTTGCTTTCAGCTGACCAAAAGCATAAACAGCGTTTTGAGGAATGCAGTCCTGGCTGGCTGGACCAACCAGCCAGAGTTTTGTCTAGCCAATGTACAGAGTAGCAGGGAGAGAGAAGACTGAGGCAGAGACACACGGGTGTCCACTGCGTGGGTGACCATGCACTGGAACAGAGTGCCCAGAGAGGTTATGGAGTCTCCCTCCCTGATGATACTGGAGAACCATCTGGATGCAATCCTGTTCAAAGTTCTCTAGGATGACCCTACTTGAACAGGAAGGTTGGACCAGATGGCCCACTGTGGTCCCTTCCCACCTGATCCATTCTGTGATTCTGTGTAATTCTGTGCCTTCAAAGCACAAGTGACTGGCCTGAAGGACAAACGACACAAACCCACAATTACTGCATTTTAGAAACTGTTTTCCTCCCCTCGTATGTACAACAAAGGGAAGTTATAACAAGAAAGAAGTGTGAAAGATGAAGGAAACCTCCTCATATGAAGATTTGGTTATCTTGGATATGGAAACCACTCCTTCTCCTAAGCCTTAAACAAGTACAGAAAAATGTTGTATTTTGTTTTCTTTTAAAGAAAAAAATAATTGAACATTATTTCATAGAACCATAGAATATGCTGTGTTGTAAGGGACCCACCAGGATCATTGAGTCCAACTCCTGGCCCGTGAAGGATACCGCAAGAGTCATACCTTGTGCCTAAGAGCATTGTCCAAATGCTTCTTGAGCTCTGTCAGGCTTGGTGCTGTGACCACTTCCCTGGGGAGCCTGTTCCAGTGCCCAACCACCCTCTGGGTGGAAAACTTTTCCCTGATATCCAACCTAAACCTCCACTGACACAGCTTCAGGCCATTCCCTCAAGTCCTGTCACTGGTCACAAGAGTGAAGAGATCAGTGCCTGCCCCTCTGCTTCCCTTCTCAAGGAAGCTGTAACTGCAATGAGGCTTTCCTTGTGTTTCCTCTTCTCCAGGCTGAGCAGACCAAGTGACCTCACCCTCTCCTGAAAAGGTTTACCCTCCTTCACCATGCTCTTAGCCCTCCTTTCAACGCTCTCTAATACCTTAAAATCTTATACTGTGGCATCCAGACCTGCCCCCAGGTGAGGCTGCCCCAGTGCAGAGCAGAGCAGGACAATCCCCTCCCTTGCCCAGCTGGCGATGCTGTGCCTGATGCCCCCCAGGACAGGGTTGGTCCTCCTGGCTGCCAGGGCACTGCTGATTCATGTTCAACTTTCCACCAACCTGGACCCCCAGGTCCCTTTCTGCAGCACTGCTCTCCAGCATCTTCCTCCCCAGTCTACACACATCCAGGGTTGCCCCGTTCCAGGTGTAGAATCCAGCACGTCCCTCACTGAACTTCATACTGTTGTTGATTGCTCAGGCTTCTAATTTATCGAGGTCTCTCTGCAGAGCCTCTCTGCCCTTGAGGAAGTTGACAGCTCCTCCCAATTTGCTGTTGACGGCAAATTTATTAGATAATGGCAAATTAAGAAGACATTCTTTAAAAAGATAAATAAGTTCAAACTAAAGTTAGCAATATAATATTTCTTTTATTGATAGTGAAGTTTTCTTCTCTTCTGAAATACCTCAATAACTTAATACAGTAAACCTGCAACATAAATATATCTATTGACGCCAGCATGCTTTGATCCCCTTAATACTGGGAAGCCTCTGTTGCCTCCCACTCTTGATTTTCTTAACAGTAATTTAAGCAACAATCCTTTCAAGATAAAAGGATTACAACTCTATGAAAATATTCTCTTACAGAATTCAAACAACCATTCATAAAGCTTGTCAGGCAGCTTCATTTGCCTTGTATTTCCACAGCAGAATACCCTGAAATCCTTGGTCTGTGCTTAGCAGTTTCCTCCTGCAAGCTAGTAGGCTTAAATTTTTTTGTGGTTCAAGTTCACAAAGTTTTCTTTACTGCTCCAAGCAGTAAATGAAAAACATGCATTTTAAATGAATGAGTAAGGAAATTTTAGGCTATTTGATCAACACTTCTGCTTTTACACAGAATATCAGTTTTCATCTTACTTGGTGAATATACACTGATTGTTTAGAAGAAAGGATGTCAGCTGAAACAATTCAAATTCCAATCTGTAAATGGAACACAAATATGGATGAAATTTGGGGCTTCTGAAAAAATACATCAGTTAATTTTTGAGAGGAACTAATTTCCTTCAATGTGTTTAGGAAGGTCTATATGCCATTGGCTAAAAATTGGAAAAAACTTTTGTCTTCCAAATTTGTTTTGACTAATTCCCTAATCTATAGTCCCAATAATGTCTTCAAATACAAATTTACATGCAGCAGAAAAACTTTTTTTTGGTGTTAGTTATGACACAACTGCAATTATGGCATCACTCACGGTAAATTCATATTATCATCTTTCTAGCATAAATAGCTCCAACGTCTAATAAAGTTAGTGATACTGAGCCATTGAGGATGTCTAAAATCAGTTTTGAATTATTTATTTGTAGGTATGAAAATATTTTGAACACTGAACATTCAAAATAAAGGTGTTGAAGACTTAGAGCATTATTACATTTGTTAGTTCTGTATAATTAGTACCCTTAGATATTCAGATATCAAAGATAAATATTTTAGATATTAGTAAGACGTTTGTCACTTCTTTGTTTTGTCTGTGATTAATTCCATAGTTGCTGGTAGGGACAGTTCTCTTTTACAAGTTTGAGTTGGTAGAACTCTCATTCAGCAAGGGTTTCCTCTTTTTTTGGTTAAGACCAGTGTGATAATAATAAACAAAAATGTGACAATGGGGCACTTCTTTGAGAATATCTCATGGTGTTTCTTCTCATAAGATTTGTGCCATGAACAAGGAATTAAATGTGATAATCAGTGCCTACTTTGAGAAGATCTCATGGTATTCCTTCTCACAAGATTTGTGTCATGAGCACAAATTTTTTCCTCAGGCAACCAAGTCATCTCATACTTGGAAATTCCAATTTTTTAATCCCCTGGAGCTGTCCTAGCCAGGTGTTTGTTGGAAACAGGAGCACAATCTAATGCGAATCATACAAATGGAGATTTGTGTTGTAAGACACAAAAAAATCCAAGTAAGACAAAGAAAACTAGCATAAGAAGTGCACATTTCACATGGTTTAATACTCCTATTTAAAAAAAAAAAATCAACTTTAACAGTAGCATGTTCAATTTCAGGTTAATTGTGTAATTTCTAGTGAATCTTCTCAGTGGGATAGTAATGTTAGCTTATTTGTTGCCAATAGATGGCAGTGATCACTCAGTTTCCTTCAGGAATATAAACTGTGTAACAAGTCAAGTGTCGGGAGACGGGTGGGTATTCGGGCAGATCCTTTCATAAATCCTGAAGCTATTACTACTGGGCTTTCAACAAGAACATTTGCATACTTTCGTATGTTCCAGTATCAGGTAGTCCTTGGATTAAAGGAACGTCTTTTGATGCTTCCTTTGAAGTCAGCTCCATGGCCTGGTGCCAGCCTACTGGCCTGAAGCCTTCCCATAACACTATTCATCCCTGCCCAGGAGGCACGCAGGCAGGTGTGCTTCCTTTGCTACCTCATATCACAGTTTGTAGGCATGTCTTCCCTGCAGTCTTCCCTTTCTGGTTTTTGACATGTCTCTCTTGCTTAATGGGCTGCCAAGGGTGACTCAGCAGGCAGTAGCCACTCTCTGGAAAAGTACAGTCAAGAGCAGACTTGATGGATAGGAAATTTTGGGGGATGAGAATGGTGAATTGCCTGAATAGATAGGGGGTTTGTGTCACTGGTGATGCAAAGGATCTTCTCATCTGGTGTATGAGATAGTTTCAAAATTTCTTCTTTCACTCACTTCCTGTAAGCAAAACAGAAATCAGCTGGGTTTGCTGTGCCATCAGCACGAAAGCAACAGAAGAGAAAAGCAAACCCTCTCCAAGTCACTGTTGGGGTTTTTTTCTGATCCAGATGGTACCTACTGGGCTTGAGTCCTCTGTAGCTGTCAGCAGCACGGAAGTATTTTCTTGAGTAACTCAGAGCATGCAAACATTCACTCCTTCACAAAGATCAGCCAGCCTCTTGAAGGGTCTGAGTATGCAAATGGTGAAATATGCAACATATTCAAAATTTTCTCTTTCAGCATTTGCACAGCTTGCCAAGACACAAGGTGACTTCAGCTCAAATCTTATCTCTGACAGATGTACCTTCTCCCAGCATATTTCAGTCCATATCAAAACATCTCATAGCTTTGGTAGAAGGAGTTAACTATATTCTTTGTTTTCACTACTTCCATGACCACTCTCAGTGGTTTACTTTCCACTGTCTTAGAGGAAAATGGACCCTTTCCAAACATTTCTTGAGTCATCAGGAGCCTTTGAATTGACTAATCATCACAGATCCATTAAAGGACTTAAACATTTTACTTCTCCTTTAAATACCTAAGTCAAATCTCTAGATCCTCAAGATACCTCTCTTATCTGTCACCTAATCATGATTGCATCTGTAGTCTGAAGGCACTTCTGTTATTATAGAGTCATTATATATTTGATGATGAGCCAGACATTGTCACTGTACAGGAGTTCCAGCAAAATTAACAAATGAAGATCTCCCCTTCCGATTCTCCCCTCAGAGTAGTATTTGCCCACACACCAGCAAAGGAGAAGCAACAATGGCAGCATACTTTTGCTTATTAACACTGTGGTTAAAAATCTACTTGGAATGAAGAAAATCAAAGCTAGCTCCTTTTTCTGCTTGAAAATAAAAAATTAAAATTTGACAGCTGTTCCAATCTGTACATCTGGAAACTCACAGGAATTCACAGGAGGTGAGCACACTTCTCCTCCTTTCTAAAAATTTCCCAAGCCATTAACTCATTTTCTCCTTTCAACACCCCTTTTCTCTTCCCCACCACCACGTAGATTGCATTATTTTCCTAACTACAGGACAAGCGTCATGACTATGAACATCATAAGAAAGAAATACCTATTTTCCAGACTTGAGATAAATGCCTGGCTTCCTAGAGGAACTAGTGATGGTTGAAATTCATGTCAGAGACATACAGAAAGACAAAAGGGATGCGTAGCTATAGTGCTGTTAATACCATCTTGAATTTCTGCTTCATTTCTAGTACAACTGACTGAATTGGGATCCAGCACATATTCCCTAGTCACAAAGGTCTCCCCTACTCAAAGAACCAGGTTCTCCAGGTCTCACCCAAAGTACTGATTAACATGAACCAGTAAATACGTAAGGAGGACTATTTAGTAATTTTGGTGTCTTAGGATGGGAACATCGCGGGGGTTTAAGACAGATCACGGTAGGGATGAATAAGCATTTCTCACCTACCAAGCTTCTAATGCATTATTGCAAACACCTAGATGATTATTTTCTCTATGTGACTCAGTAATGAATCAGCTGATATCATGAGTTTTTCATTCAGACCCAAAATATCACCAAAACACCTGCTCAAGCTATTTTGATATTTGCACTCACATGCTCATCTGGAAGTCAAAGATGTTACAGAAAGCAAAGTATGCCTGGTCCATTTTTGTTGAAAGGTTTCCAACTTTTGTTGAAAGGTTTCAGATTTCCCCTAATTCAGAGACTGCATCCATATGAAAGAAAACTTTTAAAGGAAGACTGAACAAGTCTTCAGAAAAAAGCATCAAAGATTGCCAACTACACAATGAAATGTGTCTTAAAACAGGCACAAATATGTATACAATTTAAACAGTTCTGAGTAAGTTTGTAAGACAGAATCATCTAAATTTTTTTCTTTCTTTGGACAGTATATTCAGAAAAAAAGTAAGACTATCTTTACATTGACTATTTGGATCAACCCTTGTAAAAAACACCTCACTACATCCATTTGAACTGCTATTTTTACCACTGAAAAATTTGTATTATTCCTCTAAAAGAAGTATATATTTGTTTTTCCTATGTGGCAGAAAATATATTTTTGAACTTGGTGGCTTCCACCCTTACCTTGAAACACAAAAGAGGAGTACCTAAAAATTAGGTTCCCATTAAAAAACCACTTGTTTAATTTGTCCTAAAAAGAGAAGAGGATAACACAAATAAGCATGTGTTTAATCTGTTGTCATCAAATTCCTGCCCCTTGCCTTTCGTGCTGCCACCACTCTGTACTCTACATTGACTCCTTAATCTAAACCTTGAAAGAGTTCATTGTCTTTCCTAGTAAAGGAGAGAACAAATCCATTAAGATTATTTGAAAACGTTGGAACAGAAATATCAAGAGGAATTCTGAACACTTACATGTGAGGAGACAGAAAGCATTGAGTGCAGTCCAAACATAAGATGCAAGGGAGAAGGAGGAAACTGAAGCCAGATAGACAAAGCCAGAAATACTGGAGAAGCAGCAGGAAGAAAGGGGAGGGACAACACTGCACTGGAAGATGAGGGAGCATCCTTACATGGATAGGAAGACTGCTGGACAGGAGTCTGGACTTCGAAGTGAATGAACAGATTTAAAGAGAAATCAGAGAGATTGGTACAACAATGGTAACTAGTAATGATGGGAGCTAATGAAATCATCCATGAAAAAAGGACTTCGTTTTTTTTCTTGGGAAAAAAAATCATGAATTTTAATTTTTAACCTCTAGCCTCTCTCCTGATAGTTGCCCCAAGATTATCAAAGTGCCATAGATGGTGATGAAAGCAATTTTAGCAGGTTAGTCATTATATTATACATCAGAACCACAAGTGAATGCTTCAGTTGAGGAGGTGATGGAACAATAGATAAGCAATGCAAAAGGGACGTTGTTCAAGGTCATCTTCTAAAAGCTTTAGCTTTAGCAGCGTTAGGAAATGTGCAGGCAGCATTGGCTGACTCTAGATCCTGTTACAACAATGAATATAGCATAATTTCCTTCCATTACATTTATGAAATAATTTTTTATTATTATAAAATTTATTAAATACATCTGAATAGCCTTTTGTTACATTTATTGTCATATAAATGGCACATGATAAAATTTCTAAGTTATTCATAGGTTCTCCCAAACTCAACGAAACTAAGAGCCACCCAATTTTATTCTTTCACTCACTGCAACCCAAATAATGAAATTCAAGCTGTGACAATTTAGATGTGGAAGTACAAGATGTGATCCAGAAGTGAGTAACTTCAAATGGGACCCCCCTTACTTTGTTCTGAAGCAGAAACAGACTTAATCTGATATCACTTCCCATGTAAACAAATCTAGTCTGGGTATGCTCAGGAGAACTAGTACTTACCATGGTACAAACAGCTCAAGAAGGACAAAAGGAAAATAGCAAATAATCCGTTGTATTTTTAGGATGCCTCCTTCAGGCTCAGCTGAATCGGGCAAAATTTGAACCCAAAACACAGAACTTGCATCCAATGTCCTTTATAACAGTTCATTGCACCTGTTTCATAGTTGGTACTAATAATATCCAACATCATTCCCCTTTCAATATTATTCAAAAGGAGAAGAGAATGGAAAAGAAAGGATAGAATCTGAAACAGAAGACAAAGAAAACTACTTGAATTGTCTCCGCCCTCCTGCCTTAGCTTTCAAAACTAATTAGCCAGGAAGCTTTTAAAAATGAGTGTACATATACTGCCTAATTTCTCTTCATATATAGATCTGTGTTTAATTTCTCCTTAGATCTCTTTTCTGCTTTGAGTCTACAATCAGCCAGAATCACAGATCATATTTTTGACATGTTACACTAGATTTTATTCCAGTGTAAAATTTTAACTTAGCTGTGGCCCAGACTTTCACAGCTGACTCAGTGCATGACATCCATAAATAATGTAATTTATGACACAGAACTTAGAGCCATCAAGACAAGATGCCAGGAAGTTTTCTCAGTTCAGAATGCCTTCTTTCATGTGAGCCTTGATTAGTGTCAACAATTTTTCTTTGACCTTTTTAGAAAGGAGTTCACTAAACTCCAGCCACAGATTGCCTTGATGATTTCTCGAGTCTCCAGACAGTGCCAGAAGTGTTGCTAGAACAGCAGTACTTCTGTTTATTTATGAATTCCATTGGTTTCTCATTGACCTCTGAATAATTCCAGAGTCATTACTGCTTGCTTTAAACCTGCCTGAGGGATTTTTGTTTCAGAAACATGAGAATCTACCTCATTTTTTCATCTGTTACAGTAGCTCTGAAACATACATGCTCTTCATCTAATTGGCCTCAGAATAACACTCATGGTTTGACTGACTTCAGGATCAGAGTGCCAGATTTGTTGCTGTAATCTAAGATAAATCTGATGGAAAAGAAGTCATTAAGAGGCTGAAAACACACTTTTTAAATGTTGAATTCTTGGAAAAGTAGGAAAACATTACTAGATATTTAATTCTATATTGAGGTCTATAACAACCATATTTCATAATGCATTTAATATACTAGAATTAATCCCTTCATAATAAAGATTAGTAAACCAAGATTGGTAATTGAGCACAGGTGTAAAACAATCTGTTGCTCTAACCATACAGTTCTTGATTCAGTGAGAGATGCACAGAGAGAACACAACAGCAGCTCAGCAATATATTTTTATATAGACATAACCTACATTTGGGTGAGGAACAGCCTCCTACTTAATGAGATCCCATGCATACCAAACAGGCTTTTAAAAGAGAAAACCCACCCAGAGTAGTTAGTCACCAACAGAAATGTATTTTGGTCCTTGGTTGGACCAAATAATTCCACAGGTTTCAAAGATCAGAGCTCCTCTGTCCATCCTAGCGATTGTATTTGAGTAGGAAAAACACTTAATTGAAACATTAGTTAATATATAAGAGTTGCTGTCTTTTACCAAATGCACCGGGGCGGGACGGAAGGCAAAGTGATACAACCTGAGACCAATGTTATTGCAACTTCAGCAGTCAGGATCATTCCCAGGTCACACAGAGAAGTTCCAGTGGATGCTGACCCTGTTGACTGTAGGTGGTTTAGCTCCTTCAGTAGCTTTTTAAAGATTCCTTTTCTCTTGAGCGTTCTACTCACTGACATAGCTAGAAGCAAGTTTACAGAAGACTTGGGGCTAGGTTGAAATCTACTCATTTCAAAGGAATGGCTATGTTAAAATAAAAGATCAAATTTGACATGCTCAAGCATGACAGATATCTAACACCTTTCTCTCCTGGTTTCCGGCTTACTTGCTATGGATCTAATTAGAAAAATCTCATTTCTGAACTTTGAACATTTTATATTACCATGTAAGTATTAAAACGCAACACAATCTCTTCATAAAATGGAATTAAATCTTAGAAGACTAAACACGTTCTCAGGCATATAAATAGAGCCTAACAACTCAAAGTACTTTCTTTTAAAACACCGAGCACAGTTCAAACCTACAAAGTTAAGAAAGGATAAATGCAATAAAGACCACACTACCAAAACAAAATTATCAGCTGGGAAAAATAATTAATTACCAGCTCTAACTAAATTTTGAAATTATTAGAGCTAGAGTTGACCAGGTTATTAAGAGTACGGGCTGATGCAAATAGAAAAAACGTGGTCAAAACAGTAATATTACAGCCACAGACTGACACTGTTGGGGCTGCCCGAGGCAGCACAGCGCCCAGCTGCAGACGTCCTTGGCTTCTGCTGCTGCAGGCAGGGGTCGGCTGCAGCCTGCAGGGGCAGGGGTCAGCTGCAGCTTGCAGGGAAAGCTGTCAGCTGCAGGCTGCAGGGAAAGCTGGCAGCTGCAGCAAGCAGGAAAAGCTGGCTCCTTCGCAAGGAGCGAGCCCCAAACAAAGGTGGTGTAAAAGCGTTGGCAGAAGCAAAGGACGACAGAGGTATCTCTGTATAGGTTCCAGCCGATTTATTGCCGGGGGAGGGTCCAGGGACAAAGACCAGCAACGAAGGGAGAGCACAGCATTTTATAGGGGGGGTGGAACAACGGTAAACAACCAATGGGGATTGAATGAGGAGGAGTTAACAGAGGAATATCCAATAGAGATAACTTAAGGGAGGGAATTACATGAACCAACCAATGGGGCATAGAAGAAGGGACAACTTTCCAGAACTAATACATAAGCAATTAAGGGAAATGCATAAACATGAGCTTATGCATAAAACTTGATGGAGAATTCCTGACCCAATAAACTTAAAACATATAAACTAAGAACCACTAGGAACATGGGAACTCGCCGTAACCACGGGGTGAGAATCAGACCTCTGTGTTCTGGAGGCCTGTCCACCAGTCCTCTGAATGCTCTGCTGCAGGGGCCACTGCCACATGCACTGCAACAACAGGCCTTAGAGATATACAAACAGATGGCAAAAAAAAAAAGGTTTACATGGCTAACATACCAACATTTACTTGAGAATCCAAATGCCCTAAATAGGACTCTGGGAGAAAAAGCAATTCCCTAGTAGGCAATGCGTGTGTTGCCTTTGAGACACAACATCCCTGATCCACCTCCTTTTGAACTCTGATCAAGTCCAATCAATAGGATGGTCAAGACAGATGATCTTTATTGCAAAAAAGAGATGCTAGAAAAATAAGCATCCCATTCACAACCATCCCATTCCCTCTGACTCACTTCTCTTGCTACTTTTTTTTTCAAAAGGGACCTGTGACAGATCTTGTCTGCAGTTATCCATCATAGTTGGTAGAAATGTAAATTCAAGATCAGAAAGGCTTTACAAATGTTTAACTACTTGTTGCACTGACTGTGAGCCACAGAGATAGCACAAGGAGCAGGTACCTAAAGAAATAAAGGTTCATCCACATCATAAAGGAAAGGGTCTGCAGTAACACCCAAGGGAAAAAATGGGAAATGTGCCAATTGAATTTCAAACTGGGCTTGCAATGAACTTTCCTGTAAACTTCTTTGTTTTCAATTTTGTCAAAAGCTTTTAATGTAGCTCTAGTTTAAATTTGACAGGTTTTACTGGAATCCACCAGAGTTAATGTAAACCCCACAAGTGGATATGGAACAAGGCACTGAGGGTCCAATGGATTATACAGGGGAAGAAGCTGGGTTGTGAAATACTTTTGCAAAAATTTAGTCTCTCAAAATTATAGCAACATCACTACACTCAGTACAATGTACTTAAAATCACCCATTTTCTTTAATTTTCCTGTAGTTCCATTGCTGCTTTAAACATGTCTCAAAAGAATCTCTCTAGTTCAGCATTATGTTTAGTAATAGAAAATCATAGAACTGTTAAGGTTGGACAAGACCTCCAAGATAATTTGGTTGAAGGTTTAACTCAGCACCACCATGCTCACCACTAAACCATGTTCCCAAGTGCCACATCCACAAGTCTTTCGAATACCTCCACTTTTTCACTGTTCTGAGTTTATTGAGACTGGAATTAATCAACACATGTAAGGAATGCTTAAACTTGAAAAAGTCTCAACATATTTGTTCGAGAGTCTCCTGGGAATACAGTGCTGGTCCATTCGGCAGTAGGGACAATAGCATGCTTCATTCAGGTAAGAACTACACAGCAAACTCCTGTGTTTTACCTAAGGTTGACAGGGAGTGAGCACCTGACCGCTTTTGTGTGGTCTTGAACTTTCACTCAGACATCTTGTGAGCCATTTCCCTTCTCTGCAAAATGGGGTTAAATTGCTTGAGTAGCACCCCGAGATCCTCAGCTGAGAGACTTTGTGTAAGCACAGTTGTGCCACTCTCGGCTGAGCGGTAACTGCTGAGAGCCAGAAGCAATAGCTGAGTTCTCAGAATCTGGTGCCTGCAGGGATGACACTGCATGCGCAGGAATTGTGTCAGTGTCTCCTCTGGAGGCAGCCTGCTGCTAGTAAATGCTTCCTCTTCCATTAGCACGGATGAAAGCAGAGGGAGCTTACGCCTTGCAGGCACAATAGAGAAATGGCACTGCCTTCCTTGTCATCCTTCCATTACAGGTCATAATGCTGCTCTCCTACTTGCCTTACAGATGGGTTGATGGTCTAGCATTGGCACCATGGGAAGCGTACTCTCCACTCTCCTCTTTTCGAAGAGTGTTACTCTTTCTACATGCAGTTCTCAAGTTCTCTCTTCCCATAGGAAAGTAGAGCTGGAAGTGATTACCACATAACATCTAGTCTCTCAGCCTTCTCCAAAACGCAGCTCTGCCATTTCTGACAGATGTTTGCACAGTCTATTCTGAGGAGCCTGCAGGAGACTCTCCCATCTCTAAAAGCAAACTACTTCAATGCTGTAAGAAAATTTTATTCCGTATAATTTATTGTCACTTATAATTTAAAACTGTTATTCCTAATCCCAATTAAAACAGAGTGAGTAGTTATTCTTCCACATCTACCTTTAATATAACTGAAGACTTTTATCAAATCTTTGTCAAATCTTCTTGTCCCTTCAGTAACACCCATCTTTATGGAGGACAAGTGGCTGTGAAGGTTTTTTTTTCTGAGGGCCCATGACATATTAGGAACCCAGGAGAAGCTTTCTGCCTTTTTATTGTTTGGGGGTTTTTACTGCAAGAAAATTCTCATGACCATTGCTGCACACCTGGCTCTGGTTATGGCTGGTAAAACAACAAAGTCTGCATCATCTCCCAAAATACATAAATATTTTAGATTTTAAAGGCAAAAGTTACTGTCTAGAAATATTAAATCATATGACTAAGAATTACCTAACCCTTGAACCAGGTTTTAAACTGTGATTCACTGAAGACATCAATCAATGATAGAAATAAGCATTTTTCCAGGAAGGCAGAAGCCCCTTAATAGAAGACTCAGGCAAATAAAAAAAGATCTATCTCTTAAATCATAGTCCACCTTACAGAAAAGCCAAGAATCTATAACATTGCTGCATTACTGAAATTGCCTATTAGAGTCCTTTGAGAATTTCCCTTAAGACTTTTGAAACATTAAGAATGAGAAAAGAACAGGAATAAAAGTGCTCTTGATTTTCATCTTGTGTTATTTAACTTGAAAGCAAATATAAAGCAAGGCAGAGAATTCAGCTGGAGGCATTATTTTTGGAAGATGTATTTACTTGAAATATTCTGACACTAGCAGTTAGGAAAAAAACCACGGAATTTAATGTAAAAGTATCAGCATTTTCACAGATCTGGGGCTCTTGCTAGTGTTGCTTTGCCTTAGCTTAGCAAATCTGTTGCTGGCTTCACAAAGAGCCTTACTGAAAAGATTCCTCCAAAAATTAGTTCTATTAAATACCCTTTTTTCTCCTTCCCTCTTCTGTCCAAGCTGTACTAGATGTTAATCCCAAGCATTACGTGTCCATCTACAAACAGTGTACTTGAGCAGCAAACAGATGCTTAGTGGCCAAACCACTATTCTACTTCATGCTGAAAAACAAGCTAAAAGCACAGTGTTTTCTCTAGAAAGCTCCAAATGATGTCACCACCTGACAGAGATTTTCCCATAGAAATGGTATCTCCCTGGTCAGGCAAGCCAAAGTAAAATGAAAGATTGCCATCACTGTGTAGATTATATATTACCCATGAAAGATTGATTTTCTCTCTTTTACTTACTAAATACTCAGCAGTCCACAGAGAAAGGTGATACGATCACAGTAATAAATTTTATAGCTCTATTGCTCTGATTTTTTGTTTAGGAATTGTAAATCACTTTTAAAATAGAAGCTTAGCACAGAGGAAAAGGCAGTTCCCATTGGTACCTCTCTGTGAGCTGACAGATTATGAGATAGACTCATAGAACAAATGTGTAATCTGTCTAGAAAAGGCGTTTTGTTGCATGGTATAAATTTCTGCTGGAGAAACTGTAAGAAAGGCTAAAACTCCTTAATTCCTTAGTGAACTTCTTAAGCCCACTCAAGAAAAAACACTGGGCAGGCACAAGAAAGGTTCAAATTCCCTCCCCACCCTCTTACACTGCTTATGAAACAGCCCAAACTCTTTTAAAGGAACATGTCAATCCACTAGGCTTTTTGGTCTTTTTCCTTTTTAATTTTCCTCTTATCAATCAGCTAAGAATTGGAAATGTGGTTTTTTCTTACAAGCTTGTTTATGTCTCAGAGTACTAACAGGGAAAAGCTGGAAAGAGACTACTAGAATAACAAAAACCAGTGGCTGAACAAGTCAATTTTTTTCTTCTAGTCTAACCTTTCCAAAACCTGATGCCAATACCTAAAGCCAAAATTTCATGAATGGCTTTGTAAAGGTGGATAACAAAAGCTATGTTTAGGTCCCTGAAATCAAGGAAAATATTTTAAAAATCTGGAAAGGGAAAAAGAATTGAAGTCAGTATTTACATAGACAAGTTTGCAAATTTGGGGCTTTAAATATTGCATCTTATGGTCAGAAAAAAACCTCTAATAATGCACAGACGAAGTTTTTGCTAAAATGAGTGATGCATCTTCAGTCACTGGAAGTTTTGAAACTTCTAATCTTCAGTATTTGGCAAACAATACCCAATACATAATAAATAAGGATAATACTTCTGGTTTTTTTAAATTAATAAGGCACCAACTGTAAGAAGGAGAAACAGGTATGGCAGGCATTATACAGATACCTATAATGTGTAGTGCCTTTCCTTGAAAACCTCAAGTGCTTAGTTTATATAATATAAATATATACAACATATAATTCTCAAATATAATTTCCCTCCCTCCAAAAGTGAAACCATTTTAATTCATATAAATAAAAAGTTTACTAGTGCAAGAATGAAGGTATAAATAAACTCAAATCTAGAAAGCAGGCTGTATCTTCATAATATATACTAGTTTTTAAAGCTAACTCTGATATACCAATAATTTCTGCCCAAGATAGAATTATGAGAACTTTCTCAAAAGAACACTCCTTTTTGAGTAACGAAGGTCCCTTTCCGTGTGGCAGGTTCTATTTTCAGTGACTAAAAGTTTAATTCAATCACAAATATTCATTCAGCAGTACTAAATATTATAACTCCAGTGGCAGTATGAGCTGTTAAGAAACACTTCAACGTGACACCCGTAAGTTTTAAGCCCATCATGAAAAATTTAATTGCATAACATAGGGACAGGAGCTGGTTGCAGGTGTAGCTCTCTCACTTGATGACTCATATTATTGACTCATTTTAATGATTTTAATGACTCATTGTGATGATTGCAGCAACATAAATTCAGTTTGTTTTGTCAGCAACATACAGATATTGGCGAAGCACCCCAGAGAGAACAAAGTAAGCAGCTGAAATTAAATAAAAAAAATTAAAACCTTTTTTTTTTTTGAGTATTAGCACTGATGTCAAACACATAAACCCAGTGTTGTTTACAACACCCCTAATTTGCTTGTGGCATTCTTCCCAGAAGAAAGTGGCTGTTCACTTGTTGAAGGGTGTTTCTGTTGTCCTTGATTGATGAGGTCAATGCTCTGAAAGGTCTAGGCCACCGCTGGTTCACTACTGTGACTCTAAGCGTGTAATTTCAAGGCATTTGTTACAGCTGACATGTCTGTATCTGTACATGTTTGCTCACTTGAATACACTAGTTGTCCTCTCCCTTCATGAGAGGGTGATGGGGCAAAGTAGAAGAAGAAATCACCACCTATCTCCTCACTTCTCCCCATGGAAGCTGCCAGACTGACACCTGTTTTTCTTGAACTGCCTGAGTCTGCAGCACCCATTTCCCCTAAGGGGCCAGTGAAACCCCAAACCAGTCTGTAGCCTAATGGATCTGAGAACTGCTAACATAGGAAATATCTCAGTCACACACCAGTTTTCTGTGGTTACTGAGAGCCTGGGCAGGAGGACACCAACTTCATTCCCTGGCTCCTGGTGCTCACAGACATCCCCAGTAATGGGAGTGTCAGAGGAGAAGTGATTTCCATACTGAAGACATAAAGAAGTATTTCCTAAATCACACACAGGTTGCCAGGCAACTTGAGTATCTACACATAGATTCAGCCATACCTACTAATCAGTTAAAAAATTGCCCAAAAAGTCATGAACCAAATTAAAACCATGAATTGCTTAGCTTAGCAGCAAACAAGAACTGGGGACAAAGTACCCCCAACTGAGCCATAGGCCTGTCCTCTCTTAAATTTTCAGTATCCAAAGGACAGTCCTCTCTTAAATTTTCAGTACCCAAATTCTCAATTAGTCTCACCTTTGAATTCACCTTTGAAGAAGTAGTCTAGAATGTGTAAAGTATCCTCAGACCTGGACCATGCCAGAGATTAACTGGCATCCACTTCACTAAAATCACAAAAAAGTGATACTTTTCTGATAACAAGCCTAGTCTATTTTTATTATCGTTACACTCTTAATATGCAAAATCTTGATCATAACAAAGTAGCATTTTGTTTCCAGTGCTGATAAATAAAACTGTGATCTCTAAAATACATCAAGCTTTTTCACAGCTTTTAACGGTCCTAGAGTACCTATACTGTTAAGGTAAAATACTTACATTTTTTGAATTCTTATTTTGAAAAGATCAACCAAATTTTGTTATGAGGGATACATCTACATTTTTTCTTTCTGTTTCTATAGCAGGTTTGGTTTGCAACCGGGTGGAAACACCAATTTAGTGTAGTGGTTTGGTCCAAAATACTCATTACTGTTTATCTGCTGTGAGATAAGAATTAGGAGAAAAGCAAAGCAGGCACCAAACTTGAAAGAATATAAAGAAGTTTATTAACAGACCTAAAAGAAGAAAAAAAATCATACCACACCTTCAGAACTCTTCTCCTCCCCCCACCTTCCTCCCTTCTCCCACTGACAATGTAAAAAGACAACCCTTGAGATGTTCAGTCTGTTTATCACTTCCATAATAAACTTGTTCAGTCCATTTAGAAAGAGAAGTCTCTTCTTGCTCGTGCTATGAAAACATTATCACAATGAGACAGCCGCCCGGGTTGGTTCTCTGCTCACATGTGAGAGTCCCTTCCCCCGACTTGCAGCTTTTCCCACAACTGCTTTCGAGGGTCCACTCTTGAATTACTGGGGTACAATTTTAAGGTTGAGCCGTTCAGAAACAAAAGTTCTCTTCACCCATCTCTGGGAGCATTTCATCTCTAAGAATAGAGGCTCTTCTCCTTCCCTGGGAGCAAAGGGTCTTCCTCATCTTCATCTCTAAGAATATCTCTGGGAGCATCTCTAGGAACTGAGGTTTTCTCCTTTTCCATTTGGAGCAAAGGTCCTCATCACTTCCATCTCCCCCTGTTCAAACTTCTCATGAAATTACAGCTGTATCAGCATCTGCCTATCTCAGCACAGGTGTTTTTGCTCACAAGTTGAACGCTCCACCTGCCCATGCCTTCATGAAATTACAACGGGATACTCTGATATATCATAGCTTTACAACAGAATTTCAGCTTTAAGCATCTCCTCTCTCTCTTCCCTCAGGTTTTCAGCTCTTCACAGCACTAAAAGCGTAAATCTCACCTCGGCCTTGCAGCTGGAATGTCGATTATCTCTGTTGGTCACATGATCCTTTGCCAGACAGCAGGGCAGCTTCAGCTGAATCTTGGCCACACTGGAAAGGGGGAGCCAGGCTGCTCCGGCTGCCCACAGCAGAGCCGTGGTGGGGTTCCGTGGGTGGAACAGGGCCCATCAGCTCCAGGATGGCCTGCAGCCACCTGTCCCAGCACCAGAAATGAGCAGAGCAGTGGGGGGGGTTGTCTATTCTTAAATGTGGATCACAGAGGTGGTCACAACTTTAAGTGGCTTAGAGAATTGTCCATATTCAAACTGGCCAGCTGATAGGTTCTATCAGGTCCCAGAGGAAGCTGTAAGCACCCCTTAGCAAGGACATCCCTTCCGGGACTATGCTTGCTAACCCATGACAGTTTCTTATTAACATTTTTTCCATCTCAAATGAGAAAATATTTAACAGAAGAGCAAACTTCCTGATTAGTTACCTGACTATTCAAGTACTGACTCTTTGATCTGATCTCTTTTCCTTCCCATGGAACTTTTTTACATAGCACTTTTACCCAGATCTGTGGATAACACGTCTTAAGAGCATCCTCTTGGAAATGCTCTCATTCTTCCTGTGGTAGACACCAGCAGATGAACAGAAAGAAGAACTCCTCAAAGTTCATCACACTGCAAAATCCCATCCAAAACACTGTGTTGGAAAGCAAGTTATGGCAAAATAGCTCAAAATGTGTGACATTTTCACTGTTGAAACCACATCACTTAGATTTAAAAGTAATGCTTAGTCTGATGAGAAGCTACTGAAAATAAACGTAGCAAAACACATGTGGCTCTGAAAGTTAGTGGAAAAGGCCTTTTTTTCTGGGCCTGAATCTCATAAAACATTATGGAATCTTCACAGACACATAATTTATAGAAATCCTAGTTATTTCTCATGCCTAGGTCAAACTATCTTTTGCTTCTCTTCCTTACCTTCTTCTGTTTCCATATCAGATCAATAGCACTAAATGCCTTCTTTCATCAGTCAAATAAACCAAGCGGCCTAGTCCTGTTACAGAAAGCATCCCAGCAGCTCCTCCTGGCTCCACTCAGAGTGACAGTACAAAGACATTCTCCAAAAGAAAGAGCACAGTCAATCACACTTAGAAGTCCAACCAGTTTCTTTTGGACTGTTCAACTGGGCCCACTTTTCTCCTCTTCAGTACAGGGCTCCAGACCAACAGAAATGTTTCTAAGGGTAAGTAGAGAAGATAAAACCCTATTCTATTCCAGTTTTTGCAAGAATAAAAGCAAAATAAACCATCATTTTTTCTTTCTGATCTGGTACCATGATTGGTCTTACAGATAGAGAACTACTAATAGCTTCAGTTGGGTTTTTTTTCTCCAATAGAAACTTTTTTCTAGAAGTTTTCTGAAGGATTCATCATTCCCAGAAACTCACTTGGTATACTTTTGCCACAGTATGAGTGTGGGGAAAAAAGCCAATAAAAGATAGCTAAAATTTAAAAATAAAGCTTTCATTTACCTTGAATGAGTACTCTGTGTCAGTGAGCATCCAAACCACTATCCCTCATCAGCTTTAACAATCATGTCCTTTGAAGTAAAAGAATTATTTTTGTTTTGCAATGCTATTAGTTGAGTTAGAGTGACCAAGACCAGTTCAGCAGCAACTGACTTCAGAAGGGAACTACTTGCTAGCTTACAAAAACACAAAGCAGGAGCAATTCAGACCTGCCTGGTGAGTTTACAGCTACCCATTGTGGTGCAAGCAACATTTTGTGGACAAGGAATTAGCACAACTGAATTGCGAGGAGAGCAAACAAGTTTAGGAACCCTAAACTTTTGCTGCTTCATCAGTCAAATGGAACTGTAAAGTCTTTAAACTCAGACACATTAATGTGCATTAGTGCCAGCAAACTACTCAAGCCTTCAAAGCACAAAATGCCCTGAAGATTCACAGTCCTGCTGCCTGCTCTGAAGCTATTCATGCCCTCTACAACCACCATATGCTTCAGCTTAATTAGGGCCTTCAGGAACAAGGCACTAGTATACATTTTAGAACTTCTTTGAGATGAAGTTTGAAATGAAAGAAAGAAAAAATGCGTTTCAAGTGGAGTCATCAGGTAGAGTTTTGAAAAAGAGTTTTGGAGAGCACCATCAGCTGTAAAGCAGCATATGAGGACATATATGTGCTAACAGTTGATTAAGCCCAGTCCATATTTGTAATGGCCAAAAATGATAAAGGTGAGGGAAATTTGGTGATCAGTTAATGTTTCAAGTGATAAGACACAATAGTGATGTAATTTGTAGCAGAGGATGGACTGTCTAAAGAGGAAATGGATCCCTTCAATCCTTCAAGGCCAAGAGCTGACTGCATTACACAGGGCATGAGCCACACTCTAAAGATCATCCGGAGGAGGTCTGCAAAACTCTCCTGTTATACTTGCTCCCTAAATAGACAGCAGCTTCCAGAATTCAAGAGTTCCTTTTTGTTATTTTTTCAGCAGAGCTAACATATGTTTTTGCATTGAAAACAGGGAGCTGTGCAGCCTGTGGACTCTTTCTGGAGGAGATTGGGTTGCCTTCAAAAAGCTGAAGAAGTTCACGCATTTCGCTACATCCTGGCTTATCCACAATAGCAAAGAAAATAAAAGGTCATCAGCCTGTAAACAATTTCCTATGGAACTTAGAGCTGTCGGGTCAAGTAATAATTACCATTTTACCATCTTTGTAATTAAGGAAGAATGTAGCCTCCAAATACCTCTGATTTATATATTAAATGACTCAAATGGGAAAATTGCAGTCTCTTATTTCCAAACTCACACTATCCAACATACCCATCCAAAAGGTGACAAAAAGTTAAAATAAAAGTGGTGTGAATAAAATCTAATTTCTTGATAAAGAGGCCAAACCACAAGTTTTACCAAAAAAATGTTTGCTTATCAAAGAGTATTTGAATATTGAATTGAATATGGTAGTTTTAGAATGAGTATGCTTACATATGGTAAATAGATTCCTGTAGTGCCAAGTCAAATAACACTAAGGACAGCAATTAAAAATCCTCCTGTTAATTTTTATGTGGAAAGTGACATTTTTTCTTATTCTGAAAAATGCAGTGTTTTATGTCTTTCTTTTCTTGTAATATTTTAAATGTCTTCAAAGAAACATAAATTTAAGAACATCCTTGTGATCAATCATTAAATGCCTCCCATAGGAAAAGACACACTTATTTTCTACATATCAATTTAATCAGTTCAGCCATTAATTTAAAGTGTGCAATTGCTTCAGTTAACAGTCAGAGAACTTGGAAGCTTATACCAACTAAGACCGTGGCAGGAAATTACCTAGTTCATGATGATTTATAAGACACATGACAGAATTGAAATCTTGAAGAATTGTCTAGGAAAGGATGTGTTTTCAATCAACTGCAAGAACACAGAGCTCGGTGAGAATCACTCCTACCAAACCTCCTTTAATCATTCACATTTTACTGTTTTTTCTCTAAATTAGAAGTTCCTCTTTGAATGTTTTTATTACTTGTACATAAAACCAACCAATATTTCTGAAGAATTCTGCTCCTCCCAATTGAATTGTAGCAATTTCTTTTAGAAATGTCAATAAATATTTGAATTCTCTTAGAAGAGCTAAAGGTGGTTAAAAGGGAGATGTTTTCTACAGCACCAAAAAATCCATTGAAACTAGAAAAGTGATTTTTATCCACTTCAGAATATGCAGCCTAGTTTAACATGATCTGTCTGTTTCTATTACTGTTGAAAAACATTTCAAAGTTTTCAACCAGTGGAGGTTTAATTTTTACTTTTGGATAAATATAAAGAAGTCTTAAAATCACTACTTAAAAATGAGCAACAAGCCCACAGGCTTCTGAAACACCACCTGCAGTGCCCAGAAGATAATAGGTTTCTACTCGTTGTTTCACCAGTCCATTCATAAACCTTAAGGCTTAAGCACTGGATCTGAACTGTGTTTATTAGAATTAGATTTAGAATTGTGTGTAGGATTAGAGTCATTTAACAGCCCCACAGAAGATGCAGTATCATGGCAAGAAAACAGGCAACCAGCTAAGGAAGAATATTAAACACTTAATCAAACAGGCTGTATTTCAGATCTCACACAATTACAGTTATTTCCATTTGTGTTGGTTTTTTTAAAAAAGTTGAGGTCACTCAGAGGGAATGTTTTGCTCTGTGTTAAAGCCTGGAGGTGACTTAGAAAAGACAGAGGTTGGTTTTTACAGGTTACCACAAAATTTAGGTTTATGATACTGAGAACGCAATACAAAAATGTGAGCATTCTTACAGATATTGCTAAGTCCTTGAGATCTTAATAGTCTCTGGCACATATTGAATTCTCAATTTATTTTATTTGCATAAACTGGTCCATAATCTAGATATAAATACACCCATAGGCCAAAACCAGAAAAGCCTATTCCAAGGCCTTTTCCTCATGGGCCCCTTGTGGTCCAGAACTAATTTCGTAGAACCTGCAGAGAAATCAGAAGGTCACTAACACAGACCCATCTCTTACCAGGGTTGCTGATGTTTTAGTCATTGCTTGTGTGACTGTCTTTCCTTGAAGATTTATGGAAAAGGGTCATGTGCGATGGGAAGTTCAAGGATTTCTCAGGTGATATCTGAGAACCTTTGACTTAGATTGGTTTCACTGGATAGATGTAAACTCAGCCCATCTCACTGCTGCCTGGAGCCTTACAGAATCAAGCCCACAGCTACTTGAATGTCCTGAATGCACCACTGTTCTAACTGCCCCTGGACTGACTCTGAAGTAAGGGCAAGACATTTGATAAGTATATGGGTGCAGTAATTTTCACACTGAGAATCATCTGAAAAATGTTGTGAGAGCATTAGGTAAGAGAAAAAACACACAACAATTTACTTTAATTTACTGTTGCAACGATTTCTCTTTTTTACCCTTCTTTTTTTTAAAAGGATAATGAAGGGAGATGAAGGTTTCCTCCTTAAAATGCTTGGTACTGAATTATTTCCAGATAAAGCATGGCACCTCACTGCATACCTAGAAGTACATACTTTAGGTGTGCAGTTTTCACCTCTCTTATTTGCAGGTGCTTCGAAAACACTGTTGGATCCTGAATTGTCAGATGAGCAGTTGTTCCTGTGCCCATAGCATCACTAGAACATTAGTGAGAAGGTAATTAATGTATTGTTGCAACTGCAGGTTTGGAGGGTACTTTGGGGAAGGTTGTTGGTTGGTTTGTTTAGTTTAATTTAATTTACTTTATACAGAATCACAAGCACTTACCTGGTGAAACACTTGTAAGAAAACCAGAGAAGCCAATAATAATTCTTGAATGGTTGTGTGTGAAATAATTCAACTCCTGCAAACCTCCACCTCCTCAAGCTAAGTAAGAATGATCATATGGTCCAAGCAAAGGTCCTTAGCTCAGGTGCTTTGCCCCAGTTAGTTCCCATGATGACCAGTAACAAAAGAGAAGAGAAGGAATTTAAGCATGAACACTGTCAGTGCCAAATTTCCCGTACCTCAAGGAGCAATTATATTGATACCATTATGAACAGACATACCTTACTGCAGTAAACAACACAATTTTACTATGATTTATGTAGAGAAACATACTTGCTTTTGCTTTACATTTCTGCCTACTAATTGCATTTGGTTGCCCCCCTTTTTGTATAAAGAAAGCCAGTGAATAATTGTTGCCTGTATGTAGCTCTGTGGCAGCCTTAAAGACAGGTTTCTGCTACCCACGGGTGCGTCACAGTGTCACACTAATGGGCACTGAGGTCCCCACCTGGTTTGCAAAGCAAGGAGCACTGCAATTTCCCCCCATGTGACAGGCCTGACTAGTGTTTCAGGCACAGCACATGGATGGCTGAGAATAGCATTCTCCTACTGTGAAAGAGTAAAGAAATTATTCAAACAACCGTACATGGTCTAAAAACCAATTTCAGATATCCCAGGCACCCACATGTGATTCCTTGAAAGAGGCTGAAACATTGCCACAAACACGAACGGCCCCTTAGCTGCAACTATTATACAAAAAATAGGCAACAGAGGTTTGACTGGTGTTGGAGATGGTTTCAGTTAACTGCTGTTTGTATTTTGATGCAGATAATAAAAACTCTTCTATGCAACTTAGTCAGCACAGATAAGCTCAACAGACCAAAATGCAAGAGCTGCCTGAAAAAACACTTCTTCAGAATGAAGATGTCATTTACCATTTCCTAAACTGGATGTTTCCAAAGCAATGAAAGGTGATTGCCTCCTCTCAAGACCATACTTAAAAATTCTGTCAATAAAGTTCATGCAGTAGTTTTAGAATATCTTTTTCTGTAGGTGGTGATCTGTAGTTGTCTAACACTATGTTGATAATATAAAACATTGCATTATTTGTAGTCTTTATTGGCTCTATATTTATATAAAGCAGGGGGTAAATTTTTTGCTACAAAATTGGAAACAGTTATAGGAGGATGAAATTAAATTATATGAAAATTTATTTCAGCATCACACCTTATAATAGATTTTCTCAGACATTTCATCCCAGATTGGGTACCTAAATTGTATGCTTGTTCTGTCCCTCCCAGCACCAGAGACATTCTTGCTCTGAGTTCTTGTCACTACTTCTGTTAATGATGAAAATGATGCCTTAGGTTTTAACTTTTATATTTTTCAAATCCTGTACTGCTTGGTGTGTAACTCTGAAGTTTCTTGTAGCCTGTTAATTTCTGCTCTCTTGTGCTAGGTAAACATAACAAAGCCTCTCCGGGCCTGCTCTTCAAGGACACCCAGACCATCCTAGGCCAAAAGTATAAACCAAAGAGCCACTAAGGGGGGCAAGTGAGGGGAATTACATCATTAACTGAAGCTTTAATTGGAGAATTAACCCTGATATGCAAATGAACCAAACCTATAAAAGTGTGAAGAACTCGTGACCTGCCAGCCATCTTGGGGTCCGTTTTGGCAGTAGCCGTTGGCTCCCCAGGGGTACCTCTGAAGGCCTTTCAAATAAATACCTACTTTTATTCCCTTACTCCTGTCTAGTTTCTGTGTCTAGGAGGCCTCTTAAGGCATCAAAACTGCCTCTCACTCTCCCTCCTGTTTCTCTTCAAGACTTTTTTTTGCTGCTCTTTCTTAGCCAGAAAGGCCTTACTCTGCCTTTGAAGATTCTCTGAACCTGCTACCTGCAGTGTTCCTTGCTTAACAAATTCCTCCCACCACAGGCAATCCTGAAAATCAATGTCAGACATGGGCAGACATAAGAATTTTAAGCAATGCCCTGAAAATTATCGAACATGAAATAAAAACCCTCGATCATATGAAATAACCTGAAAACAAGAGGAAAATTTGGTGCTGTGATAACAGCATACGAAATAACTACCATAGAAATAACCAGTACTCCAGAGCATGTAGTCAATAAATTCCTCTGCTCCTTCACCATCTATACAGGACAAAGCAGACTTTCAAAGCTGTTTTCACCCCCAAGTGCAATTCAAGTAGGGATGCAATGAAAAACTTCGGGTCAAGACATCAGCAAAGTTTGAAGAGAGAGTGGTCATTTCTGTGGATGACAGGAACATCCACAGTATCACTCATTACAACTGATTCAGTGCAAGAGACAGTAAACCACAACCTGCAGGATTAAGCAAATTTCAAATGATTACAACTCAGAATAACCCTTCAAATGTCTGTGCATTAGCCAAGGCCACGTAATCCCATTTTCGTCTGATGTATATGACACTAATCATTGATGGAGACATGGTATGGGATTAGGTGAGGTTTTGACCTAATCCAAGATGGTATTTCCTATATGCCAGCTCAATTCTACTTTTAGCTTTTCTGCTAACCCCCTCCAGGGTGCCCAGAAGCAGAGAAATTATTGCCAGCACTTGTTTTAACTTGCAACCTTGAGACTAAAATGCTCTCAAAGACACAGAAAGAACTGGTGCATTGTATAAGGGTTAGGAATCCTTCCCCCAGGGAAGAAATGTATCAAAATATCTCCCAGTTTTTGTAATTTTAAACACTGCAAAGGGAGAAGCAAATGTCCAGGGAAAACAGAGAACAAATCAAAACTTTTAGAAGTTCAAATGTTCTGTCTGAACTATATTTACTGATTTGATCTTTTTTTTTTTTGAACACTGATTTTTTCATGCCAGACTTAGATAGAAAGAGCAAAATCCTCTAGCCAACTTTTGCACCATCAAGAAGGCAGTTTTGAAAGACATCAGGATTTGAGAAAGTTGGGGAGATCCAAGACTGGCTTTTCCAAGTATTCCAGTACTATGGGTCAGCATCACTTCATACACCTGAAAGCGTAATAATTTTTTTTCTTAATAATTAAATTTCAATCTACTAATCTGAAATTAAAACATTTAGTCAAGCTAATTTTCCAAGTCTACAAATACCCATAAAGCATTAAATTCCACGGTTCAAGGCTTTGGGGTTTTTTTAAGTAATCACAAGATTACAAGGGCTGGCAGTTCTCAGTTCTAATGACACTACAAACATTCAGCATACCAGCACTTTTTTTCTTTTTTTCCTCTTCTCTGATCAAGCTGTGAAAAAAAATGAAAAAGCAGGGCAAAGCCCTGATATCAAATAAAAACCTACTATTTGATCTCCTGTAGCCAGACTTTCATCTCATCAGTTGTTATAACATGGCCTAGAATTAAACTCAGCTTGTTCCAGTCCAACATTAGTTGGATTGTTCAACTAATCCAAAATCCCCTTCATAGCAAACCCTTGAGATTCAGTATAAATCAGCACCCAGAAGTATGAAAGCATTCCTGGGAAAGCTCTAAGTCATCAACACTGTCAGAAATAAGGAATGTGATTAAAGAAAACAAAATGTAAGCAAGGCCTCACAATATTGTACTTTTCTCCCTAGAACTTTCCTTTATCATTCCAAATTAACCAATTCACACGGTGTTTTTCTCTCTTTTGCACGCCTTGTTCACGAGCACATCTGTCCCAATTTCTTTGCTGCTTCTGAAGCTGCTGAAGCGTTATCTTCACCTTTTTTGATACTTCCCAACTGCTAATATACCTCACACATCTGTTTTTCCAGAGTAACAGATGTTGTTGCTCAACAAAGACAACAGTCTGTATGTTTAGGCTATGAAGCGCAGAAGAAGGATTTAGAGCTAGTTTCTGCTTTTTCTCAGTAGGTGCTTCAAAAATATAGATTCTGCAAATGAAGTGTATTTCCAGTGCATGTGCCCAGGGTTTACAAAGCAAATCAAACTGCAGTGGACCTAGATCATTCTTGCTGCTCAAGAGGGCAAAAGGCAGCATCTTTCTCATATATAAAAGAATTAAGGCTTTAGCCCTCAAGTGGCTGTTCACTGCATGTAATTAAATCCACTACAGTTATCTGATTTTGAGCAAGATAATAAGGTATGATGTATTAACGCATGCTAACCATACTAATGTGATTCTGCTCTATTCCTTCATGCTCTGGTTTTGGGCCTTGTTGCTCCCTAACACAGTGCAACATTTTGCAACAAGATACCTCCAAACTGAGACAGAGGAAATAGATTCCAGCTGGTCTCTAGCAACCCAGCCAGAAGTACCCAGGGATTATCACTCTGCTCATGGTTGTTATTCCCTATCATGACTGTTAAGTTATTTTCATGAACTTTTGGGAATCCTGGGCAAATAGGAAGGACAAATTCTCAGTGGACATCAGGGGCACGAGTGCCTGTGCCACAATGCGCTGCACAATGTGTACATACCTGGTACCACAGGTTCACTCTGTGACACGGTGCAGGAGCTGCCCCAAAGCATCCCCTCAACACAGAGCATCAGTAGGGGAGCCCAGAGATCCCGTGCTTTCCCTGGATTCACTCTGCATCCCACTCCAGATACATCCTGGCTGCTTCTGGGACCACACTGCATGTAAAAGAGAATAGTATCAGACTGTGTATTAACATGGTCTACAGACAAAGGCCAGCTGTCACTTGAGTAGAGATATTAAAATAATATAAACAATGAAATTGTAGCAAAATGCTCTTTAAGGCTTAGAACTAAATGTCTGTGATCCCATAACTTCATTATCTAATTTTCTTAGAATTTTGCTGTTTGCCATTAGAGCTTGCATGCATTTGGAAAAAACTAAGAGTTTGCCCATTTGGGTTTGCTCAGCAGTTATAATAAGAACTTCCTGAATTTCTGTACTCCTTCTGTGGAAAAGATGTCACAGCACTCAACTGAAAATAAAAATATTTCTAGATGGTTGTGGATATTTTCTCTTTATAGAAACTTGCTGATTTTCTCATTATCATATTTTGAAGGCTGCCAGCCTTTTCCCATAATATGTTTTGTAGAACTATTCCCCCCACCTATGTCATCTCTAACTCGTTCTGCTAAGTATCCACTTTTAAGAATATTGTTCTAACTTTACCCTCACCCTTCTCCTTCATTTACTATTAGGGCTACTTCCTCCTATGTGCTAGTTTCTGCAGATCTACTGCAGCATTACTTTATTACCTATATTTGGGTAAATTCCTTCCAATTTTATTTGCCTATTCCTCCTAGTTTCGAGAAGAAAGGATAAAAAGCTTGAGAAAAATACACACAAGGATGATCAAAATAATACACTGGTGTCATTTTGGCAGAAGCTAACAGAGCTCCAAATACTTGATAATGCTATTTCAAGTCAGCTTAGTGCATTAACAATTTACACAAGGCCTCAAAGTCAGATTGTAATTAACTAATTCATGTTTTCTTATGAGAACCATCATTATTCTAGGAGAGAATTATTTAAAACTATTAAACCAGGCCGATTATTTTTATGACACAGTCAAATTCAGAATGTATATATGGTGCACCTGCATGTTATTTACTAACATATAATTTAATCTATTTAACTTATTAGAAAACCTGAATGTCAGACAGTAAGTGCATAAAGTTCATTATGCTTTTCTCTGAAAATATGTCCTCACACTTGCAGCAGTGTAGAGGCTGCACCTTTCACCTGAAAATGATAACAAAATGGAAACAAAATGCTGCCCCCCGCCTACAAACTCTCATTGCTCTCAGTGGAGCCCAGCACAGATTTCCAGTATAACAAAATGCTGTACTAGTCAAAGGTTTTTATAAATATGGGTCAGGCCTGTACTATGAAGCACTTCACAGCTGAGATGAACTTGTCCTAATGAGATAAAACTATCAAAGCTGGAAGTTTCTTACAGACAGTTTACATTTTGTGATGACATTCCCTTGAATCTTAAATGTAGCAGCCTTTCTTGTTTGTGGGCCTAGAGCTCTCCTCTGGGAATGGAAACATTAGCTACTGATGAAAATATTCATGAACTCTTTGTCATGCTGTTTTTATGGAAGGAAATTCCATCTATTTCATGATCACAAACTGACAAGTAAACTAATCTTTGCTCTTACGCATTAGTCATATTTTCCCTTATGTTCTTTGTAGAGGAAGTGGCACATGCGTATTTAATTTAATTCTGTATAAATATTCGACAGGGCCTTTATCATACCACCTTGATAGCTCATTTGGGCTAACAGCATTTAGCCTTAGAGCCAGAAAAACGAGAGATTTTTTACACTTAATACAACAGCATGTGACATTCATCAGCACCCAGCCTTGCAGAAGTGTATTGCTGATTTAAGAGTAACTAATCCTAATTCTGCACATCTCAAGGAGCTGGCCAATGACAACCAGGATCTCTGCTTTTCTGTTTACTTTCAGTTACAGTATTCATTGATTTATTTGGAGATTTTATTCATTATTGCAGGCAAGCATTATTCAATGAAGTTTCCAAGCAATGATGAGGCACTTGAATTCTGTAGTTAGGAAGTGAGGTGATTAAATTAATTTAACGTTATTAAATGGTTAATTGTGGAGAGTAGAGTTTGAATATATTGTGTATGATGGTGATTATCATTTAATATTCAGAACAACTTTGTAACACAAGACAAATAAACAAAATCTGTCTAACTTGTTTATTGCCCTCAGAACAGTGCCTGCAGCTTTCTGAAGAGATTTGAGTTTCCAGCTCACCAAAGACCTCTGAGACTCCAGAGACAACTTCTCACTTTCACCAACAGGACATACCTCTGCACCATTACATTACATTTCAACATTGCATTTGCCATTAGAGGGCCAGGGCAGGCACTTTCACTACATGTACCTGCATAGTTTTCTTAGGAAGTGATGGAGAGAATCTTCCTGCCAGTTCTATCTTTGGAAGATACACTGTGCAATGCTCTAGCCCCTCAAAATGCCACAGCTAACAGGGATGGAAGGGAAGAGAGCCATGACCATGCAGCTGCACCGATACTGTGTTGGATGGGGCACAGGGAAGCAGCCTTGTAGCTCTGTGCACTGACTTGAAATCTCTGGCTCTACTCCTGCTTACAATTGCCAGTATTATGTCATTGCACTAGGACAGCCAGACTGGTTTTCAAGCTGCCATTGAACTAGGGGACAACTGAGTTCATCTTTCCCACCTGTGCTATTTATATGCAGGATGTTCACGAAATGTGTGTTGCACACTGCTCTATTTCTGACCAAAACATATGCTTTCAAGGCAGCCTACGATCACACACAGCTTAGAAATACAGCGTGATTGGGGGGAAAAAAATTCTTACATAAGCTCCAGCATCACTTACTGCAATTCCAATTGAATTTGGCCTAAAAGCTAATGATGGTGAGCTCAGAGTTATTAAAAGTGGGTTTGACAATCCAAGGAATGTGTCTGAGCAGCCTATTTCCATGATTATCCGTTCTACTCCGCAATGTCTTTCTTACGTGGGAAGATGCTCTAACTGTTTAACTTCATCTCACTGGAATGTGTTTTGCAAATGTTTTAATAAGTTATGACCCTACTTGTCTATGCAATGCAGTTCCTCAAATACCTCAGCTGTTCCTTTCAGCTGTTTAAGCTGCAAATTCCATAACGCCCATGATGTTTAGGAAAAAGGGAAGTTTATATCTTACTAAATAGGCCTGTTGCTACCCCAGTGACAAATTCTCTGGATGGATTGATATCTGAGAAAACTTTTTTTTTTTTTTTAAAAGGGCGTATTTATTATCTTTCATGGCTCCTCACTGTACTGGATATTTTCCATCTCCCACAGCATGGGTGTCACAGGAGGTGTAATCCATTTGCAGATCTCAGCACATCTGGCATCTACAGCAGCTGAAAAGATGCTCACAGAGGAGGAGCACACTACCTCCCACTCAACTGCTCCTTCCCAGCACTGGCATTGTGTTCCACTAAGGCTCAAATCCTAAGGTGTGGGAAGCTTTGCCATTCACTGGCTGTCAAGAAGCCCATCATCTCCGTTTAAATGAGTCCTGAATGTTACCTATACTATCAAAATAATCAGCCAATTATTTTTCTTAACAAAACCAGATTAGAGAAAGATCAAAAGGATAAATACAGCCTCAAATATAGTTAAAGGGAAGAAAACCCAAACAATAAACCCAACTTATCATGTGTGTCATGTTTCAAGAAGGCCAGCATGAAGAGAGTGGTAAATCCTTTTGCCATCACCATCTGATGGGACTTGGGGGAATCATCTCCTGGGAGATTTGTCAATCACCTGAGCACTGACACTTAGAGTCACTTCTTGTCAGTATCTAACTCACTCAACACATCAGTTCTGGTTACTGCTTTTGAATATAATAGAGACTAATTTTAAAAATACCCTAATTTCTAATCTTTCTAAATAAATACTTCAGTATGATGTCTACACATCCAACACGAGAGCACCTTCAGCTGTTTTCTCCCCTGGCACCAGAGCACTGAGCCAATGTAGGTCTCCCCTAGAGGTAGTTTGAAATCCAAACTCAGGAGTGGCAGTCAGCTCTGGGATTTCTAGTCACAGAGCTGGAGACTGTACACCACCAAAGGAGTATGGGCAAGAAAACACACAGCAGACACAGGAACTGGACATGTTCCTCCTGAGAGATGGGAAGTCTTTGCCCTTGGAAGTGCATCTGGTTAGAGTAATAGTCTGGTAGATTCTTGTGAATGTACCTTAGATTCCCACAGTCAGAAAAAAACCCCAAACAAACCCAAACCACAAACATTCTAGAGATCAGTCTGTGCAAGCCAGTCAAAAAAGAGGAATAAGACACAAAGACCTTCAGGAAGGGAACATGGTTTCCTGCTCAACATAGGCCAGCAGACACAGGGTTGCTCAACCATTTTTTGAGTCCAACACGCACTCCAGGTCCTCTCTAAAGTACCCTGGGCCAGCAACCAGCAAAACTAAAACACGAGCTGGAAAATAAGCCACGTGCATTGGATTTAGAAGTCAGGCCCTTTTTTTTTTTTTTTGTTCTTATTTTTAGAAGGCAGGATTAATCACTGTAACAAATACTTATGAATTAGTGAGAGTCTTGACATCAAGACCAAATGTCCTTGTGGAAGACAGACTCGTGTTTTAAGCAACATCTGCCACGGTGTGTTTAATATCCAGGACTGCTTGAATTCTTGCAGAACACTCCATACCAGTTAACAGACTACCTTGTCCCTGGCATTGCAGATGTTAGAGCAGTCAAAGGTTCATCTCAGCAAGACACTAATAGAAACCACTCTTACTAAAGATAAGGCTTCTCATGAATAATGAAAAAAAAATCAAAGGCAATTTAATCAGTTGTCTTTTGGCTCGTATTTCCTGTCACAGATGACTTCTTCCTAATTTGGAAAGCAATATTTCAAAGCAACAGCAGGTTTTTTATTCATTTTATAACTTCATGGGAATTTCCCACTATTGTGGTTGTGATAGTCAGACCTATAGAGCATCAAAAAAATACTTGCTTTTCTCACAGATACCCATCCAGTTGCAACTGCTTTGCCAAAGAATAATCTCTACCCCTTTCTCCTGCTAATAAAGAAACAGTTGTGTAAACTTACAAATTCCTACTACAGACAAAAAAAAAAAAAAAAGAAGAAGATAAAGCTATGCCTCCTAAAAATTGACAAAAACCATTCCAAACTCTGAATTGTAAGGATCAGTCTTCTAAATTCAATTTATAGGTGATGTTTTGCTGTTTCCTGGACTTGTGGGTCTTTCTTTAAATAGCACTGCTCTGCCATCAGGAGACATTACATTAATTTCATTTGGCATCACTGGGCCTCAAAGAAAGAGAGATACTTTCCTTCAGCAGGACAGAAGATCCAGCATTTTTAATTCACTTTCTTGTGTGTCTTGAAGTCACTTAATCCTCTATTTGCCCTTCTCTGAAGATAATCTCTTAAGAAAATGAAGGTATCTTATTTGTAAACACTGTTATCAGAAAGCACCACCTTTCTCTCTGCATACATCATGCTACTGCCACAATGTCAGCTGCTGGCATCCTAAATAACCAAGGATTGATTAATCCTATTTTTTTTAATTTTTAACCACTGCATGTTTTGACATTTCAGTGTTAGATGAAATGCAGATGGGTAGGTTTCTAACACAGTAATTCTGGGTTTTCCTTTAAACAAATCAGAAAATGGCAAAAAAAAAAAACCCTTCAGGGCATAGATCCTAGATCTTTGAAGGCTATGGACATTTTCTTCCCTCCATTGCTTTGGGATCAGGAATCCCAAAGGAATCATGTATCCAAGCCTGAACTTCTCTGCAAAGCCCTGTGCTTCATGCTCAAAGTGTGACTCATTACAGACATTGGACTATCAGCTATCCTTCATCTGAAGGCTGTGTGATGTTTCCCTGTAGGAGGTACCTGTAGGAACATGGCACCAAAGCCTAAGCAGGGGTAATGGTACAAGACATTAAGGGTCAAAGTGTAATGCAAGGGCCTGCTCCACAAACCAGTCAGCATAACCTTGATCTTTCCTAAGCCACCAGCCTGGGGCTTTCTTGCTTCTCTTGATCTTTATTTTTAACATGTACATCGGAACCTTGAGCATTTCTTCAGGATCTCGAGCCAAAGCTGTATTTGGAAAGACCTCTTCAAACCTCTGAACTGGTCAGAGACTTCCATGCACTATTTTAGTGTATCTTTTTGTAACGTGAGAGAATGTCATTCTGCTCTGGAGATACAGCCATGCAGGACCAGATGTCTTTATGAACTACTCCATATATTTGTATCTTGGGAACTGTGAGGATTATGGGAACCTTTTTCCATGCTCGAAAACCAGAGACACTGGGAAAATGAGGATCCACTGGAATACTCACTGAAGCACCTGGAAGCCCTTCAGAAAGCATTCCTAATCTTCAGCACAGGCAAAAAGCAGCCCAGCCTGCATTGAGCCGTGCTACAGCTGTGGACGTGGCTGACAGTCCCAGGGTGTCATCTTGCCATCCATGTGGAAGCACACGCCAGCAGATGTCACCCAGTCCCCAGAGCGCCACTGGCTCACCCTGGGCTCCCAGTCACCATTGGCCTCGCTTCTCCCAGCAGTCTGTACCCAGCCACCTTTCCCCAACTCTCCTTTTAGCCATGGCAAAATGAACCTTCCTCCTTCAAAGCTGAAAGCTACTTCTGTCACAGAAATATCTGATCTGTGAACTTCCAGGATCAGTCTAGGATCTTTATCACATTGCTAATGCCCACCTCAAACCTGAATAGCATCATTTCCACTCTGGTATTTCTTACAAGTACTGCAGCTTTTTCAAATAGGTAATGCCACGAATAATCAATTTTCACTTTTACCCTGAAGACAACAATTTTTTTTCTCATCTCTTCATAGTTTTAATATTTTTCTGAAATGCAAGCAGCCACTTTCTCCTTAAACTTGCCATCAAAGAGGCACTCAAAGTGTGAAGTATTCAGGTCAGAAGCAAACCATTAGCAGATGACCTTAGCTGCCTGGCAGGGCACTGCTTGTTCTCTTGTTTTACAGTTCAGGACTTTGGGATAGCAAGTGATACGATTTCTTCAAGGAAAAAAAATCAATATATATTCTCTCACAGAATCAAATAGTAGAGATGAGAAATCAAGAGACAAGGGGAAAAAAACCCTGAGAGCTAAGAAAGTGAAAAAAATCTCAGATTGGAGAATAGCAAAAATATGCCAAGCAGCTGCAGACTGTAAGGCCGGGTTTATATGAAACAGGGACCTGGAGAAGCAACTCAGCTGAGACCCTTATTTCCACCTACAAATAAGTGATACAGAGAAGTGATTGGAATTAGGAGTAACAGCTCTTAGGAAGTGAAACTACAGTACAGTAAGTGTTACTTATCCTTAAGAAAGTATCCTCTAAGTATAGTAAAATATTTTCTTTTTCTTAGGAAAGAATCTTCTAGTCCAATAGCCAGCAAGTTACTTTATCCATTATCTGTAGTTTTCCCTTTGAGATTTGCTCCAAAACTTGTATTTCTCAAAAAGTTGTGGGTTTTGCTTCTTCCAAATCAGAAGTATGAACTGTGTAAACCCATGCTTCCCTTATAATTCCTTTTATATTTTTTGAAAATAGAATATATGTTCACTCACAAGTCAAACTTGGAACTTGGTGGAAAGAGAGGAAAGAGAGGCTAAACGAATTCCTTGCAGGAAATTACTCTTTTTTTCTGTCCGTCTTCAACACATGCAATTTTTAAAAGCAGGCCTAGAGGAAGTTGGTCTCATGAAAGGACTAATATCAAGTCAGACAGAAACAGACAAGGGGAATTATCAGCTCTACATTAAGCACATTCAAAACATCTGAGAGTCACATAGCTATCCACATAGCAGTGCTGTTTTCATGCTACATAACTTATATAGAAGCATATGTTAGAGGCACGGCTCAGGCATATTGCCTTAGTCAAAGGATGAAGCACAGATGGAAGAAAGCAAGGAATTCCATTGGAGGGGTTACCACATTTGTCCTCTACTTTCACTGATCACCAAAACCAACCAGATATTGTCTCAAACCCACAAAATAACTGTTTAACTACCTTGCATAAATAATTGGATGCAGTCCAATAAAAGAGAACTTTATTTTTTTAACTCTGGTTTTAAAATAAGAAAGCACCTCATTCTATATCTTTAAAAATAAATTTAAACATTACTTATGTCAAAGAATTGCATGAGAGTAATAGCATGGGGGTTTTTTTGTTTGTTTTTCATTGAAGTAACCCACAGATTTTGTGTTATAAAAAGACTCCTGGATTCTTGGGACACCTTTAAAATAGTAACTTACCACAATTCATTTTACGCATTCAAAAATTTAATAATAGACCTCCCCGGTGTTGGAATTTCCTTTTTTTTTTTTTCACATCTAGAAAGGTTTTCAAATGAAAATAACTAATAAATCAAGTCCTTACACTTTCATGTGGAAGCATAATCATATGCTTGTTTAAAAAGGAGTAACTTAGCATGCAGAAATGGAAGTGCTACTATTGCTCTGTCATTTATCTAATAACTGTGTTCACAGACTTAACAAAAATATTCTCTTGGAAAGAACTCAACGGAGGTTATGCAGCAGTGACAGACATCGTCCTGTTGAAACTATTCATCTATTTTAGGAAGCTAAAAACGTGGAGATTGTACTTTCTGGAGGTGTATTAAGGATATGTAAATGCCACAACCGCAAGTCATTGGAACTGAATATTTGTGATTGGGAAATGTCAGAGCTGGTAGAGCAGCTGACTGAATTTTTGAGGGGGCTCACAAATCTCTACCTCTTGCAGCATCACACTGTATAGAAGGGGGTGAGCTTCAGTGTCCTGGGTTTACTTTCTTTCAGAACAGCATGTGCAGAACTGCTTTACCACAGATCCCACAGAGGACATGCTTCAGGGTTAAACTTCAAGAACAGTTTCAGAAATGACTTTTAGTTGCCCTGGCCAAGGCTCTAAAACCTGTGCTAAAATGGTTTTTCCATCCGAGTACCAATTCCTGGGATTAATGTTAAGAGGAATCACAGGAAGCTGCTTCAACCCCCTCCTCCTCCTGATGTCCTCTTCCTCACCCCTACATCCAAGGTCAGAACAGCCACAGAAGCCTGGATCAATGCAAGAAAAGACCTGAGGCAAATCAGCATCCTAAAGAACTTCCCTGTGACCCTGTGCTGTATGATCACAGGCCACTTCCAGCATCAGAGCTCTGGTCACATTGAGGTCCTCTGCTCCTGAGCACACATCCAACATCCACTCCCTCCTTCGTGCCATACTCACTGAACACGACAAGGTATGGCCATAAAGGAAAACCACATCCAGCCCACAGCAAAGTAACTCAGTTTCTGCAGAAATACCCCATGGAAAAAAATTAAAATACCACCAACCTAGGGAAATAATTAAGTTAAATATAATAAATTTGGAGCAACTTGAAAACATGAAGGGCAAATGAAGAGTATTTATGGAAGATGGGCTAAATTCTGTGGCAAGCAGAAAGCAAAATGTCACCAGTGGAGATGGTTATCCATAAACTCTTTAAGGGTATTCTTCTCTCACTGGTCAACATGCAAAGTTCAGCAGAAGAGAAATGTAGCCATTAGCACAACACAGCAGATTTGTCATTTTTCTCATCTCATCTTTTAAGTCAAGTTTCCAAGAGCATCTGCTAGGCAATGTCTGAACAACCCCATCACTAGATTTCCTTCTTATATTAATTTATGATTAAAAGTACAAGACATACTTTAGAGATTTATTTTCCTTACAATAAAAATACTACTTACTAGTATAATTTCGGTTCTATCAATATTGAGGATACTTGAACAAAAATTTCTATTGTTAGAAAAAAATCAAATTACACACTGAACACCTGAATAGGTTTATGATTTCATCTTCTACAGCCGTAATAGGAAGCAAGGAAAGCACAGACAATGCCATTTCTAAAATGTTGAATTTCACCTCACAATTTGATTGCCAGTGAAATTATACATTTACCCAAGCTAGGCTGAGAGTCCATGACATCCCAAGACGTTCCTGCAGAATAAACCGCTATGTAGCCTGTTGGTTAAAACAAAAGATAAGAGATGTAGGGATTTCAGTAGCTTGAGAAACACATAACCAATGTCTGATGGGTAAAGGAACACAACATTAAAAAAAAAAAATCTGGTAGAAACACCTTTTTTTTAATAGTTACAGAAAATAAAAGCATTTTAACTTCTCGCTTTCTCATTGTTTCTTATTGTATCCATCCAAGTACTTGGTTATAAGAATGTTTTGTAGGCAGGAGAGAGACTGGTGCTACCGATGCCTACTAAACACCTGTTCCTCTGCACAGAAAGCGATGCAGTTTTGATGCTTAATTCTTCAGTTAAGAAGGAAAAACCCCAAAAACCCAATCAAACCCCAAACACTAAGACCCCTTGGAGAAAGCTATTTAATCAATGGCCCAGCAGTTAGAAGTGAGGTGTCTTCCCTTAAGAGCAGATGGCCCCCTTCATGCCAGACCACTCTGTGGCATTGCTACTCACAGTAGCTTCCTCAAGGTTAGATGTACTTCTGTGGAACTTTTCAAGCTCCTAGGAGTTGAGATTTTCCAGAAAAGAACTTTGTACTACACACTAACCAACCAGCTCCAGAACCAGGGCAATCAAAGCTTCTGCAGAACTTTTTTTGTCACCAGTGAATAGGTTAAATTACCTACGTGCAATGGAAAATGTGATTCACCTACACAATGAGACAATTGCATTTGCTTCATTTAATCATACAGAGATACAGGGAACAGACTTGAGTTGTCAACAGCAAGTTCCTCTTCCTGAACTCACTGAAGATCTGGGAAGAGGTCAAGTGAGACTAAAAAGGCAGAAGAAGAAAGATTAAAATAGATAGTCCAAAGGTACCATGTAAGAATCATGGCTCATCCTGTTTCCTGTGCAGTATTGGGTCATAAGTTTAAAAAAAATTTCTCAAGATGATTGCTAGGTGACTATACGAACAGAAAGTCTGAAAGTTCAAGACAACACTTGTAGCTTAGCAAAGAAATAATTTCGCAGATGGAGAAGCACCAAGATTGATTTTTTTCTTCCTTTTTTTTCGAATACATTATGGAAGTCTAATATAAAGCTGAAAAATGCAGATCTCTCGACAGAATTCAAAATCTGTAGAAGTCCACTGCAAATAAATTACCATTTTCAGGTAAACTACTGTAAAAATTGATTTTTTGGTGTGTCTATTAGGTCTCAGTCAAAGAAAAATACTAAGTATGTGATTTAACACACACACACCACATTACAACTGCGTGTCTTGTATTAATAGGGGAAACTGGTTTACAGAGCGAGAACTGACCCACACTGATACCAACACAGTTTCCAGAGGTGCCTGAGAATCACAAGTATCAAAGAGGACAGAGAAGAAAGGCTGTAAGTTTTACTTGAAGTGTCACATGCCTTTGAACACACTGCTTTACCTTCTTGTTTACATAACAGAGAGAGCACAAACGGTGAGAGCACAGGATTTGAAGATATAAACTGCTACGGCCTGAAAAGAGCAGCCCAAGTATCTCAAATTGGTCATCCTGGATGTCAGGTACCAAAAATAAGTAAATTATCTGGAGAAACTCAGGTCTTACGTAAGAGACACATAGCAAGCATTCTGCTCAGAAATTGCCACCATAAAAAGGACAAGAATGTAATCATATGTTCAAGGCAAGGTTTTAATGCATAACCGAGAAAAGACGTGGAAGCACAGGCACAGGAAAAGAGCACCTAATTAGCTAATTGAAAAGCGCATCCTCAGGCATACAAAATCCAAGTTTGACAAGCAGTCATAAGCCAACACTTCTCAATTTTTCTGTGCTTAAAAACTGCCAAAATTGAAGCATATGCCATCACAGTATATACACATATACTGTAATCATACATAGGATTGTGGAATATTCTGGATTGGCAGGGCCTATCTAAAGGACACCTAGTCCAACCCCTATGCAATGAGACTGGACATCTTCAACTAGACCAGGTTGCTCAGAGCCCCATCCAGTCTGACACTGAATGTTTCCAGGGATTAGGCACCCACTATCTCTCTGGGCAATCTGTCCCAGTGTTCCACCATCCTCATCATAAAAGATTTCTTCTTTATATCTAGTTTAAATCTACCCTCTTTTAGATTAAAACCATTAGCAGTCATCCTATTCTATACCTAGGTTCAAAAGATCCGTTGTTCCAGAGCAGCAACAACACTGTATATGCACTCACATTCTGCTGTTAATTTGGAATTTTTTTCAAAGTCTGCAATGCAGTGTTAGAAGGTCAACAGAAGCATATTTAACTGCATGCATCACATCTGGGGCAAATTATTTGAGCTTACAAAAATTCACTTATAAGTAAGAGCTACAAACATAAGGAATAGAAATATTATTAGCATTACATGGTCTAAAATTAAAGAAGAATATTTTACTGCTTAGCTGTTTTGTTGATTAAATACTTTTAAAAATATGATCTCTGAAAAATTACTTCAGTCCAATTCAAGAAATCTTCGTATATACCAAAAAAGGCTATTTCTAGCTTACAGCCTTTTAAAAGCAGACAGTTGGTTTTAGTCAGCTGATTTCAACTGAAAATAAATACCTTTTTTTTTCTGTATAGTTACATACCATATAGGTCTCTTCTGAAGCTTAAAAAGTTATCTACTGTCTACAAAATTATCACTTGTTATTTACAGTATTCAGTACTGTATGCAATATAACCTTTTCCGACCATTTCAATCATTGTTAAATCATTGCTAAAAATACACCCCACCATTCACAAGACACATGGTAGACAATTAATGCTGACCAGCACCCCACAAGAAGCACAGCTTAGCAGTCTCCTCGTTAGCACTTTGATTACGTTAGACATTAAGTGCTGAAATTTCAACTGCTTAAATTAATACAGGCTCCGAGATGGACTGGTACTTGAAACTGACTGCTACCCCTTAAGGATCCAGCATCTTCAGATTTTTTTATTCCTCCTTGATAATTGACATAAAAACATTATGATGTCCTTTATAATGACTATAAAATGTGTCAACTCGTAAGTGTAAAATTCCAACACAACAGAATGTTTTGGTTATACATAACTCATAGCTCTGCACCTAATCTTCATTAAAAAATAAATATGACGCATTACTTATCAATTTTTCTGCACCTTTAATACTCCCAGCACAGGCAAACAGGCCCAAAACTGCTGCTTGTTGCAGAATTTTCTAAAGCAGTGTGCACAAGCATGCATCCATGCATTCAGAACAGGTAGATCTCATGTAGAGATCCGAAGCAGGAACACAACTTATTAATCTGAGCATGGTGAAAAAAAGTTTTTCACTAACACCCTTTTGCAAACAGTACAAATCCTTGACTAGGAGGTAAGATACTACCTCTTCCCACTGCAGAAAAAAACCTGCTACTTACTAAGTAATTTTGCCTAAAAAGTCAAACACAGTGAATTTAAAAGAAGTCAGTGAATTTAAGTCCAAGAAGCAAAAGTCAGGAAAAGGAAAGCAAGGATGCCATCCATGATCAATTTCAGAAAATTGAGCCAAAAATATGGGAGAATTTTAAAATTACTCAAATTACAATAGCAGTTTCAATCCAGGTTTCCAAACAAAGGACTAAATTGAATGTTGCAAACATTCAATTGCCAAATTAGTTGCAAACGAAGACCTTTATTAAAAATGTCACAGGATTCCATCCCCAGCAGAGTTGGGCAAGACAACTTCAGGAGGTTCCTTACAACCTCAACTGTTCTCTAAGTCTCATGCTACTTGAGAGCATCAACACTGAACTAAATTCTTAGCCAGTATTCAGAGTATTTGGAGTCTGGGGACTAGACTTTCCCATGCTCCTCAGTATTTCATGTGGATGTTGTTAATATGAGTGAGTGTCAATACAGTGAGTACTAAAGAAAGTAACTGTTTACCTTTTATCATTTATCATCGCTGCTTCAGGACTGCAGAATGGCTTGTAAAGGGAGCTAAAGACATCAGCGACCTTAAAATGCAGCACTGACATAGATCACCAAGGTTTAAAAGGCTTGAAAAGGCAAGAGAGTTCTTGTATGGAGAATGCTCCATTTCTAGAATTATTAATTTGGCACTAAGCAGTAATTTCCTGCATTACAATTTATTAATAAAAAAAAATATAGGAATGAAACAGCACTACAAAATACTAAACAATTTTTGCCGTTACTGCTTACAGCCAATCTGGCTTCTAGCTGGTGCAATGTAGGTCACAAAGAAAACTAGTGCTGCAAAAAGGCACATGATAAATTTGCAGAGGGCAGACTTCCCAGTTCTGCTATGCAACATAGGTAACTTAGGGAAAAGTGTAAACTTCAGTGTAAAAATGGTCCTACTCAGACCATCTTAAGATTCAAAAGCAACACAGCTGAATTCTAAACAGCACAAGCTCCTGACCTGAGACCGACTGCAGAGCAGTGCAAAACCCAATATGCCTCTCAGAATATTCAAATGGATATAGCTTTCCAGGAACACTGGGAAAAAATTCCTTTTAAATTATCACATCCCTCCAGTCTGCAGGACAGCATTTGCTTTCAGTCAACTTTCTCTACCATTCATTTTCCTCTTTGCAGTTCAAAAAAATAGTTGCCTCTCTCTAAAGCCAGACTTTGGAATAAACATGTATTAGCAGTAGCACAAGAGGCTTTTTAAAAAGTATTTGCTAAGTTTCCAACATGCAGCTGCATGAAATTAGGGAAATTTGAGATCATCAATTTTATCCTCCAACTTCCCTCCTCCCATCCCTCCTGACCATGCTCCTCATCCAAATTATATAGCTATACACAAAGTTTTATTATGGAGCAAGATGAAGCACATAGGTGGTACATAACAAACATACTTTCAAGAACTAGTAAGGCTGTGACATACAAAAAATATGTAAACTACATTTTTCTCAATGACTGTTCAGAATCATTACTGAATACGTTAGAAGTTTGTTTGACAGAATTTCCATTTTAAATACACATAAAGATTGTAAAACAAAACACATGGCAAATATTCCTAAAACCCAAAGCCATTGCTGTTTATTTATATTTTAAAAATATGATGTCATGTAACAATAACAGATACATCCTGGCATTCTTTTAAGTGGTAGATATCAGCAGGGAAGGACTTTTTCTTCCCTCATAGTTTGCATTACAGCACTTTATTTTAATCAATTTATTTAGGTGCTTCCCAAGTTCACTTTCATATATTGTTAATGTGTTTCTGAGTTATATAAACCCCAGTCATGTCTTTTTATCTTAAACTAGAAATTAAGCCAACTTTCACAGTATCATAAATCATCACTGCTACTGTCCATATATAAGCTTAAAAGCATACATTTTTAATCTAGGCAACAGTAAAACCAGACTAGAAGTTTAGATGTTTTTATAGACAAAGATGAAGGAATTTCTGAGGTTTTTTTGGGTTTTTTTTGCAAGGAGGTTAATTCTCAGCATGAGTTCTGTACTCACCTCACTTTGGCACTCAGGGCACCATCTCACAGCCTGCAACAAATGAACTTCATGATATGTCACCAACACAGAGCAGGGCACACAAACCTTAGAGCTTAATGACTTACAGTATAAGAAAAATGCTTTAATTTTTGTATGCCCTAAAAGGAGGGCCACTTGTAGCTACTCTGTCATGTACGGCCATCATCAAACTAGCAGTTTTATCCACCTTGGAAGAAATTGACCAACAACACATCCTTTCCTCCATGGACAAAGTTCTAGGCAACATTTCACTAATCTTTGATATAGACTATTCAATAACAGAAGAGTGGGGTCTTATGTTATAGTGCTGGATTGGCCCTTGCTACACAGATGCATTGCTGCTACTTCAGGGAGCAACTGTCCTCCCAGAAATGGAAGGGCTCTGTGTCTCTTAGCAAAGCCTGATGGCTTCCAAGGAATAGCTAATCCTTGGAAGACTGGTAACATTCACAGCAATAGTATCTGAGGCTGGGAAAGTTTTGTCAATGAGTAAAAGACATCAAGGCTTCTTAACACTTGGCATATTAAAAGAAATGAGTTATGCTATGTGTATAACTTCTTAAAACACTTGTGACTCCATTGACTTAAGGAACAAGACTGCACCAAATTGCAGACAGAATTCCCATTTAGTTGAAGGTGATGCCTTATGGGACTACCTAAAAACAGAGGCCAGACAAAATTAAGAGAATAAAAAGCAGTTATATTTATTGAAGGGCCTTCAGGTACATTTAGGGTAGATGAAGCCACCCAGGGGCTACACCCAAAAATGGATGATGGGTCACAGGTTTCCATACTTTTATAAGTTTGGTCCATTTGCATATTGGGGGTTAATCTTCCAATTACAGCTTCAGGTAATGAAGTCATTTACCCCAAGTTTGCTCCCCCCCCAGCTAACTTTTGTTTACATTTCTTGGGGCCTAAGACAGTGAGGTATCCTTGATTCCCAGGCCTAGAGAGGAATTGTTTTGTCTGACCAAGATGGGAGAACAGTAGCTAGCACTCTATATGGAGTTTAGAATTATACACTAAAGAATTGCAGGATCACAAATATATGAAAAATATAAAAGCTAAAATCCTCTAGCATCAAAGGTAAAAAATTCAATGATTAAAAGCATTACATCATGGGTTGTTGCTTTGGTTTGCTTTTGTATGCATTAAACCTTGTCCTATAGATTTATGGTATTTGCAAATTTGACACTGGGCAGTACTCAACTATGGTAATACTGTTCTTGAAGAATAAGGCACATTTAAGAACTAATTTTAAAAAGCCAGTACATCAACTAGTAAATTTATCAACCAGGTAAGAATGCAACTTGACAAAATGACATTCTGTTTTCCACAGATCAATTGTCTTAGATTTATTTACTCAAAGATATGATACAGTTACAAGCCCATGCATTTCATAAAAATCTAACTTAAAATTGTTATGGAACAAAATTTTAAATAAAGCATATACAGATGTTTCTGGGTGTTCAAGTGGACTGGTTAGTCTAGAGAAATATTATTTGCAACGTATGAGCAGAAGCATTGAGATTTTCATGTGACCATTTCTTTAGCTCTTCCTCTTCCACTCCTCACATGGAGATAAATCACAGCTGAGTAACTCTATGGATTGAGTCCTAGGCATAAGCTCATAGCTGAACTCATAATTTCACTTTCCACTGGCTACATATTTATAGTACATCCCTTTTATACTGTTATTAAAAATAAAATAAATAAGACTACATTTTAAAAATGTAGGCAGTATAACTACTTAAAAAATGTCCTTTATCCATTTAATATGCTGACAAAAGTAAAATTTCTGTCTACCTAAATTCTTTTTTATGATTACAAGGTAATTCTTGTAATTCCCAAATGTTTTTGATAATTACTACCTCTCATAGAAAATTTGGGTATTTCTATGTAATGAAACCACTGGAGAAATCACAGAGAAGCTGCAACAGATTAACATAAAATAAATATTAGAGATAATATTTAAAAGGCACACAAATACTTCAAACACATACAGTTTCAAATCTTTATTGTTTTAAAATTCTACATGTCTTTTACAATTACAATAATTTGTTACTTAAATGACTCTTGTATGGTTAATGTACAATGAGTTTTTTCCTGAAACTCAACCATGAAATACAATTTCATCAATATGATTTTTCTAAATAGATTAATACAAGACTTCTGTTTTGTTGGGAAGAACAAGTGCTTCACTTTGAACAAACGGCACAGGTGTCTTCCCTTCAGAATCTGTGTGATCAATCCATCAAAAGTGCTTTTGAAGATTGCAGATCTAACTGTGACTGATTTTCAAAATCAGTCCATCAAATTACAAGGGTTTTTTAACATTAAAGAGCATTTTCATGTAATGAAACAAGCTGCAGTAGTTATTTTTATTCATCTACTGAGGCAAACTCATGTTGAAGAAAAATTATATGATTATCTGCATGCAATGAACACCCTCTTAAATAGTTGATGAATTTTACACATATAAAGAATCTGTTAAAGAGTGCAAGTACTTTGATAATGATTTCACAAAAGGACATATGCTGGTAATAATGGTAACTAACATTTAACATCTAAATACAAGCTAATGTATATTTAACAGGCAATTAACATGGCAAACAAACCATGTTTCATGTGGCTGCCCTTCGAGAAAATGAACTCATTTGGTCCACACTCTTAAAGTTATCTGGGTAAAAAAATCGAAGCAGTTAGGGCCAGAGTTTTTGATGAATTTCTTGTTTCTAAAATGTCACCTGTTAAAAAGTAAAAGCAGTACATCAATGACGTATCTTGTCACATGACCTCAGTATAAAAAGATGGCCTGGTATTGGGAGCGATGAATGACCACTGAAGGATGAGTCAAAAAAAGAACGGAAACAGAATGAACTAAAACTTTGTTTTGTTATACTTTCTTGTTCCATGGTACTGCTTTCACTCTGTAGAATTTTGTACCCAAAGGAACTTTGAATCTGTTTTGTGCCTATAAAAAAAAGAAAAAAAAGATTTAAATGTGGGATTATTCTACTGACTTTTGTATTTTTAAGCCGAAACTGATTCTCATTATTCAGTATTCAGGAGACCCTCAGGAGTCTGGCAAAGCTCTGGGCAGTGTGGATGCAAATACCTAACCCACTGCTCACTCACCTCTTCTCTGGTTCCCCTACTCTTGCTATTCACTGACTCAAAAGAAGAGCAGGAATAGCAGAACTTAGGACAATTTTCATCTAACTTCTTATGCAGGGAGAATTTGTCACAAGTGTTATTGATGCCATGATGATTTTTTGCCTTTTCTTTTATACCCCTTTTATGTACCGTTTTATAATTTTTTTGTATTCTTCGTGTTTTTTAGCCTACATTCTTAGACTTATTTGTCAAGCTAGGAGACTAAACATCTTAGAAGTTTCATAGTTAGGGGTCAGAATGCCCCAGACCCCAAGGTCCTCCCCAGAACACATTTTGTAAACTGAGATAGAACCATCCAGGGGAAGGTTCCTCGGGGAGGGGGGTCACTCGAGCCTCTCATTGGGGAATCTTTGATAGACATGGTAATTAGTAAGACCTATAATATTATACCTGATCTATTGTGGGTGTGCACTGCGGTGTGCATTTCAGTGCATTCCACCTGGACATGGTGCACCTAAGGGTCCTTAAAATAAATACCAAGGTAAAACTCCTTTCTCCCTTCTAACTGTGTTTGTAATCCTTGATTTCAAGACCAGGAAAAGGCATCATTACAAATATTAAAATTGACTTTTTCTCTATTAATCATAGATGATTTTTCATTACTATTTTCTTACCTTTTTTGCCTGGCAGTATTCCTTTTCCATCACTTTTCCTAGCACCCAAGGTCTCCTAGATGCACCTGATGCTAAAGAGAAAATATATTTAATATTTTGGATAAGCAACTACAGGCACCAGGATATTACATTATATTTTCATTAAAAGCAGAAATTCTTTAAAAAACTCAGTTTTTTAAATAAATAAGAACATTAAGTAAGATCAAGTTTAAATGCAACATTTTGGTGGCCCTTAAAACAGTAATTTGCAGTACCTAGGTCCACACCAATTTTAACCTATCACAAGTACAACTAGTGTACTGAATTTCATTTTCCCCACTTCCCCGATGCAGGAACAGAATCAAGACATGGTTTCCTGAAGTAGTGAGACAGAGACAAATGTGTCCCTCAGGCAACTGGTATGTTGTTTATTTTACGTGGAGTTTTCTCAGATTTCAGATTAACTCTGTTCAGCAAGTGGTAAGGAATGGAACAAGCTAAGTCCATTTGAAAACAGGTCAGTGAATTAACTACTCACAGTAACACACAAACCGAAATGGCTTTTACCTTATACATGTAAAAAAACAGTAAGGAAAGCCTACCATATTTCACACAGCTATGAATGCACTACTAATGCCATAGCTCAGAATGTATTACATCTGGAAGTCAGATAGGCACTTTCTCCTTATGTTTCACAGATGACACATGGCACAGATCCTTCAGCAGACTCAGAATCCAGTTAGGCCTTAGTGGTCTTCTGGAGACTACACAGTTATTTAAGATCTGTCATCTTTCATCATAAGTGCAATCTACAGTGAGTCTGCTCAGGGAAATTATTTGGCAGCTTGTGACATGCAATAACACAGAAACTTTCACTGATAAAGTAGAATTAATATAAATTTTCTTTTGATGCATATTCTTAGACATTTCTACAAAGTTGGGAGTACAGGTGGGCTTGCAAAAAACCATGATAGCTCAAAGGTATTCCCATGAATCCACTTCATGTAGCTCGTGGCTTAGTGCAAAGCACTGTTATTTTTCCTCATTTAAAAAGATTTCAATTTAGCTAAGTTTAGATAGCTGCCAAAAACAACCAATAAAGAGCCTTGAAGATTAAGGGAGAAAAAAAGTAAATGTGCCAGCAACCTGAACAAAAACAAATAAATACTGAAAGTCTTCTCTGAAAAATTTTAATAAATACTATCTTAACTTGGTGGAAAAACTATGAGCAAAAATATTGCTTGCAAATTCCCATATACTGTTGTCTACATTTTGTTATTTATTATTCATGCTACTGAGTAGTTAAAGCAGCCTGATGGGAATGTTAACAAACTCTGTGTGTGTACGAAATTGGCATTTTCTCCCTCTTTTTTTGTTTTTTTTACAGCTTACTTTGAAGATGCAGGTATTTTCCCTACTTTTCCAAGGCCCTAAACATCTATATAAATTTTTAATTAAAAATGTTCCGCCTTGAAAAATATTTTGCATCAGAACAAGTAGCAAAAGCTACAAAGATAGCTGACAACTATCTACAATACATGCTTCTTGTATTTATCACATACATATTTATCAAATCACTTAGGGTTAGAAAGTTAAGAGTGTTATTTGTAAGAGGAGATAATAATTAGAAAAAAAATCTGACACTTACCACACTCACCTGGTTTGAGATCCAATGCAGCAAGGGACTCTGAGTGCAAGAAATACAAGGTTGGACTAACAGTAAACAACACATAGTTGTCATGCCTTTCGTCCAAGATAATAAGAACCAAATCGCCAACCTGAAAACTGGGAAAAAAAATAAAATCACAGAACTTAACTTAAAAAAGCACAGAAGCTTGAAACTACATTAATTACACTACATTTTTTCTCCCATGTATTGCCTGAGACAGACTAAGTTGAATGGTAACAGACATTTCCACTTGCTGCGCCAACTTATATACATTTCCTATTTTCTGAAGTCAACAAAAGCAGGCTATCTTTAAAAAGTGATTTTGAAATGTTCTACACCCATCAGCTCAAATTATTTTTTTCAAAAGAACTGTGAGTTTTGCTTTAAAATATAATCAGAAGTACCTAACAAAATGCTAATGTTTCGATCTTGCATTATTTTTATTCACTGGTACTTCAGTTAACCATCACTGCACTGGGTGTTTACAAACATTCTTTTGATGTTTTAAACTGAAGCCAATTTGAACACAGAAAAATACAGCAAAAACATTTATGCAGCTTTCAATCTTAAAAGTTTTAAGCACACAAGACAAAGAAGGGATGAAGTGTTCATCTTTGATCGAATGATGAAAAGCCAAAGAAACACTGTGGCGACTACGTAAAAAGTTCTAAAACTCTGCTTTTTCCTGACACCAAGGTAACACAGGAAGCCACCAAGTTCTCATGCAAAGTTTCAATAACAGAATTCAAAGAATGACTTCTGTCTCCAAGCTTCTTGTTCCACAGTGCAAATGTCTTGCAAGTAAATTATTCACCCATTAATAAAGTCTAAAATGGCTACAAATTAAGTATTAGATCATGAGGGGACTCTAAGAATAAATATTACTACTATTTTGGGGATGAGGGAAGAAGTGCAAAGAAAGTGAAAAACTTCTCCAGAGAAGGAAACTACAGATACACAGTCAGTCAACTGAGTAAATTTAGAGAAATTTAGGTCATCATCTTTGAAGTTCATTTTTGGATTAAATAAACAATACTCCAAACTTTTCTGCCTGGACGTATTATGAAGACAGGCTATAGTGACTTAAAATCATCTGTATTAGACAGATAGATTCTTCTTTCGCAACATTTTCCTCCCCAAAAACTACCAAGACACTTGCCACAATTTTCAGATGCTAAAGGGAAAAAAACGATTCTTCAAGTGCTAACTTTGTTACAACAAAAATGGAAATTGGTGTAATTCAAAAAACATTAACAGAATAATCTGTGCCAGTTTTCTTTCTAAAAAGGTTTTTTATATTAGTAAAGTAATTTATAAGCCTAATATTAATTAAGAAGTTGTTTGTAGCTTTCACATTTTAAAAGAATACTTCTGTTTCCAGCAACAATTCTACATGCAACTGCTAACAGATTGAGAATACCTAATAAAACGTTTGAGTTAATTTTATTTCATTCTGTCAGAGCAAGCCAAGAACTTTGAAGACTTCAGGAAGGTAAGACTTCTCTTGAAATATAATACAGCACTATGCATATTCAGGGTGAACAGATTTCCTTCTATCTTTTCTTAGCATGACTTCAAGGTTACAGATAAACAAACAAGTAATCTAAAAAAAAACCCCAGAGAATTCTAGAAATTCCACAAAGTACAGAATTCAAGAAAGTCACTGACAGTTCAAAAAGGCCGTTTTTTTGTTTATAAAAAGGCTTTATAAAATTTGATTTATGCTCAACTGGGATGGTTGAATAGGTGATGGCTGAATTATAGAGATCTATGCATCTTTTCACCACAGAGCAAGAACAGAAGAATTGTAACATTCGCTACACACTTATTGTATTGAAAACATATCCATCTACTTAAATGAAATTTAACATCTACTTACTCTCTAATTGCTATTTTTTCAGAATGTCTTGAGGATACTGATGACATACTTTGGGACATCTGTAAGAAAGAAAAAAGCTATAAAGTACTTGCAAGCTATGATGAAATGTATATTGCAGGTAAGAATATGGGAAAATAATTTTTGATCAATTTCAAACAGTGCCTGTCTTGCAGATTTTATATTCACTCAGAAAACCCAACATACTTTTGTCATCCTGTTCTGTATTAAGTTTGGTTGTTTGTGGTTTGTTTTTGGTTTCCACTACAGTGCTTTTTCTTTTAACAGCTACCCTTGATTATGAAATTTCTTGCATAACTAACTTCTCCCTCATTATTTAGAATGGGGAAGTGCTTTTCAGATCAGTGCCAGTGAAGATTCATTCTGAGCATACACAAGACCTATGATCCATTCTAACACAGTTACCCAAGGGCATTAGAAAAAGCTGATGGTAGAACACTGGAGTTTAAACATGTTTATTACAATTAAACTCTAGATGTTGAACTCAACACGGTCTCTCAGTTTTTCTAGGCACTGTCACAAAATATAAAGCTTATTGTAATAAACAGAGCAGCACTCTCTGGAATAAAACTGGAATCTATAATTCTTTGTTTAGTAAGACCAAAGAAAGGCTTCATTATGTGAGTTTTTGGACATAAGAATTATCTCCTGTATGTATAATATTTGCCTTTAATTCTGTTTGAATTAATTAATACTGGTACATGGACCAACTTTCAATAGGATAAACTAGACCTAAAAATTAATAAAATTGTACACACAGTTTCTACAATAATTACAATAACCTGAAATGACAATGGCTAACGCTACTTCTACCTCCGAAGGAATACCTGTCCCAGTGGAGGCAAGTAGCTGGAGAAGCTGATCTAATATAAATGTATCTGTTCTATTACCCTCTGGTAACCTCCTTACAAAAAACAATTCATAATTGCTCCACAGAAACTCTGACTAGAGGTCCTGCAGATTTTCCATACATTCTTACTTCCTGGACCATTTTACATGCTATTCAAATCTAGATTGCTCATACTTGAAGTTTAGCACATGATTTTTCAGCTGTAACTCAAATACTGCTCCCTACAGGGTATTTCCTTCCTATTGTCAATCTTGCCCCCTGCCTTCCCCAGAGGCAGTACCAGCCTGTCTTCATATGAGCTTGAAGACTATTCACAGCTCATTTTCTTCGTTTCTTCAAAGAAAGGGTCCAAACTGAATGCAGTATATTACAGAAAGCTCTCAAATTCTGAAGACACGTTCAGCAGTTTTCTTTACAGGATCCAACTTCAGATTTTTTTTTTTGTTAGAGGCTACTTTTCTTTCTTGAAAAAGTTGCAGCTAGCATGAAATTTGTCAAATTTGCTTAGACTGTTCAAAAAAGTGTTTGAGAGTTCCCTTCAGATATAAAGACCAGGTATTTTCTTGCTGTTTTTTAAAAATGGAGTAAGTGTTAAATTAAAACACGAAATAGCTTGATTTCTGTATTTTTCCTAGATTTCTAACTTCAAGAAAAACAGAACAAACTAGAATGCTGAAAATAATTCCATTAAAACCTAGTAAGGAATGTTTTATGAGTACAAGTAATAGCCTTTAGACTGAAAAAATGTTTCCCTTTCTCAGTAATTCATTTAATGTAACAGAAATCCTGTAATAACATTCCAAGTATTAAAAGGAGTTCCTTTTTGTTCCTTGCAGAAGTAACCCACAAGTTCTTCTGCAAAAGCCAGTAACCTATGAAGATTTTCACACAGAATGCCTTGTGACCTTATTTCAAGTATCTCAATAGAAATAAACACTGGTATTTAAGTGTTGATGCGTATTGCAATTTCAGAAGTGCATTTAAAAGGAGGGGGAGAGGGAAAGAAAGATGAAGAGACAAATAATAAACTTATCTATGAAAAAACTCATTTTCTAAATAAGGAATTGAAAAGATAAGAAGTTCCTATGCCCAGTTAGAAATCAAATTTGAATCACTTTAGAGACCAATGAACTGCCAATTCCTCCTACGTGGCTAAGTATTAATCACAACAAGAATAACCTTCTATTTGTCTTGTACACAGTGTTTCTTCCATTTTATTTTACTCTGAGATGACAAGAGATCAAGAGTTTGATTCAAGAAATCTACAGAGAGCTTTAGAAAACTGTCCAATGTGTTTTGAGTTTTACTGTAGCATGAAAACTACACCTAAGTAAATCCTGTGCACTGCACTGACATTCTGAATTAAAAACGCTCCTTTAAAAATTATACTTTTAGATGTCTTGCTATCCTTTCTTACACCTGGTATGAAATGTAACTTCCCACTATACAGATATCAGTTCCTACCAAACTTCTAGGTATCACCTGTCACTTAAAGAAACTGAGATCACCATGGCCAGTCCACCCAGAGGATGTGTCTGTTTCCTACACACACAGGAATTTTTTTTAAGACTTAATATTCAGACCTGCTAACAAGGATAAACTGAGAATAAAAAAACAGGAGAAGAATTTATAGTCCAGGGCCCTCTGTCACTACATTCTTTTTCCTTCCATAGGCATTTCCTGTATTTGAGCATTTCATATGGTGGCTGCCTGAATTTCCAGCTGCTAGGCAGAATTAGTTTCACACCTTACAAAGCTGAGAGGTGCAATTTTCCCAAGCCAATCTAGAAGTTATTGCTAACATTCCCAATTATGTTTAAAGTGCAGGCATATTTACCTTCTTGTAAACTGGCCTTTGATCTACTGTTGCTGAAAACTGAGTCATGGTGCCCTGGAAATTAACACCCCCTACCCCAAGCCTGGATGCTCTGTGTTCTTTGGGAAGAAGTCACTCTCCAGTCCTGTGAATCTTTTTCCAGGAGAAGACTAAGGACCTCTGGAAGGTTATGAGGTTATCTATTTACCACTTGCCTTAACACTTAAAACATTTCTTAAATTAATAAAAAAACATTTTTAGATTTTAACAAACTTAAATTTTTAAGCTTTTCTTATTTTCTCATGAGGCTTAAAACATGCATTGCACAAATACTTACCAATCTTTGATTTAACCTCTTATTTTCTTCTTCTTTCAACTGCAAAGTCTAAAAGAAAATCTTAATCTGATTAACTGGTTATTATACCTCATACAGTACAAACATAAAAATAGTTATTGTACAACTAGAGCCCAACTACTTGTACAATACCACATCTTTCAGTGCTATAACAATTATCAAAATATCTTTTGAAAAAATACACGCAAAAAAAAATTTAAGTCTAGCAATTATCCCAGTACTACAAAACCCATTGCTAAACTATGTTTACCTCCATACTCACACTTTTCTTTCAGTTAGAAAAACATGTCACTGACAGAATGGCAAAAGAAATGTAATGTATTACTATGTTATAGCTTCTGCCCATGACAAATCCTATGTAATCAGATGACAGAATAAAGCATGTATGTGCTTGTAGTCAAAAACATCCAGGCAGCTGCATCATACAGTGTCACAACCCACTAACAGAAAGCATTCCTGTTCTTTATTTGGTCACAGATTTTAGTCCAAGTGATCCTAGAAAGCCAAAAGCTAAAGACACCTTTTTTCTTTTTTTTAAGTAAACTTAAAAGACAACTGAGATGAAGTTAGATATGACTGAGCAGTTAAAAATTACTAGAATCTGAAATACTCCAATGTAACTACTAGGGGTTAATCTCACATTTTACCAAGAATACAGCCTACAATACCCACTTCCATGAGAAACTAGTCAATCAAAAGAAATTGCAACTTTTTTTTTTCTATAGAAATTCTCTGGATCAATGATCTGTCACTCCTAAGAAGTGGTATTACACTATAGTCATTCATACTAAAGCCTACATGAACACAACAAAGATAGGCCAAGAGTAATCTTTTAACTGTTATCTTCAATTACTTCAGTGAATTATACTGATCCAAGAGTACAATGAAAAACATTCCCTGAAATCATATTTATAATCATATTCATAATCCTTGCAGACACTATATTGCATCAGCGTATATAACTGACCACAGCACAACTTCACATGTATATATTTTTTAAGTACTTAGTTGTAACACTTAACCTCACAATCTACTCACTCTTTCTAACAACATTATCCTCTGCTTCTCTTCAGACATATGGACATTTTCACTAAAAGAGAAAGAAAATGGATAGGTTAAAAATGAAACTTTTCTTCATATCAAAAGTTATCTTTTCCATACCCACCTGCCATTGTCACTCAGTGAAGAGTGTTATGTATTTGCTAGCACAGAGGGAACAGCATAGAAAGAAACAGTAAGAATCAGCATCAATATTTCTGGTTGGTGTTTTGGATTTTTTTTCTTTTCTTTCAACCAATGAGGTTCTTTACTGCAACAAGCCAGTGAATTTTCAGTAATCAATTAGTTTATAAAGCTACATGGGGGCATTTCTTGGTATTTTGCATCATTTTCAAGACATCAGGATGAAAGATACAGCTCTGCATGCTTTGACAGTTAACCGCCAATATTGCAATTCAGCTCCATGATGTCCCATTTTCCTAGTCTGTAGCTTAAAGGCTGCTGGGGAGTAGCTTGAAGTGCCCTAGTACTCCCTGGTAGAGACACTAAATTGAACTTGCTACTTGTTGCCATTTACATGCAATAAACTGAGCACTGGGGCACAATATAATAATGCTAATATCCCAAGTAATTTCTTAAGAACATAAACAGTAATCTGTAAACCAGTTATAATGTATTTTAAAAGCAGTTTAATAGGGGAGAAACAATTTATTTTCTAGTCCAAATAGATTTGCTTGCAAAAAGAAAATGGACAAGTTTTGGGACAAAACATGCTACAAATCCAAGCAAAATGCTCAGGAAAGCTAACAGATTAAGCCATACTAATCATTACTTCATTTCAGTTAAAAGGCTGTTTAGCTCTCATGTAATAGGAAGCAGTCAACAGAAGCCTGTGAAAGTTTCTGTCTAATCATACACTGAGCCATAATTTTTTTGTCCACAAGCTTTATTTTTTTTTGTACATCTGTTCTCAGAGTGCAGGACTAGAATGATTAGAAACAGCTCTTTTTCTAAAGATAGGATACTTCCTTGTTTTATTATCAGTGCAAGTTTAATTTGGCAAGCACAAACTGCTTTCATCCTCACTTCCACAAAGCTATTTAGTGCTCTGGGTATGTGATTGTGAGTCAGGCAGCATCGGTTGTGAAGGACACTGACTAAACTTAATGTTAAGTACATCTAACAATTCTGCTTTTACTCCTCTGGTAAAAACCTTGCTTCTCTTTTGTGCTTCCCAGTCAGGTTCATTACTTCTGTGAAAAGTTTGGAGGAGAAGTCTGGGGTTCTTCAAAAAGCTAGTAGCATTGAAGTGAGACACTGTTCAAAAGGTACACCAGTAACATGCAGCCTCCCAGCTCATTCACTATTACAGTTTGACTTACATTTTGTATACGTAGGTAAATTCTTTTATGTCATGATTGTGGTGCCAAGTTTCGCCTTGAGGCTGCATACTTCAAAGTCATCAAACCCACACATTCCTGATGATTGTGACACCACAATTGTACGCACATGTACATTTAAAAGAATATTTTCAGAAGACCATCAAAGGCAGGAGGAAAGTTAAACATGCTCATCTGTACTTCACACCACCCAAGAGCACACATTTCCAGAACGAGAGCATGCTCTGAGTATTTCTACTCTAATGACCCATACTTACTGCACAGCCATCATACTGGTTTCCATCGTGGAGTCCATTCTTCCTTCAGCCCCAAAATCAGCAACCAATCTGTCTGTGTCAGTGGGCACATCAGCTGCACAGGCTCCACAAGCTTCTGACACTGCTGCCAAGTAGGTTGATGGAGAAAAATTACTACTTCTCAGTTTATTAACTTCTTCTTCAAGCTTCTTCTTCTCTTCAAGTAAGCGAGCACGATCTTCAGAAAGTGTTTCAATCAAATCTATGACACAAATAAACAGAATTTCTTTTAATTACAGCAGCACTGAGGCTGAAAACCAATCTGTAGAGAATGGAACAGTCCTATTCGAGAAGATGAATACTTCTTGAGAACTTTGCTTACCCTTATCTTTTTCTTGCTGCTGTGTAAGCACTTTTAATTTGTCACTAAGATCATTAATTATGTTTTCTTTTTTCATTTTCTCTCTTGCCAGAACAGTGTTAAAGTTGGTCTGAAAACAGAAAGGAAGTATTACTGAAAAAAGAAATGTACTGTAAAAATGTAATGCAAAATAGTACAAATGACAGCATGCATTTCAGTTTTCTGCATTATAATTAAAAAAGAAATTAAAACTTTTTAACTTATTGCTTTGGTGAAGAGATAAAATGCCTGTACATTTTATTTTTATGTTTCTCTGTAAAACTTTTTTTAAATTAGTTTCATTTTTAACCCTCTAGTTCCCTCAAGCCTGATACACTAATTTTAAAAATTCTAAGTTGTGGGTTTTTATTTAAATATAATACTTTATATTCCAGTTAATGTAAAACAGTTGAACATCCTATATTTGAAACAGTTACTTGAAGGATTAAAATTATTAAGATAAATCTGAACTGCACCAAGATATGCTACATACAATGAAAAAGAAAAATACTGTTATCAATACACTACACACTGAATTAAAAATACATTTCAAGTCGTGCATTAATTCTTCAGTGAACAATTAATTATTGCAAAAGGTACACATGGATCCTGGTTAATAGCTTGAATAGGTGAACATAAAAAGAGGCCAGCATAGCCTTCAGTACCAGTCTGACAAATCTTTCTGCTTCTTCAATCCTTCTACTGACCATTATGCCCTAGGCCCTTTTAGGGTGCTGCTGAAGAGACAAAACCTGCCAACAATCATCTATTTAAAGGATATTTCAAGTTAATTTTAATTTTTCTGTGAATTTTAAGATTGTCTTGATATATGTCTATCAACTCTCAGTCTTAAAATGCAAACTATTTGGTGGGCTACACACCTTACATAGGGCAGAGCAGCCTTTGTTATACGTCTGCGTAACAAAACTCTCATACCACGAGCATAAGTGACACCTCTAAGGAAACTTCACAGAGGAAAGAAAACAAAAACCAAAAAGGACAGAGGCTAAATACCCAAATACCCAAAACATTCAGTAACCAGCAGAGCCAGTGAAGTGAACTGTCAGCACTGACTGATACACTGTTTTTCTGGGTTTGGGGTATTTGTTTGCTTTGGCTGGAGTCTGTTTGGGGGGGGAGTTGGGTTGTTTGTTTGTTGTTTTTTTAAAAAATTCCAGCTTTCCCTGGAATTTTTTGTCAATGCCTCAGAACCATCCCTTCCATGTTCTGCTGAAAAAATGAAGAATACTATTAGATAATGGGGAAAATGGAATACTGAGGAATATTGTGATGAAAAAATAAGTCTAATGATTACCAAAGTAGGAAAAAATTCCTGTTAGATTTACTACATAAGGTTAACTCCAGTATTAACGCTTGAAGGCCAAGAATTTCAATAATATTTCTTTCTTTATAACCATCTGCAATTTTGTGTTCCCTGCACCCAGTGATTCATAGCATTCATTCACCAAGCTGGCTGATCACCACCCTGTCTCTTTGTCCTTATTTGATCCTACCACAGCCACAGTAAGGAGAGGTGCTTAAAACAGAAAATCCTTTCTCAGTGTTTAAATGCAACAAAGCTGTAGATAATAGCTGTTACTAACAGAGATTTAATTTAAGAACTCAAGACTCATCTACAGAAACTAAGAGGCTCACGATGTTCTGAAAGGAAATAAAGCATGGATACGGATGTAAAATATTAATCCAGTGCAATGTGATTTTTGTATCAAGATGTGGCATGCATTGTGGCTTTTAAGTTTATTATGTAAAATGCAACATACTTTGTTTGAACCTCAAAATACACCACATTTATGCTTTGAACCTCGAAACACCACCTTGTCCACGCTAATAAACTTTAAAAGCCAGTAATCAGCATCCCAAATCAATCAGTATTTCAAATAATTAATTTAGTGTTGTCCACAAATTTTGTAATAACTGGTATCTTTCTGCAGTTAAAGAGATAAATGAATATAAATTCCAAGCATTTAAGCAAAAGAAATCAGAAAAACTGAATCTGGATTGCCAGTTGTTTGATAATTGGTTTGGCCTTTTGGTTTGTTTTCAGTGGGTTTTTTTTGGTTTGTTTCTTTGCTTTGGTTATTTTTTAATGCTTAAATGTTTGATTCCATTGACACATTGTATTCTGGCTTCAGATAAGTACATAAACTTAGAATGTGGAAGTGTTACACAGCAAAAGAGAAAATGCTACTCTAACTTCAAAACACCAAAAGAACACAATTGTCATGGGAGCAAAAATAATTTTTAAAGAATCAGCTTTACCTGCTGCTCTGCAGTGAGAGATGTCCTGATGTTCTGCATTTCTTCATTCTTTCTTTTCTCTTGTTCTTCAAGTTGCTCTAAGAACTTCATTTTTTCTTCCTGAAGCTTCTCCTGAAGTTCAGCAACTAAGCTTGATTCAGCAGTTGATTCAGCAGGAGGACTTAAAAGAAAATGTTTAGGCTTTAAATTTGCAGCATATACCAAGCCCCACAACACATGAAATAAGCACACACACAAAAAGTCAGTTTATTTTGACACATTATTTCTGAAATATTTAGTAAGTACTGTATTACAATTAAGCCATTACTAACTTCAATTCTACTTTTTAATCATGAACATCTCACCAATTCTTACTCTTGGGCATTATGTTTTTTGTAGCACAATGGCTTTAACTTTGAAGTTTTGTTGCAGGGCAGAACTTTTGTTTATACTTTTTCCTAACATAACAGAAGGTGTGGAAAGTGGTAAAAAGAACAAACAACGATTGACTTCATGAAGATACTTAGTATGTCAAAATGCAGAGCCTTCGGAACTATCACATAATGAAAACAATTCAGCAGTAAATCCGATGTTAAGGAATCCAGACGTGAAATTCAAAACTCTGGACTGCAGAACCTGAAGGACAGCACTAATGATCGTGAAGGAAACCATAAGCAGTCACAGAGGCAGGAAGGATAACGACCTTAAATGGCTTTTGAAACAATGTTACATAGGCCTAATATTTTTCAGCACTGAAGCAAAAAACTAACTGCACTCTTCTCTGCTTTGGCTTGAGTTATCAAGAATCCCCCCCGCAGAACTTTAGAATAGAGAAACCCCTTTTTTGGGCAACATTTGTGAAAAAATGTATTATTTAAATTTCCATTATTCATCTGCACCAGAATCATACTTAAACCATACTGACATTAAAATTAATCATATTAAGACCCAAAGCTCTTAGCTGAACTGTACCAAAACAGGAATCATCTGCCTTTCAGATGGGCTGCCTGGACTACTAACTGCAAATGACAGCCAAGTAAAGGATATTGCTGTTCTGCAAAGGATGCTACCACATTACCAGTTTTTATAATCTCATCACTGTAACAGGCAGTAGGGTTAGATATTTAATCTGCAGAGGTCTTAACAACTACAGCAACAGTGACAATGTCTATTGTTTTCAAGATACTAAAAGCATCTCTCTTCAAATTGGGGTTTCTTTGCAAGCAAACACTTGCACTATTCTATGATGACAAAGGAGGTACTTAACAATACTGTTACTGCTCTACCACATGGGCATATACTGAATATACAAACTATTGTGCAGCAGCTAAGCACTCAAAAAGCCCATAAGAAGCTTTAAATAAAAGAGTTCTGAAAGCCAGCTGAAGTTCTTGGAGTGGCTAAAAAGCCTTTGACATTCTAGAAGTCAGAAGTAAGATAAGCAGGGAAAAGAAAGTCATGAAACACTCAGGCAAATCTTTCTTTGTGCCACTGAGAAAACATTTTCATGCTTGATTAAATTTCAGTTTATTTCTAAATGAAGCCAAGCTAAGAGAGAGAGAGAGAGCACGTGCTCTATGGAGAAGCTTCACTACTTATGATGGTCTGACAGAAGTGGCTGGAAAATACCAAAGCAGTAATTCAGTTTTCAAAGCAGTTGGGATTCCTATTCCGCTTTTAACACTTTACAGTATTATAACTCTTTTAACTAACCAGCAGAGTCTTTCAAATTGCTTAAAAACAAATCATTAAAGAAATTGTGGCTTTCAGTTGGCTAGTACTACACAGTGTAGAAAGAGTAACTAGAATTACAAGTGCATTGCAGTTTTATTATCTTTCCTAATCAAAATTACTTCATTTTCAGACACACCAAACCACGTTAATTTTTATAACACGGTAATGCATGGATAGCAAACATTTCTTTGTTGCCTCTAAATTTTTTTTTTAGTTTTCATGGAAGTTCAAAAACTAAATTCTTGACACCAGTGCAATACCCAGGTCAAATTTAACAATCCCTTTCTCTGTCTGTACCTTCTGAATGGCTAATGTAACATTAGTCTTGCAGAAAACAACACCTATCTGGCAAACATATAGTCACATGCCAAATAAAAGTTGTTTTCTACCATTACAAGTTAACTGCTAAACAATGAGTGAGGATAACAAATCAACTCAAGTTACTGACACAGCTTAGGGTTTTAGGAATTCAAAAATCAAACAACTAAACAGTGACTTTGAAATATTAGGACAGATTTACTTAACATGTATGCCCTTTGGAGATAAAACAATAGAATATCTTGATTCCTAGAGAAAAAAAACTAACAGCAGAATAAAGGCATAAAAACAAGCCTTAGGAGGCAAAATGTATTTCAATGTCACACTAAAAATTAAATTACTTGGCAGAACTTGTAACAAACTAACAGCACTTCTTTAGATTGAAGCAGATAGTATTTCTTTGAAATACATTCTGTTTTATCCAGTTTGGATAAGAATACACGCAGCTGTGCTCAAAAGTTCAAATTTAAGTGTAGGTGGATTTTTAAAAAGTCTGATGACACAGCTACATCTTTTTCCTGTTGAGTCAAGTTCTTCAAATTTCTACAATGCGTTAATACACAGAAAAGGAAAAACACAGAATTTATCATTTTTCTTCCCATTTCACCATATATCATTAAGTAAATATTTTCTTCAATTAAGAAGGGCTGTTCTTAAGTTTCATTATATCCCGATCTTAATTCAAAGAAGCCATATTACCTTGATGCGTTTTTTCATACACTGACATGCAAACATAGACACTAAAACAACATCATATAATGATGGATTTGCGCCCATGTGAAAATCCTGAGGTAGCAGACAATTCCAGTGAAGCAGATATTCCCATTTCCCTTGGACTATGCTGTGGGACTCTGCATGACCACCCCTCTCCTACCTTTTTTTGTTTAACATTACATTGATATTCAAAAGTTAAAAGCTAACTGAAGACTGTACTCATTTTTTGAAGTATTCTTGCTTTTATGCCGATTCTGTCCACCTTATTGATCTTTTCCCATTTCACATACCTGGTATAGCCTAATACCTGGGAAAAAGTTCCTCTATTAAAATGTTTTACAAACCAGATCTATCGGCTGCATTGATTCATACTACAAGAACATAAATGACAAATGCTAGCATTTAAAAAAAAAATTTGTTACTAAGCATTGGTCACATTAAAAAATTCTACTATTTCCATTCTATAACTTCATCATCTAGGCTGCTGGCAGGCATTACAAACTGCTAAGTACATAAGAGGACACAGAAAGAATAATTCTATGCATTCTTGGCAAGGGAAAAATGTATTTTTCTTTCTAAAATGGAAAATCTCTGCAGAAATTAATGAAGAAAAACAATGATGTTAGGACGTTCTTTAAGATTATGTTGCACCCTTGTGTTTCATTATGAAGCTCAAACTGAAGACCCTAAAATATGTACGTGGGGCAGCAAAGTCAATGGAAGTCCATGTAACCATGGCACAGTTCTCAGTCAATCCTGTATAAATTCCCACACAGGTTTTCATGCCACCAATATCACTAGCCTGGTGTACAGCTAGCCAGTAAAGAAAGTTATCAGGCTAACCTAAAAGCCAGCCACTGCATGTTCTCACAGTGCCAAGAGCAGAGCAAGGATGGGAAAGGAGAGAGGGGCTGAGACCAGCAAAATCAGAATTTCAAGTAACTTGCTATTGTGGAAACACTCCTTCAATGTAACATTAAAAGAATGAAATAGAACAAACCTTCACTGCTGTCTCAAAATAATACTGTGTTACATATTTTACAGTCTTTGAGATTAACTACAGCCATGGGAACATCACTACCTGGAAAATGAAAGTAACTTGTATAGAAACCAATACAGATAATCACTATTAAAATACAGAGGTTTTACTTACTGGATAGTGTGTCATGAATATACTACACTGACTACTTTAAAATACTAGGAAAACACAGTAACTTAATTCTTACAGTACCTCCGATTCACTTGCATCTCAAGTTGTTGTATTCTGTCCAAAAGCCCTTTTTCAGCTGCTTCCCTCTGTAATTCAAACTCTTTACAAGCAGTTTGTACTGCATCCTCTTTTTCACAATTGAGCTTCTGAATGAGCAACTGCCTGTCTTGCTCTTGGTTAGATACTAACAGTTCTTTCTCTTCCTTTAGCTTATGGATAATAGCTTCGTATTTTTCCTGCTGCTCACAGAGAGACAACTTTTCTGTTTTTTCCTTCTCTAGGGCACTCGTTTCCAACTCTAACTTACTTTGTAGTTCTGTTATTTGCTCTGAAAGTCTTTTTTCTGCCTCAGCAGTTTTTTGATGAAGAAGCGTTACTTTATTTAATTCAGTTCTAAGCAAATTTGATTCTTCTTCGTATCTATTTACTAGCTCAGAAATACACTGATCTTTCTCAATTGTCATCAGAGTCCTTAGTTCTGATAAGCCCACTTGATATTCATCACTGCTAATTTGTATTTTATTGTTTAATTTATCTATCTCCTTTTTTAAGCTTTCAGTTTCCTTGTCAATTTGAGATCTTAAGGTCTCTTGTTGCTGGTTTCTGCTTTCTTCCAAAAGAAGCTTCATTTCATCAGTTTCTGCCTCTTTCAGGGCAAGTTCAACTTCTAATTTGCACCTCAAATCAGACAGATCTGAAACCTTGAGCTGTAACTCTTCTACTTGTTGTTGTTTCTCTTGCATAACTACTTCATGAGATTCCTGCATTTGTTCAAGTCTATGCTGGTTCTCTTTTTTTAATTTATCCAAACAGTCCTTGTGCTCAGCTACGACCTTCTCAAATTCCTGTAAATGCCTGGCTTGTAGGTTGCTTTCCAGTTCTTTTAAATGGCTTTGCTCTAAACTCTCAAGTTCTGCCCTCAGGAGTTGTAGTTTCTCCTTGTTTTCAACATGAAGTTTTTTCAAGTCTTCAAGTACTATTTCACGTGACTGTCTTAGTTCCTTAATTTCAGAATTTTGTGTCTCCATTTGGCATTCCAATTCAAGTAATTTCTGGTCTTTTTCATTCTGAAGGCAAACTACAGCTTCTTTCTCATTCTTTACTATTGCAAATTCATTGTTCTTAGTCTGAAGAACTTCCTCAAGGCCTAACAGGTCACCTTTTAACTTCTTGATTTTCTTTTTATTTTCTTCACCATCCTCCAATAATTTATTAATTTTAGTTTCATATTCACTTTTCAAACATTGTAATTCATTTTGATGTTTATCATTTAGTGTTTTTTCAAGTGAAAGTTTTACCTTCTCAATTGTATTTACTATTTCTAAGGAAGTACATTTTAAAGAATTAGAAAAGTCACACTGTTCTTTTTGTACAAGTGTTCTGAAATGGCAGAGATCTTCCTTTATACCTCTTAAATGTATCTTTGAGTCTTGAGCAATAACCCTACACTTCTCCACACAAACACTGAGAGAAGCATTTTCTGCTGAAACATCCTTTACACAAGAACTTGTATCTTGCATACGTCTACTGTCTATTGCATTGATAACTGAAGAATAAAGAGATTCCACCATCATTTCCGGGCTTTGTGGGTCACTTATTACATTAGGAGACACTGGATTTTCTTCTATTACAAATTCATTTACTGCTGACATAAAGTCAGATTCTGGACTTTCTGCTAATGAATCCAAGTCTAATGATCCTTGCTTAAGAGCTTGCTCCAAGTTCGGATGGGCAATGGTTTCAAAATCAAACGTATGAGCATCAATGCTGTCTGGAGACAATTCTTCTAATGGAGCCGGGGGACACACAGGAGGACACAGGGGACCCTGAAGACTGAGTGATGGAGGAGTTCTTGAAGAGGTAGCAATTGCGGTTCCTGTAGTACTTTCCATCCTTGGTGTGGTAGCAGATTGTGGCGATGCTTGACTATTGGAGGCCTACAAGTTATAAAGCAAGAAATAAACACTTGAAGTGATAAGCAAAACTGTTAATATTAAAAATTAATTTTAAATTATCAGGCAAAACAAGAACTTAAAAAAATCAGCCTTATTATTTGCAACAGTCCAAAATATGTACTACTAAAACTAAAGCAAAAATTGCAGAAAATCAGGGAGATTTCCATTAGGTTTCAGAAAAGCATCATTTGTAAACACCTAAATACTAAATGCTCACCTAGCCAGAACTCCTATGTAGAGCGCACCCAACTGTATCTTACCAGTCAGAAACAGGCTTTGGTTCCTAACAGCCTATTTATTTCAGTTTTCCTAATAATTTTGTTACTAAAACATTTTTATTCTATTATTGCCAATACTATTATTGAAAAAGCAGCCATTTTTAAAATACACAACTAAGGTTTACAAAATCTTTATTACAACAAAACTGTTGTCTACTAACATATCAACAATATGTATCAATTGTTCTGCATGTGAATGTAGAACTAGTACAGTACAATGAAGGGCACATTCTAATTAAAAGCAACATTCTGACTTTTCAGAATGCAAGACACACAGCAATCACAGCCAGATTGGATTTTTTCCCCCTTCATGTGCTCCCATCGCTCCCAATTTTAGTCATTTTGCCTCTAAATCCTGGATATAACCAAAACTGATTCTGTAGCACCAGATCTTTCAATATTCACCTGCAAAGCTAATGGTTAGAATGATCACCCAGAATAATCCATGAGTAACATCAGCTTGTGAATAAACATCAGTTAAAGCTTCTCCACCTTCATGGAACTGTCCCCAAGAAATTCTGATCAGTTGCAGTGATTTTGATTCTTAAAAGGCTAAAAACTTAATTAATTGGAAAATTGATTTGATTAGATAACACTTTAAATCTCATTATCATCAGTTATTGTTTAATACTATACCAATTATAAAACAAGATCTCCAGGACCAGTGCATACCCTGCTCTGACCTGCATGTTTGAAGATCAGTCTCTGGTATTTCAAAGACATCATACATTTCTATATATTTCTATATTGCCATGGAAATTATACTTCAAGAGAATTCTGCTGAAGTTTTATTTATCATAGCTATAATAGTTGTAACTCAGGCCAAGTTACCTGCACTTCTGTGCACCTGCAATTCAGTAAAACTCTATTCTGAAATGCTTTAAAAAAAAAAAAATCAACATCAGCCTTAGAGACTATGCAAACAGCCTATGTTCTGGGATGTTCAAGCTTTCTGTATGTACCAAAACTCAATTTATCTTACAGCATGATGTATCTGAAAGATATATTCAGTTACAGATTTTCTTAACTTCACAATTTAATAGATTAAACACAGTAAATTTACTGCTTGCAAATTTTTTTTGACAGAACAAGCAAAGTGTATAAAGTCTTCATCCTTTACTACCTTTATTACTACCAGAACCAGGCACAAATAAATGACCAGCCTGTACTCCTTTAGTATCTTATGCTATCACTTATCATTTACAACAAGGAATACAAAAAGCCCTAATGCCAACAATACACCTGTAGATTCCTAAGACAAAAACATAAACCTTAAGCTTCAGCAAGTGCAGAACACATCCCAGTGCAAGCCAAAAGCAATGTACAGTCTCAGCATCCACCAAGGATGCATTCCTGAAAAAGTTTGTAATAGGATGGATAGTGAAGCAATTCTTCCTAGGAAAATTACAGTGAAACACACACAGTTAAAATACATACGGCAAATATCTGTAACACACAGAATTAAGGCATAAGCACAGGATCATCAGGATCACACACTGGAAGAGATGCAGAGTTTTCTGAATGTATCAGTACTCTGAAAGACATCAGATGCATTGTCTGTAACACCATAGCTCAACCAATACCTTGCTCTTCCATCCTTCATCACTAAGAACTTGTTTGATTTTATTCGTCTAAGAAACGTGACCATGTTGAAAAGAAACAGTTGCTGAACAAAAAGTCATGGGAATCTTTCTAGAAGAAAATTCCTCTAAGATGTTCAGTCTGAGTGCTGGAGGTTTGTTGCTGGTGCCCTTCTTCAAAAAGCCAACACTGCCTCCAGCTGATAATTCTGTGATCCTGCTCGTGCCTCTTTCCCGAACCATCCATACTGCCTCAATGCATTTAAAATGTGCGTCTAGTGCTCTTTATTACGTTAGTTTTTATTAAGGAAATTTCTGCCATCCATTGAATTTAGCCACTTGACTGGTGACAGTTAGTGGAGCTTGGCAATAAATGCTCAGCAACGGAACTCCAAAAAACCCAGAAGCGGCAGACTTTGATCTACTGCTGTATAAATTGCCATTTTTTTTGCTTTCTCGAGCTTTTACAGTGATTGTTACTCAAAAAGAGACCCCATCGTCCTCTGTACCATGCAAATGTTCTCTTAATGGAGATACAGCGTGTTTAACAATTCTCACTGTGATTTAAGAAGAGTCTATTTCAGTTTCAACACTCATCTGTTTAGCAGAGTTGCATTTGCACCTCAGCTTCCCTAGCTTTTACATCTTTATGAATCTAAATCATACAATAATTTTGAAATACATTGTAAAAAAACCTTGTGGTCACTGTATAAAAAATATTGTATTTATGAAAAATGAACAGGACATGAGGCAAATAAAAGGAAATGCTCCTTTTTTAAATGATTCTATTAGCCAGGTTTAAGCATTTCCCTTGGGTTTAATTTCAGCTTGTTATTTATTTAAAAAAACTTTCAAAAACAGATGTTGAAGGGTACTCTGTATGCTGATACATGCCTGGGTTCAAAGCATGCTTCAAGTGACAAGCATCTACCATTAATAAACTAGAGCTTTAATAGTAACAAAAACTAGCATCACAGCTATCAACAAGCACACACTAAAAAAAGCACTTCAAAGACTTTGAATATGGGAAAGTCCTACAGAAATCCATATGCAAAGGAAAGATGGTGTCTACCAAATAAATTTTGGCAACCCTGCAGAATCATCCCAGAAGGTAAAGAGTAAGGACATACCATAAAGAAAAAACAAAAAAAAATGTCACTCTGTGGAACAATAATGAACTCTGTTTCCTCATGACCTGGGGCTGTAACATGCTACATGCCTCAGCAGTGGCTGCTGTGAGCTCAGTGTCTAGCGAGCATACCAGATCACTGCTTAGAGAAGAGTTAAACCTCACATTTTGAGTGGCTGAAACTATATAAAGACTTTGTTTACTGTTGCTCTTTCCCTGAGAAGCCTGTGCCTGCCATCTAGTCTGTTTCCAATCTACAGACAGCAATGTATGCACGTCACACACTAATTTCTGTAACAACAAAGGAAGAAGAGTCAAGAGCAAACAAGAAAAAAATAGAGATAGAAAAGCAGAACTAATTTCCAAGTTCTCAGGTACTGCAGGATTACATGCCTTGTTCTAATTATGTTACTACAAAAAACATAGGGAATGGGGCAATTCTCTGAAAGATTACATGCAGTGTTTCAATTTCAAACTCATCTAGAAGAAATGGTAGATTTATGATCTGATTTGAAGAGCCAGCTTCTCTTATAAGAAAAACTTTCAATACCAAAGGATTGCATATGTTAACTACCTACTAACATGGAGAAGACACCTGAATCATCTTACCCAAATCCTATGGGCACCTTAGCCTTCCCTGGACATCTTTAACTCAATTGCTGATCTGCTTAAACTTTGTATTATGAAAATAAGAGAGCACAGCAATATCTTTGATGTGAGGCTATTAAATTACAAAGAATAAGCAGAAAGTCTTAAAAATGAAAAGAGGTTTCAAAGTATTAACAAATTAAACAAATACCCACAACGTTGTCCTTTAACTACTCCAATGTAATACTAAAGTAAAAAATAATCATTAATGTTCTATGAACTTGAAAGCTGAAATAGTAAGAGTTATAGGGACACTTGGAAAGAAGTACTCAACACCCCCAGTAAGGTATTTGATCTCCTCTGACTTGTTCTTTGCTCGCTTGTCCGCAGTCACAACTTTTCACTCCTGCCTAAAGCAACTATTAAAAGACAGTTGCTGGAGCTGATGCAGTAGGATGAACTTCCATTTGACCAAGACAGAATTCAACTGCTGCACTACCAGCTACCCAGGGACACTATCCCAGTTCAATCTGAAGAATCAGGCTTCTGCTGCCACTAGTATGGAAAGGGAAACACTGTGGTTGAATGTGTGTCCTTGGTAGAGTACAAGAGTAATAATATGGGCAACACTCAACACCTGCACAGTTATTGCCAACTCTGCACCAAGTTGGGAGGATTTCTCAGTTCACACCCAGAACACGTGGCTGCAAGAAGATCTAGGCATCTTCAGGACAATTGTTACATGTTTGTTCATCCTTCTAATTATTTACTGTGAATTCCCAGCAATACCAAAGATGAAAAAAAAGGAACATTTTAAAAATTACTTCAGTAATTCAACACAGGCAAAAGTAGTATAATTTAAAAACACGCTTCTATATTATCTTAAGAGCAAAGCAACACAGAGAAAGACCTTGTGTTTTTCATCAAGTAGTAACAAGAACACTGTCTTTGAAAAGAAAAAAATCTCTGACAAATCTGTTTGCTCCAATTCCAAAAAGAGTTCAAATGAATCACTGAAATGACACACAGAGATGGGCATTTTCAAGATGACATCATGAATGGCCCAGCTTTGACTGTGCAATGCAATTTACTCTAAGAAAAGAGACAATTATCCAAATCTGTCTAAGCATCTGACATTTCTGTGTAAGTGAAGAATCCAAATTGGTCAAACCACAGCAAAAGAAAAGAGTGGGAAGAATATTTTCCTGATTTGGCAAACATCTTTTTCTGTACTGACACATACTGATGAAAATTTCTCAGATAAGCATGTCTGAACAAAGAAGGAGGAACTACGAATACGTTAAAAAGGCGTATTTCCTGTTTATTTTACAACAGTTATTATGTGTATTTTTAATTAAAACTTAAATTTCACACTCTTCTGACATTGCAAGCCTTAGTGAAAAAATTAATTCATCAGAACAACTGTCACTATCCTGGTTTCTTACAAGATAAATTTCAGGATAACCCATGATGGGAGCGAACTTCTGTATTTCAGAGCAAGGTCTGTTGTAAGGGCACGTTCAGAAAATGCCAAGATTTCACAGAATTTCTTCATTTCCAGCAATTTCAATGGCTAATACAATGGTCAGGCCCTAATATTCTTATTCTTAATGGCTGTTCATTTGAAAAACAATCTTTATGAAGAGAGAAAATAGCTGGGAAATTACTTAAGTGACACACCTTTTCTATGTTACAGAACAAAGAGCAGTCCAGATTTCATATTTTACACAAATAAAAGATTTCCAATAAATCTCCTGTCCAAACCCCAGAGAAAAAAATAGAGAACTTCATGTCACTTGGTTTAAGCAGGAAATTGCTATTCAAAATTAAACATGCCTATAATCTTAGCCGTTACATAAGATGCTTCCAGTCAGCCAAGTGCATACAATTTGCACCATAGACCATTGCACAGCTCCCCCCAAAAACCTACTGATTTTCTACAGCAAAAGAAACCCAATTTGAAGCAGTCAACTTCACAAAAAACTTAAGCATTGCTAAATTCACCCAGAGTTTCCCAGAGAGAAGCCACAGTCAGAAGCTAAAAGGAACCTATTTGGTGTATTATGAAAGTTAGAGGCTGCATGCACAGAAGCAAAAATGATTGGCAGAAACAGTTTCTAGGGGAAGGAATCTGTTTGACAGGCAGTGAAACTAGGAAGAGATCTTTTTACCATCTGTTCCTTCTATACTCAAAAGAACAAGACTGCACAACAGCCAACCAAAGCCCTAAAATCTTAACTGCTTGTGCCAAAAGGACCTAAGAAACAATGCAGAAATCTAGAGAAGTAACAAATTCACTGAATACAAACTAAAGCAATGAAGGCAGAATGCACACATACTGCAGACAAAAGATTTGAAAACGACAGAAAACAAAAATATAAACAGCGCAATTCTATTTCTACAACATCTGTGGAATACAACTATCTGTTCAATATTCTTAGAATATTTACTAGTTCACAATTAGAAAGGAAACTTACGCAGTTAATCTTTACATCGGGAAAAACAAAGATGCATTCTGAAGTGTTTGATAAAACAGTATTATGAAAGTATTCTACTGTTTTAAATATAACATTCTCTTTTTTATTGATAAAGAAAAGCAAAAATACCTTTTGTTCATTCAGCAGGTCTGTAATGGTTTGTGACATTTCATCCAAACTCTGTGCTGCCTTGACCAGGTTATGTAGAGCACGTACATGCTGGTGAAGAGGTTCAAAGTCACATAGTATGGGAACCCTTAAAAATAGTACAGGATTACTTTTTCCCCACATTGTTAGTTTAATATTCCAGTCTATTAAATTATTATGTGTATATTTCAACAACACTAAGCTTCCCTCTGTATAAGGTCTGTACTTAAGGTAAGGTCTTAATTTCATTTATTTTATAAAGAAAAAAAAGTCTACTAAGACCCCCTGGTATTTGTGTTTAAAATTAAAAACTTGGGAGCTTTTAAGGAGTGCATAATAATAAACACAAAGATGAGCAAGTAATTCCAGTCTTTCCTCCCAAGGAAAACATTTCCCAGTAGTACCTAGAGTTACAATGACAGCAACAGAAGTGATTAAATCTCTAATTGAAGCACTTGTGTTTGCAAATTGCTCTATTCTTGTCTTCAGTTGGATTCTCTCCAATCCAGCTCTTCCTTCGAAGCAGCAATTAATTCTCTACTATTTTATTTTCGTGATAGGTAACCTAAATTAAACGACTGATTAATGTGTCGTGATCACATTTCAAGTGTTGCAAGATAAGATGAAAACATGAAGTAAGAGTTCATTTAAACAAACAATACAGTAAAAGCAGATTACACTTCAATGTATTCTGCACTCTCTGTTCAATATATAGGGCAAGTGGTATCCAGTGTATTTTTGTAGAATTAAGATTTCTATTAATTGCTCAAACACATAATTTCAGAAGATTGAAGCACTAAGTAAATTAAAACATCATTTTAATTATGCAGCTGAGAGGTTCAGTGCTAATAGAAAAGGACGTTGTGCTGGGTCTCAGTTTGGCTTATTGCTTGCTCTTTACATGTTAAATGAAAATACCAAAGAAAGTTCTGCTCTCAAGTTTCTTCTGAGATCAGCATCTACCCAAGGTGTATGACAGCTTTTGCCCACTGGAGTTGCAAGCTCACCACTATCCTGTATTTTCACCAAATGCAACCCCAAGCCCAGAAACCACAAGGAATATGACATAATCCCACCTCTATTGCCATCAAGTGGAAAGCTATGTCACTACAATTCAAACCTGCTAAAACATCTTAGTCAGTGATTGGTTTTCTGACAAAAGCAGGGCAAAATTCTTCCTGAACTCAGTAAAAACCACCAGGAAGGTTGTAAAATTCTCACAAATCAAAACATCAAGCAAACATTAGGAAAAAGATCCTACAGTTGCACTTTTTTCCCCACAAAATTGATGAGGAGCAAGCCTAGGAGCACAAGAGAATTTAAAAGGGTAGATCAGCTATAACATGACCTATGGCAAATCCATTGTCAAGCTGACTAAGCTCACTACACTTGTTAACTCCACCAACACCACCATAAAGATAGACAGGAATTCTGAATAAAAAAAAAAGAATGCCAGTCCAAAATACAGGTGAAAAAGCAGTGAATTCAGCTCGTGCCTTATGCACCAATAACAGGTATTAGGCTGACACTGTTGGTGAACCTGACAGATGGCAGCAAAGCATCGTCCTCTTGCATTTACCTTTGTAAATGCAATCCCAGCTTTTTGCCTTGGGGGCAAAAAAACCAAACCAAACCAGAAAAAAAGTAATCTCAGCAAATCTCTAACTGCAGATCTCTTTGAGGAGAAGGATGATGATAAATGCAACATCTGAATGTGACCATACTGATAGATCTCCTCCTAGGCTGAACAGAACTTGCCACTGCCCATTTCTGGCCCATTATTTTAGTTGGTATTTCTCTCCCCCTTGACTGCTCTGAGTCTGGAACCTCAGGCTAACAGTCCAAGTTCCAGATAAGGAACTAATCCTGTAAATTGCTTGTGAGACAAACCAGTAGCTTTCCTGTCTGCATATGCACGCCTGCCTCATTGTTGGGAAGTAAGAAACATATAAATAGAGCTTCTACTCAAAATGATGGATTTCCATAGAAAGCAGAGGCACTTAAGAGAATACACTTTTTAGTAAAATCAGTTTAGTAAAATCAGAGAAAAAGTAGTAATTGAATATAGAAGATCTCTATGATCTCATGCTGAGCTAAAGACATTTATTTTATTTCCTCCAGAACACCACACAACAAAGAGCAAAAGAAAAAGGATCAAATCTCATTCTGATCTGACAAAACATAGTTATGAGTTTATTTCAGTTTAAAACTGATGATGTTTTTTTTTTTTGCTTTTAGCTATGAGGCAGCTCAAAGGAACACTCAAAATCCTTTATATCTCAATACAGAATAGATATGTACAAATCATCAGAGCATGAGTATATAATGTATCTGCATTAAGTCAGTGAAGATCACTGCTTAAGAATGGTAACAGATTAGAAAATACCCTTGTCTGTTTTTATGGAAAATGACCTAAGGGGGTAGAAAACTGATAGGGATGGGACCCCCAGGAGAATTATTTCTGTAACACACAAAGTGTAAAAGGTGCTTTACCTGAGTAATGGCTGTACTTCTGAAGGACAGAAAGACTGCAAAAACTGCAAGTCACTCAATGAGATATCTGGAAGCTCACTGTCAAATCTGCGAGGTTTTCGTGTCTGCAAATAAGATATTAATTTACACATTGTTGTAAAGATAAGTATCAGATTACTAAAGAAGGATTTAAAAGAGCTTCATAAATAACACAGAAAAGTTAGCAGTAAACTGATCTCTTTCTCAAAAGATTTTTAATTTTTAAGAAACCATGTCTGGTCCTGTTCCCCTAAAAAAAAACCCCTTACATTTGTAATGACTAACTATCCATAGTGCTTGGGCAGCAGTAGAATAGAGTATTTCAGTTGGAAGGGACCTACAATGAGTATCTAGTCCAACTTCCTCCCTATTACCAAGCTTCATAAACATTATGGACATGTTTATAAGTTAAGGGATAAGACATGGCACTGAAGATTTATTGTGCTGCTACACATACAAATATTAATTCAGTTCAGTATTTGGAACATTGAAATGAGGAGCATTCTTATTTTCCAAGTACCCTTTAAATAAAACACAGCTGAAAAGGAAAAGCTGAAAAGGTTAAAAAGGCAAAGTGAGATGGCAACATTAGAATCAGGGAGTTAGCTTGCTTCAATTAACCAAGCTATATCAAATCAAAGCTAACAGGCAATGCTGAATTACAATGCCCTCATGTTATCAGCCAACTATGAGACAAAAATGCTTTTCCACTCATCCAGTGATTATCAGAAAACATGGAAACCTTTTACTTGCTTTTACCATCCAATTAATTTTATTGTTCTATTATTCACAAGGCAATTAGATGAACAAATTATTCCTCCTTGCTTCTTTTTTCTGACCATTAAGAGCAGGTTTTTTTTTTTTCAATACCATGGACTAAAAAAAGACTGCTAAAAAGGAGAGTTGACATTTCCTCTCCCACTGCACTGTTACAAACCAATGTTAATATAGGTCACTTGAAATGGCAAGAACACTAGCTGCCAGCTTTTTCATTTGTGTCACAGCAATGTGAAAGGCATACAGCTTCAATGAATTAAGCTCAGGTTTATAATTTATGAAACTATAGAAATTAAACAAACCCAAATATATGAGTACATACACAAAAGGATGGAGGCCAGGAGTCAAGTCCTCTAAACAAACGATTCCTTAGAAAGGACTTCCCTGAAGAAAAAACACAAACAACTTATTTAAAGGAAGAAATGCAACATTGTCTCAAGAGAAACCAATTGAAGTTACTGCAGTTTAAGAGCTGAAGTACATTTGAAAGAACTACTACTTATATTGTTGATTACATAAAATTGCAAATGACCACAGAACATCAGGCAAAACCCACCATTCAAGCAGAACTCCCTTCACGGAAGCCTCTTTTTCCTTAATGTTCACACAGGCAAAAGCTTCAACTTATTTTTGAAATTTTCACTGTAATCTTCCTCATCTCCTTTCCAAAAAAATTTGATAAACTTTTGTTCAATTTTCTCATTTTATCTGTCCATTCAGAACATAAGTTGCAGACTTTGCAGAGAAAGTAATCAGAATTCTTTGAGCAGAATCGTTATTTTTAATATTTTTTTTAAAAACAAACTTCTGGTGAAGGTCTTTAGACATGGGTCTTAGTTCTTGGATTTTTCTGGAGTAGTACAGAGGAAGTCATAGCAGTAGCCAAATATTCAGTAACAGTTTTAGAAGTGTTATTTAAAAGAACAATAAAGCTCACAAAGCATGTTTAAGCACAAATTGCATTCAAACGTGATAATGAGAAATCTTATGTTTTACAAACATTAATCACAACTTTCACGTTATTTTGGATAATCTATATGAATAATTAAATGATTTTATTAATAGAAAAATATTTTGTTTGTAATAGAGCAGCATGCACATCCTACTTGAGTAAAATTTTTTTTTCGGGTATTGAAATTAGAATATAATGAAAATATTTTAACTACAAAGACAAGAGATATACTTCAACACAAGTCAATTTCACAAAGACAAAGTACTTACTAAAGAGTTTACCGAAAGATTCCCTTTTTGCCTTTTCAGCTTCATATAAATGTTTCCCATCTTTTATTAAAGCACCTGCCCACTGTGAAAGGGGAAAATATGTAGTTACTTGTAATTTATATGCTGATACAAAGGTTTGGTCTCAAAGTTTTATTTACTTACCTCCCTGTAGTGTTTTATGAACATTTTTCTCCTCACAACCTCAACAACAGCTAAACAGTACATCTGAGGAACAGTGCTGAGAGCCTCTACAACTTTGACCCTTTCTAGGAGCTCTGTTACAAGACGAAGCAGTGCTTGTAGTTTCTCTCCATCTTGGTCAGCATGAAGCATTACAAAACAACACCACCTACAAAAGTAGACTACACTTTAGAAGATCACATCTTAGCAATTTTTTTTTTCATTTAAATTAGATTAGCAACATGTCTGAATGGAAATGAACAATGGATGAAATGAACAATGCCATCATTTCACATGGGACAACAACAAGCTAACAAAGTACCAAGCTATTCAGAATTCAGTAGTCACCTTGCAGATTCCCATTAGTTTCTCACAGTAGAATATCCACATTAGTGATCAAAAATGAACATCTACCACCATTTGAGTTAAGACATTGTTTTTGACAAGTTCTTAAGCATAAATAACCTTAGAAATAGTAATAATACAACTTACTCGAGTAGAATTTAAAAAAGCTGATACATCCTGAGAAAAAAAATCACTACTTTTTGTTTATAAATCTTAAAAATACTTATTGAAAAGCTTTAGCAGGAGGTATTAAAGGTTGGAATGCTGTCAAAGAAATAAGAACACAACACTGTTTGGGAAGTTCACACAACATACTCACGCACTACAAGCAACAGCCCTTGTAACACAAATTCTCATATCTTGTAACCGCATCTTCAATTCCCTTAATCATACAGTCAATAGGTAGATTTCAGGCACAGACACCAACATAATTAAACCACAGGGTAACTAGTGAGAAGGTAATCAACTGGTGTGCTTGAGGAGAAACATTACAGCAACTTTGCCACCAGAGAAGCCGTAAGGTGAAGGTATATCCCACAAGTAATAAAAACATATAAAATTGCTTTTATTGACAGAAGTGAAGCAAAAGTGAAACAACAAATACAAACGAGTCAACATTAAGCAATCAGGAATATATACTAACAAAGACACTAGAAGATATGCACTCTTGACTTTTTCATAGTAATAATTCCCTTAAGACACACAATCCTTAAACACCTTCCTGCAAGTGGAAGTAACATGAAGTTGAAAAGTTTTAACTTACTTCAGTCTGACTTGCAGATTATTTGCAAGCTCCTGTTTGGCAGTGGTACATTTCTGTTTAATATCTAACAGTTTTCTGTGATTAGTTAACATAATCATCAGCTGATTTGCATGACTCAAACACAAATCAGGTAGCACAGAAGGATCTTTCAAGTTCTCAGCTCTCTTCTGATTTGCCAAAAATCCCTGGAGCAAGAGAGACATTTGTTACACAAGCTTTGTGACAATCAAAAAGCATGAAAGTGATACATCTTCTCTAAGAATGCAAGTATTTTAACAAACTTACTGCAACCATTGAGAATTATAACAGAATGATATATGAAGAAAAAGCAAGTGTCAAAGTTGCTTTCTTTCCAGTCCAAATCAATCTTGTTCCATATTTCACTACCAAACAGTTACCAACACAACCCTAATAGAACTTTACACAACTAACCAACACCAGTGAAAGACCACAAAATTTAATGCAGCAGAAACATAATTACTACGATGGAGGGGATCAACCATCATTCTAACTTCTGCTAACAACCATCTTCCTAACTTCCGGCACTTGCAAGATTTGACATCAACTTAGAGCATGTTCAAGACTACTGTGGGCTAAAGAATTTGTATTTCTTGCATAAAGAAATTCACACAAATCTAGCTCTTCTCGAGAGCCAAGATCACAGCCACACATCTTATTTGCATGCAGAATGCACCCTTACATCATAAGTAAAGGAATAGACAATTTATAAAAAGAAATGGCAAGGATGAAGATTTGAAAGTTGAAGTCTCTGCCAAGTCTTGAAAAGGTACAAATTCTAAATTTACAGTAGCATTTAAACAAGGTGACGAAGTCTCTTTCCATCTGACTGTTAGGTTTTTCACTCCAAAGTGGGATTGGTAAACTTGAGGTAGGCTCTTCAGCCAAGTGAAGAAGGAAAAAATAGCTAAAAGCACCACTCACAATATAGGGCAACCAAGCACAGGGATGGGAAGACTAGCTTAGCCATCGTGCTAAATAAATTCCCTTTGATTTAGCACTGGCCTACAATATGAACGCCAAAAGACCGAGATTTAGCACAAACTTGCTTCTAAACTTACTCATTGAATTTTTCTGGAGACAAGCTCCACTTTTAAACAATGCTGACAGAAGTACTGATAGCACCCACCTTTACATACCAGACCAGATGCAACAGGAAGCCTGGGTCCTACACAACTCTCAGTCCAGCACTGCCCTCCTCAAAAGGGGGGGGGTCTAGCTCCCCTCCCCCCTAAATTGGGAGGCAAGGTTGATCATTTATTCCTACTAATAATATACCAGTGTGCAACCAGGAGTAAAAAACTTATGCCTTTCTTCAGAGTCCCAGCTCCAAGGTCATGGTGAAAATCTGAACATCGTCATGTATTGCCAAATAGACCTTTATTTACTTTCAGCAGCAAACAAGGTATTAAAGGACAAACTTAGCTATCAAGTTAACTGAAGCTCTTTACAGAAACTGTATTTAATAAAATAACTTTCATATGACACTGGAGTGTTTTTTGAAAATAGGAGCTACATATTTGATATTTAAAATAGTCTTTAATCTAATTTCTTATCACTCAAAATTATACTGTTCAGTGAAGGCACACTCCTCTCCTCACTACAAGACTGATGATCAACCATTAACCTATTCCCTGATCTTGTATCACTGAGTGACAAATTACCAAGAATTCAATATTCCCTTCAAAATTGAAACTGATCCACTTAATTCTTGTTCCATATATCCAACTAAAGTTCTGATTTCCTAGCTGTAGCTTTAAACCATGTGAAAATATGACAACATGATGTAAAAACTACCAGTATTTAAATGTCAAATTATTATGAAATAGCATCTTATTGACCAACCCCAATGGGATACGTTGAAAACTATCTTGCATAATGACATGCAATTGTTTCATTGTAATTTTAACAGCATACACACATGAAAAATCTACAATTGTGTATTACCTGAGCAAGTTCTTTTTGTTCATTCACCAGTCTGCTGCAGCTTGCTATCATCTGGTCCAATGCATAGAGTCTATCCTCAAGACCTTTAATAGCCTTCATGTTCTGATTATCTAGTTTGGCGATAGTTTGGCGACATTCTGCCAGAAAGGGTTGGATGATCCTTGGATCAAGCTAAAAAAAAGGTTTATTAGTTGCTGACACACTGAAAGGTGATTTAAGTTAGTTAAATGAGGTTTTTTAACCTCAATATTTTTCTTTTTTTTTTTAATCTAATGTGTGACTACTTCTATCATCTTGTTTCAGAAGTCTGAGTAAATGAGTATGAGGATTCTGTATCACAGCATGAATTTTTCTGAAGTACTCCAACCAGACCATCACTGAAATCTGAATCCTTATAAAGGGAAGAGACACTGGTTGAGGGGACAAGGCGAGGTGCAGAGGGAAGAGGCACTTTATAGCTAATGGGCAGTTTGACCTGGGATAGAGTCCATACGGCTACAATCAAAACCAATCATGAACGCGACTCAATGGAAAGTGCAGAAGGGAGGGTAGTGAGAAAAAGCTGAAGAGCCATCAATCTTTTCCCACTAAATAAATGTTTTAACTAACTACTTAGACAAGCAGATAATTTCCAAGCAACTGGAAAAGACCCCATAGAAAAACAGTATAGTTGTCATATTTTTAGCTAGAGCGTTTTTTCCCTAACAGAAACATTTTAAAAGTTATTTCATAATATTCCTTCATAGACCATTATCCAGAAAGAAAGAAGTATTTGAAACATTAAGAGTCTACCAATGCCCACAGATATTAAGGGTCACTCTTCAAGCTTCACTATATGAGTAGTAAATTAAAATTAGACGTCTAGCAACAACATAGGTAAGTAATTGCAACATCTTATGAAGGTCAGAGTGTAGTGTAAACCTGCAATATATTAGTCGTGAACATAGTAAAAACCATTAGGTATTAGCAGAAGATGAACAAATTTGCCCAAATTTATCCAAAATGGTTATGGTATTTTCTTATAGGAGAATCTAGTGAAAAGGATGCTATTTGTGAAGTCACATTGGCTGCCACAGCACTGGCTTCTTTCATCAACATGCAGGTTTTATCCCACTTACAGAGCACACAAATCAAACTTCAAAAAAGAAAGCATTTATTTCACTCAACAGTAACATAAGTAAAAGTGTATTTTCCCCTCAATCTACCACTTAACTAAGTTTTCACACACAGCACTTCAGTCTGGAAACAACCTTCTTGGGGGGGGAGAGAGGAATCTGGGGAGTAGAAACATTTACAAATTAAGGAGCACCTATAAAGAATAGGTCTTCCAGTTACTTCAAACAAAAAAAAAGGAAAAAAAACCAACCAACCAACAGCTTAATGGGAAAGTACCAAAAACTAGTAATTAGCCCAAAACTTCTTAGAATAAACAACTAGTGCTGTTATTAATGTGACAAAATGCATCCAGATTCTCTGAAAACAAAGGTTAATTTTTAGTATTTGATGTCTTATGAATCTTGGTCTTTTCTCAAGTCACTTGTCCATCTTCAAGAAACAGTAACAGAAGTATTTAACCAGATTGATTTTACAGGATTCACTTCACTGCCACCCTATTCAGGAGTACTCCCTGTGACATCCTGAATTAGTCCACTGCAGCATCCAGAAGAGTTTCTTAACAAACAAAATACTGAAGAACAATATGGTGGTTTTTTTCTCTTTTTACCTTCTTAAACTAATGATGTTTTATCTCTTTTTACAAAGAATGCCTATTCCTCTCATTCTCTTCTAGCCTATTTCCTCCATCCACTCTTTTCATCCCGTCTTTAGCCTAACTGCATCTGTAGGATCCAGCTCTACTTTCATTGGTAGATAATACTACTCTCTTCATCTTTTCAAAGTATCTTCCTTTTCTAGCCTCTTACGTAAGTGGCAACAACAGCACTTAACAAAAACATCTGGTTAGCACCTACTTACCCAGTGCTTTTACTGCAGCCTAGGTTTCTGCAATTAGAAGTGTCATTTTGTAGAAACATCTAGAGGCTAGAACCATCAGAAACTCAGCAGCACTCTGTGCAACACACCAGTTATGTCACGACTACCAGTAACAAACGTATAAAGCTCTTACTCTGGTGCTTTAAGCTTTCAGGAAAATCTTACCTGAATTCAGTTTTTCAAATAAGAAGTGCAAACACAAACCATTTGTATGGTTCATATTTTCAAGAAGGAAAGGGCATGGGGAGAATGCAGTCAAAACCATTTTTAAAAGTTAGTGCCATTTTATTCTATTATTCTAACATTTTTTATACTCGAGTGTCACCTCAACTGCAAGATATTTATTTAGGATTTTCTTTTCCTTTTCAGCTGCAGCCCACTTCTGTTTTCAACTAATTCTAATGGTAAGTAAAGATGCAATCCTTTGTCTGTGCTGCTATCAAAACAGAGTAAATAAACGTTTTCCTAAGGAGAATCAGGAACGCTTTACTTCAAAGCTTTGGGGTTTTTTTGTGAACCAAAATGGACCAGGACTGATCAATAACAACTGCTCTGGTGAGTCAGAATACTCTGACTGAAGCACTTTCCCCACCTGCCAATTCTGCTTATGCCAAGAACACAGAAAGAAACTTCATTTTTTGCAGGTTCAATCACAATTTTTCAACATAAAAATTGACTAAAGTAACAAAACAATTACAACAGTTGAAAATTTTCTGCCTAATCTTAGATAAGACAAGGACAGAAAAGACAAAACACAAGACAGCACCTCTAAAACATGTGATATGTGTCAGATAAGACTACAAGCTGACCAAAAAGCGTAGAGTATGTACTTAGCCAAAGTATTCTTTGCATTTTTGTGTCTTTTGGATCACTATAGTTTATTTGGAAGCAATTGTTTAATGTCCATCTCTTCGAATACTGATTTTTAAAACATACTACATTTGTGTTCTGTTAATATTACATAGAAATTGAATTTATTGTCTCACAACCCACCTAGTGCGCTCTGTTGCTCCTGTTTTAAAATAGTAGAAAATACCTTATAGCATTACTAAACAAACAGGAGAGAGGACTGTCTCAGACTTCAGCAAAATAGGAAGTCTTTTACAAAATCAATTACTGTTTTCACTAAAGAAAAACTTGTCATGTCCAATCTTTTCCTTAGCCTTTTCTGTACTACTAAAATCTTAGACAGCCCCTAATATTAAGCCAAATTCTCCAATTACTTTTAAGACACAATTAAAATATCAATGTACAGAACCAGCCAGACCATGATGTTCTCTACAACAGGTGGGTTTTAGAAATCACTGATTCAGTCTTCCAGTCCTACCTTAGAGAGGAAATAAAGTGTCAAAGACAATATAAATTGTTTCCTTTGTTCAACCTATGTTGTGTTGCAATAGTATATTATACATACGAAAACAAGGCTAGACAATGCAAGAAGTATCAGCTACAGTGAAAGCAAATAAAGAAGGAAAACTATAGGCAAAAGAATTTTAAAAGGTTTTAATGCTCACTGATTAAAATAATAATTTTGAAAGTAAAGTGAGCACTGTTGTATTCTTCCAGCAGAAATACAGACTGACTGAGCCCTTCTGAGCACATCTGTATCAGCTAATAAAGAATGCAGAGATATAGAATATAAATTTATCCCAATTGACCATATGAATTTGTTCTATATTTTAATAAAGGCTTAACTATTTTGAACTCAACATTAATTTTGGTCCAAGAAAATCTTTACTTTTATTATAAACGTAGTTTCTATGAAAAAGGCAACGAAATAACAGTAGTACCACTTCGCTTATACACTACAAGAAGTTTTTGGCTTTCCAAAATAAATGGCTAGCTGAGAAATAAGCAAGATAACAAGCATTCATTGTAAAATGATGTATCTTCCTAAAGATCGGATTCTTAACACTCAAACTCATAAAACACTTTCCCCACACTTATCCCTCCCCGGTCTCTGCTTTGGCCTTCATTAAGAAAGTTATCTGAGAAACAAGTTACAGAAGAGCTGAGTTCAGTCACTTCAAAAGCACCTCCATCTGGAAAAAAGCAGCAGCATTCAATGGAATGTAATTTGATTTTTAAAAAATTATTAACTTACCCTGCTCATAGAATCAAAACATTTTCTGACCAGGGATTCAACATCATTAGGTCTATCTTGAACATTTATCCAGTCTAACAAAGACACATTGAAGGAAGGCTGATCATCATCTTTCAATTCTACTGACATTTCATTGTCCTGGACAGTAGCACTTTGACCAGATTCCTTATCATCTTTTACATTTTCAGGCTCTGTGCCTTCCAAAGCTGAATGTTCAACTGACTTGCAAAATGACGCTAACATTGATTTACTGTTCACTTTAGATATATCAGGATAAAGCACCAATTCAGCAGATTTCCCATCCTCAGTTTCTTCACTTTCTGCTCCTCCGTGTTCAGGTGAAGAATCCAGTCTTCCTAAACACTCTCTGTAACTGTGTCTTGTCAGGCACTCCAGCAGTGGTATCTTGGCCATGATAGAAACAGCAGAACCCAAGCTTTTTTTAAGAAGTGAAAAGAAAAAAACATCAGTATCTAGAAGCCAATATAACACAAAATCTTAGCTAAAAAAAACCAATATGAACTGCTATTCATTTTAGAATTGAAGCAGATTTCAAAGTTATGTTGCAACTACCCTTTGAAACTACTGCGCTTTGAGTACCAACATCATGGAAAGACAGCTAAAGAAATCAGAGTTTTTGCTCTTTTCCACTGCTGAGTATGACATCTTCTAAACTTCCAAGCTTATGGCTACATTGCAACGAAAAGTTGTAACTTATAACTCGAAATAAAAGTTTTAAGTTATACTGCAATAAAAAAAAGAGTTTGATAAACTGAGTCACACTCACTTACTTCTTTGTTTAAACACACAACCGGGACTTATGTTTCCTATCCACATGGATATCAATGCTTATTATCAAAGCTTTGAGTGTTCTCTGTCTGACTACTTTTGCAGAATTTGAATAGTTTCTATTTGGTAAAAGCTATGAAGCTCAAGGTGTTTTTTTACAGATAAAATATATTTATGGTTTATTTTTTTAAGTGTCCAGTATCTATGTATATTCTGCAAAGAAAAGCACTCATAGAAACACCACAACACTATAGTGCAAAGATGTGAAAGATTTTCTTTGAAGTAACACCCAGTCCTTTGCAGGACACAAGTACAGACACACACACACACACACAGTATATATATCTAGATACATGCCCCCCATCCCATTCAAAGGAATACAAATTCACTCAAAAGTTTGTGTTATGACTTCATATTTTCAACACAGATTGTACTTCTTAATATCAGTTCAAGTTATTAAAAATCAATTAATTCAAAAGTGTAAATAGGTACTTAAAAATTCTAATGTCTAAATTTATCTCATTTTTTGTAGTGCACATTTGGAATGACTCCAGCTCTTAAGCAGCTGTTCATTAATGAGTTTATCTCCCACATAATTCAATACAGGTTTCTTTGTGCTGATAAATGAAAGGAAAAATGTCAGTTAAAAAAAGTAACTAGCACAGAACAAGAAGAACATTCTCCATGACACACAATCAAACAAACACATGCTTGTTTAATCAGAATAAGCACCAGATATAAAACACTTAAAAAACTAAGTTTAAAATAGAGTAAATTTGGAGATTAAGAATGAATTTAATAGTAAACCTACTGTGTAAGTTTCAATTTGATATCATCTATGGACTGCAAATAGCTTGAATACACATTTTCAAACTTGAAAAGCAGCTTTTGATAAGAGTATGTACAATCTTCCAAGTTGGCCATTATGGCAGCCCAGCCTTGATGCTGAAGATGTTCATCATGTACAAGACCTTCACAAAAGGAGCAAAGCTTCTTGGCAACCTCATACATTTCCTGAAAAAACAATCATCAAAATACAAATCAAGCTACTGTTGTAACTTTATTGAAGATTTTAACATAAAAAGTATGACATTTAGATAGCTCAAAAGTTGTACACCTTAAAACTTCAAAAAAAAAAAACCATCAAACTTTTTTAATTTAAGAATAAAGGAAGTTAATTAGATGACAAAAAATCAAGTACTATTTATTGAGAAATATCTTCAAAACAGAGAGGTGAAAACTGTAGTTCCAAAACCACCTTGTAAAATTAATTAAATGCTGCTAACATAAAATACTCAGGGCACACACACAAGAATAATAACCCTCGTACTAATAATATGATAGAAAAAACTGACAATCAAGGTCCAATAAGGAGAACCTTTTTGATGAGCCAAGCAGAAGCTCAGAACAAGACAATGAACTGCACAGTCAGCAAAAGTGCAGGTGGATCAGATGCAAGAAGAGATGAGGAAACAGCAGGGCAAATAATTTAAGTCTTTTATTGATTAATAAACCAGATGAAACATGATGAGCAGCAGTACAGTGTCCACAAAACTCTAAAACATACCCTGAAACTTGGCATCTGCAAACCAATGTGGAAGTTTTTCTGTTAAAGTACTGGATGACACAGAGGCATTTTACTGCCATATGAGGGTGAGAACTTACCACTGCACTAGGCAAAGTTAAAATAGAGACCTACATATGGTAATTACCAGATCTTACTAAAAGTATATTGCAATGCCCATTATAATCAATTCCGAAGTTGTAGTTAGTAGGAAGAGCAACTATTTTAAGTTTAGCAATTTAAGTAAAAGGCTGTTCCCCTCAAAGGACCTACTAAAATACCAAAAAATAATAACAAAAGTCATGCAATAAATCCTTCAAGCTCAAAACTTTACCAATAACACACTCCAAGGAAAATATATTCCTGAGCATACCTGTACTTTAGGTTTTAGTATCTACCAAACCTACAAGAAAAAAGTCTTCACTTTTTGAAGGTTGAGCACACTTTTAAACCAGGACTGAACACAACTTTCCTGTGCTATCATACATGTGAGAAAACCACGCACGGAAAAACAAGTTACACAAAATACAGTGAGAGAGCAGTGTTAAAAACCTAACACACCTGTGTATTTCAGAATTCGTTTGCTGCTGAACACATGGTTAGCAGCATATATGCACATTCAAAAAAATCTGGGGGCCAACGACACTTACCTTCTGAAATAAACCACTAAACTGCATTTTAAACAAACATTTTAAACAAACATTTCAGAATTCATATTGATAAAACCTGAAAGTTATGAACATCCTCCCCGTTTCAGAAGTCCAAGCCCTGTTTCAAGCAGCTTGACAAAATTCTACTGTCCTTCAAATTACTGATAGCTAAGCAGATGAACAGTGAATATACAAAATACTTATATATGCAACTCCAATGAAATCCGAAGTTGCTCTTACAAACTCCTATCACTTTGTAGTAAAGATGTTACTTGTCTTGTTTTCTGAACTTTGGCAGCTTCGTGTGCATGCGAGAATGATGATTTCCAGTTTGAAAAAAATGGTTATTTTAATTGCTGCAGGAACTCTCGCTTCCTAAGTCAAAAATCAACCAATAACACAACTGGAATGGTATCCAGACAATGCTGAAATCTGCAAGTCAGTTTCTCCAGACCATCCCGAGGAGTTTGGCTATAAAATTTAAATGTACATAAGCTGACCAATGCAATATTGACAACTTGAACAATTTTTTACCTTCTTAAATTCACTTCATATACAAGCTATGCAAAGGCAAATTGCACAGCATATAAAAAAAGCAGAATTATTGCTTCCTCAGTAATCATACTAAGAACCAAAAGGACAGGCTGTTTTACCCTAGGATATACCAAAAAAGTACACCAAAAAAATGAAGTTGAAAAGGTAACTGAATGTCTCTGTTGCATTCTAATCACATCCTGGAAATATACACAAACATTTGACTTTCAACTCATAAAAATTACTATCTTCTCAAAGTCAACCTTCCTCCAAATGAGGAGCCATACCACTCCAAACCACTATCAGCCACAGTTACAGAAGTGAGAGCATATACAAAACCACACATTAGTTTCAAACAGTTTAAAACAGCAGGAGCCACCTACAAAATCAAAACTAATCACAAAATCCTTTTATGCAGTTCCTGAGTATCAACGAGGCAAAGTAAAGACTGGACTCAGATGTTTCTTTAAAAGCCCTGAGCAGAGGTTTTTGTCAGTTCTATTTTTCCTTTGGACAACCTCACTTAGCACAGCACAGATCAAATGTTCAACATGTTGAAGTATGCACTAGGCTTCGTATGACCAAACTTTCCATCCTGAGACATACTCTTAACTAGTGGGCAATGTTTGCTTTTTCAGCTAGATCTATTTATTGTGCTCACAGTAGAAGTCAAAAGTTACAAGTTAGAGCTGCCCTATGAAGCCTTATTATGTATCATGTTTGATACTCCTTTCAGAACCTAAGTGTTGCCAATTTAACATTTTAGTTTTAAAAGCCTGTTTCCCCAGATAAAAACTTTCAAACACAAAACAGAAGTCGCAAGTAGAATAAAAAAAAAAAATCCTCATAATTGACATCACTTGTTACACAACCGATAACCAGCACTGACACTCTGTATCAGAGAGTCTAACCTGTGGCAATTTACTCATATTTAACCAAACCAGGAGCTCCTGTCCCAGCAGTCTGACTCCTAGAAAAGCAAGAGCAAACAACAGTACTTCCCAGAGCAGCAAATTAATATTTGTTAATTTTTTTGAAACCTTGTAACAGAAGGACATTCTAATAAGTGTCAGAATCTCTCATATAAACAGATACATGCCCAAAGGAACTACTATATAAAAATACCCCAATGCCATCTAAGTATTCCACCAGGTATTCTCTGTCAGATGAGCTGCAGCTTCCTAAGGTATACACAGCAGATGTGGACATTAAAATAAAAATCCCCTTATGAAAGCCATCATAAATATTGCTCATAAATCATCTCAATCATAAGCATTGAAACATACTATGTCTCTCAGAGAAAAAATATTTTTTTCTGAGCTAACTCTGAGATCAAAATTCAATAGCGTAGTTTTTTTCAGGTAACATGTTTTCAAAGTTACCCATATGCTAATAGACTGCAAATCAGATTGTACAAATGAACAGACACATTTCAGGGCACATATGCAAGGTACTACAACAGCATCCCATATTATCATCCTCTCAAAGTTATTTTTACACGTGCCAAGGAAATTCTCTCTAGTTGGTGGGAGTAAAACTAGAGAATTCCGTCTGCATGGATGAACCTGAATGCAATTACTCCACAGACACCAAATACTGCTTTTGATGTTGCTTTCTTAAGCCATATCATGAAATAAGCTCATTACATTCAAATAGTAAAGAATATTACTCTGAATTCAGGAGGTTCCACACAGATGGTTCTAATGAAGGTCAAACCACACGGAGTAACTATTTGTCCACATGCCAGAACTGTTTCAGTCTTAGACTATACTAAGCAGATACCAGTGCATACAACAAGAACACTATGTTAAACCCGTATTTTATTTGTTTTGTTTTAGTCAACCCTGCTTTCAAAATGTGAAAGCATGCAGCAAGAAAACAAAGCAGAAAAGTTGTTTTGTTTCCTTTGGAGTACCTGTGTAACTTAACTTTAACTTTTTTCTTTAAAGTTATGAAATTAAAAGCTACACAAATGCACCTTTCTTATCTTTCCATCACTTCTGAAATAAAGCTTCAGGTGATGTAGTTTTTTCCTTCTACCTGCTGTCTAAATCCATAGACAACATTTTTGTGAGAGATCTCCAGCCACTTTAGAAGGATCTAGACCTATAAATTTTATATAACTGTATGACTCTATGCAGGAAAGAATTAAGCAGCTCTCTGCTAAATGAATAAATTCTAAAAACCGAATTATGTCAGGCACAGAAGTAAAGGCCTGCAATCCAACATATGTTTTAACGCTTCTCAGTAAGGGTGCCAGCTCCAGCGCAGAAAATGAAGCCTGCCTAACAACAGGCTTGCTTTTGTCATTGACTGTTCACAGACGCACTCAAGTCTTACTGGCAGACACCCAATGGTTCACAGAGCACAAAAGTTAACTTCAGTTGCCTTGTAGGGCTACATTCATCCTAGTGGCCTACAGCAGCATATCTAGAACACCAACCACTTCACTGCACTGCTGGAATGAGTACCTAAAAGAGCACCACTACCAGGACAAGAGTACCGAGACCCAGACTAATCCCCACTTGCTGTTATGCTGAAGAGTAAATAAAGACAACATCTTCCCTACCCAATTTTTCAAGAAATCCACAGGGCCACCAGAATGCTTTAATCTTTGGTTGAGTATTGTAACAGAGTATTTAGTTGAATTATTTCCTTTGAGAACCACAACTTAAATTCAGGCAATTCTTCTGATTATAATTAATTCTGTTTTCTAGGTTTCAACCAAAAATCAGTAGAAGCAACAAAGTATGTTTTATCTAATGCAGAAATTAACTGGTGAAGTGTTTAGGATCAATTTCAAGACTTTGCATCCTACTGTCGTAATTCTGCTCATCTGAATGAGCAAAATTTGACAAGGGTCTGTTGTCTTAAGTGGTCTTTGGACTTACCTCTAAAGAACAAAAGTTCTCAGGAAATGCAGGGTTCTTTCCATTCTCTAAAACCCTGTGGTAGAAGGAAATAAGTCATCAAAGTCCTCTACTGCCATGTGTCTGAAACTCTGTAAAAGGGACTCCCTTACAGGTTTCAATCACCATAAAAATCAACCTCAGACCAATAAAAATGATCCTTAAAAGTAAAATTCCACAAACTCATACACTGTAACCGCAGATAAACACTTTCACAACAAGGAACTGTTACCTTATTTACCAAAACTAGTAACCAAGACCATTATCTTAATGCATACACAGCTAAAACATCAGTGAAGCTATTAGATTAAGACACACTTCAAGATTTCAGTTTTAAAACTTATAATTGGAGCAGTTAACTTCACTGTAAAGGAGACTGACATTTCAATTTGTCTCCTGTCAGTAGATAGCCAATTATTCCATAATTCTTTAATATCGGTCATTTTTGGTGACTGCATCCTTTGGATATTTGTCCACACAGTTCACGACTTATTTCCTACTTAAACATACTTATTTCACCAGCATAATACAGAAAAAGTTATTTTGTTAGTCACAGCTTAATGACTTTCTTCAGTATTACTTTCACCATTTCTCTCTGATATTACAAGTAGGTTTGGAGAAGTCAAGTGACAGAATTTACCATCACAAAACGTACTGAGAAGTGACATAAACCACCACAGTCAGGGAGTCAAACCATGGTATAAGTGTTAACTTCCACTAGCTTGATTCCAAATCACCCAACTCTTTTCTGTCAGATCAATTTTTTAAAAGCTTGATCTAAAGTTCAGTTACAAAGGGCAAACAAAAGGCTAGAGTAGCATTTAGAAAGATCTGCCTTAGAGTAGATCTTTCATTATACCTTAGGATAAACTAAAACCTACTCCATACTACCCCAGCCAGCTCAATTACTTTAAAAGATTGAGACTGATCACTAACCTGAGTTACAGAGAAATTTGGACTTCTTTGGAGGAGCCACAAGTGTGTCTGACTATTAGACAAATTGTGGATACAATATTGCTGCTAGCAGGAATTTTTCTTGCTTCTTTCCAGTCCCGTGAGCTACTTTTCTCTCTCACAGAAGATATTAGCAGTGTTCTATAAACTATGAACACCTGCGACCTTGCAAAGCTTTGTTTATGCTACAGTAGAAAAATATTTTGACAATGGATGTTTTAGGATTTTAGCCAATCACCCCAAGGGGTGGCTGATCCTTTGACCAATTAGACTATGAAGAAAAATGTCTATAAAAGAGTTTGTAAAATAATTAAATAAATCAATCTTGCTGCACAATTTCTGCCTGTTGGATCTCTCTTCTCCTCCCTGCCACTGAGGCATACCGTAACAGACAAATAATTTAGCCAAAAATTAATTTGGCCACACAATTGTTTCAAACACTACACACCTTGAAGAATATTCGTATTTTAAAGTAACTCTTTCCAGAGAGTCTCAAAGCAATTTTCTAGTAGAAAAGAGCATTTCTCTAAATAGTAGATCCACAACTTTCAGGAAGCATGACTATACTTCTTGGCTTAAATATCTGAAGTGTTTGAAACTAAACCAAGAATCTATGACTATGTACTATGACTACAACTGTGGTTTTACACAACCAAATGAAATGACCACACAGTTTCTCATCCTCATTTCCAGTTCTCAAAGAAGAACTGACAGGAACTGACAGTTTGATCATGACAGCAGCAGCATCCCATGAGATGTGAAACATACCCACTAACAAAAGTCCAAGTTTTCAATATCCCTCTGGGACAAATGACGTGGGAACTTCAGTTATATCACTAAAAAAAGAATAATAAATAATCCTTTCCTAAAGGCTAAACTACCAGGAATCATTTTAAGCAGTGGTGTTACAAGACCACAAGATTAGACAAGACTGACACGACACCGCTTATTGCACAACATACTGTGTAGAGAACAGCTTGTCTTCTCAGCTGGTGTGCATGAAACTTTTTGCACACATTGTGTGCACCTCACTGTCCACATACTGCAGCTCAAGGCCAGAACTGCTAAACTGCAAGAAAGATGGGAGACCAGGCTAGCTGTAAAAAGGCAACCTGGAACCCTTCAGGCAGAGATATCTCAAAGGTAAGTTTTTAGCCCAAGAAAAACCAGAATACCAAGACATAAAATTAAAACAGGCTTAGAAAGTTGATTTAACTGAGCTTTTTAAAAAACATATAAACACAGACATCATACTGCAAATGACAAAACCTGTGGCAAGAATTTCAGTTTAGATGGTAAAGGAACGAGTTAAGGAACAGATGTAGCTTCTTTAAAGCTACCTAATCTTTATACTGTGAATTCAACATAATGAGATCACGGGTAGTGAACAGGAACAAGAAAATCTGTAATAGATGTTAAAATCACGAAAATAAAAAGAAATAGAAAATGGATGTATCTTGATATGACAAACACAGTACCATGGAAAACCAAACACAAGGTAAGTTCCCCACAGGAATGATTTTTGGTTAGGAGTCATGAAATCTAAAAAAAGGCTACCTGTAAGTCAAAGAAATTAGTTTTACCTGAGGGAAAAATGGCTGCTTTTACATATACTTATACCCTACAAATATATATGTAACAGGCCATAAGAATGCCAGGACCTCCACTAAGAACTAAAACACGACTTCTAGTTATACCTGAGTAGTAACAGCAGATTATGGGGGAAAAAAAATGCAGAAAGCAAAAGCATAGTTTAAGTCAATAATGATCAAGTTTAGACAGAGAAAAAATGATGGAGAGGCCATAATGGCACAGATTCATAAAAATACTTGCTAAAGGAAGCTCTAGAACTACTTTCATTGTGAAGAAAAAAATTAGAACCCATATATCACTGTATGTTTACAATTTCTTATCAAGTCTGATTTTACAGATCATATCCTATAGCCTCTGGGCAGAGCAGATACCAGCTTAAATAAAAAGCAATAGCTACCAAATATTCTCCCCTATTTTTACAAAGTTACACATCACTACTTCTTGTTGTTCATGAGCAATAATTTCGAATGAAACCTTTATTTTCCTACTACTCAACATTATCATCGTGTATTAGCACCTGTAATAGTAGTAAATATTAAGTAATCAAATTTAATTAATTAAAATGCTCTAAATAATTACCACAGGCAAAAACCTCTCCATTATCAAGTACTGCCATTCTGCTTTTCTGGTGAAGCAGGTTACCATTTCTCTAGAATTAATAAAAAGACAAAGCTTGGATTTTTAATGTCTATTTTGCAGAAACTCTCCCATACAGTACTGTCAGTGTGGCTTTGGATGCATCAATCACACAACTACAGAGGTTCAGAGCCTTTCTAGCTCTCTCCAGATCTTAACTGATTCTGAAAAGGATTAATATCCCATGTTCTTTCCTCCTCCCAGGCAAGAGGCTTATGGTGTACCTTGGAGACGATTAATGCTTTAACCACGTTCCCAGTCCTCCCTCAATATGCTTCAAGCAGGCATCAAGAAAAACTACCTCAGTACAATACTGCACTACTTCTTTATCCAGTTTTCACACCTTGGTACATCTAAAAATCACAACAGAATATTTACTAGTCTTTCATCACATAGGACAGATTTGTCAGTCCCCTGACATCCCAGAGAAGTACTCAGTTCATTTTCACAGACTAACACAGAGCCTATGGCTTTAGAACATTTAAAATCTTGGATAAAATTAACTGTGCATGCAAAGGTGAATCAGATTTACGAATATTACTACCTATTTAATCTTTAAATAAATTTCCAAGTTTTTCATGAGAAAACAAATACCATCACTATAGCCATTTTACAAGCAGGGAAGAACTGTCAAAAGTGGGGAACAAATAATAATCTTCCTGAAAATAATCTGCAGGCTAAAATAAAACCTCCATTTTACTTGGATCCATGTTTAAAGAGAATTCCTCCCCCTGCTTCCCCCAGTCCTGCACTAATACTAATAGGTGACATTAAGTATGGAAAGATTTATTTTCTTCTTGCAAATCAAACTCAAGATCACTCTCTCTATATAAACTTTCCAGTCTGCAGCGTAATATTAATAGTATTATAGACCTGCCACCAGAATGAGCCAGTAAAGATCTAAATAACATATTTAAAAGCATAAACACTACAATAAACTTGCATGCTCTGCATATTAATACAATCATCAGAATCAAAGGGGGAAGATTAGCCAGTACCAACAATTCTTTTCAAGTCTAAATAGGAGTATTTTTAATAAAACCCCTGTAATAAAAAAAGCTTACTCCAGAGGGATTAAATAAGTTCCATCATTGTATAGTAATTTTACCAAACTGAAAGCCAAATTAAGAATCTAAGACCAGAAAACAGGGCATGGAATAGAGAAACCAGATAAAATAACGGCGAGAAACGAGACTACCATCACCTTTCCCTTCCATAACCCTCAACAAAACACAAAGACTATAGCAATTACTACAGTCTCCCTTCATATCAAATCAATGTTAAGTATTTAGAAGCAATCAGTCTTGCTTACTTTTATAACCTCCTCTTAATACTTCACAAAAAATGGTTTTAAAGTACTTTCAGTTTCAGCTGGTAAAATCAGAACCCTCACACTCTTCACAGAGCACAACTGAAAACCTCCTACTCCTTAGCTGAATTCACATTGATATCCACTCTTCTCTATATGACAGTCATATGATTCACAGACACCTAATAACTCAGGGTCCTATTTACAAAGTCAGCTGTAACTGTCAACAGGTGGGGGAGAGAGAAAAAGTCTACTGGACTGAATCCTTGCCTTAAATCAGACAGTACATCAAGGTCATAGTATTCTGGAGAACTTCCTCCCTTCTGACAGGCCAGAACGCCAAGAAAGAAACTAAAATCCCTGTTCTACATCCAACACTTAACATTTTTCTCTGAATTCTACTGTACAGTATTAAACCCCAGCCACTTCAAGTGCTACATGTTCTTCTGGACTGCATTAAAGTTGTCACTGAAATGAAGAAATTTTATTACCAGACAAAAAATGTATCACTATTCATTTTGTGTGAAGTGCTCCACATAAGTATTCTGCTGCCAGCCAACGGAAGCTTAAAAAATCTTTAGAGATATGAAAAATATTTAATCCATTTAAATGTAAAATTTGAAAAGACTATTAGGAGAGTTTTTAACAAAGAAACACAATCAGTCCAGCTACTGAAGGCATTGTCAGTGTCTTGAACATGCATCTGGTTTTTACTGCATGCATACTTGGTATCTTACTGGCCATCTTGCAGGGAGCGAGTTTTCCCTATCAAAACAACACAGAAATAACCAAATTGGAATTCTGATCACTTTGCAAGTAAATATATGCAATATGCAAGGAAAAGGCAGTATTCAATAATAGGCAACCTGAATTTTAGGAAGAAGTTTCGTTTTATTAATTCCTCACCAGTTGTTTAGACATATATCATGAAACAGAAGTTTGGCACGGTGCTTTTAAAAATTATACTGTTAAATTTTCTACTTGAGTTAACAACATTTCCAAAGTTACTTTTCTCACTTCCAGTTGAGGTAGACTGAGGACACTGAAAATAAGGCAGTGCACTGAAGCATGGTCCAAAGCAACCCGATTGCTTTTGTTTTGCAAATGCTGCAAACATACACATCCAAAAGATGTCTTACACTACAGTTTTGAAAGAAGCTCTGAACATGCTGAAGAAGCAAGCACATTTCAAAATTTACCTTGAAATTCTGAGACAAAGCCTCTGAAGAATACATCACCACTAATACACCATTCTTACTGCCTTTTGAAGAAACTATTTCATATTTTACATCAAGCTGTCCCTCTGACATATTTTCCTTTGGTGTGCAAATACAGTAACAATCTACTTACCACAGCAAGCTGTGTTCGTGATGCTACTGTATGAAACACTGCAGGCATCATAAGAGATTCTTCTACTTTCAATTCCATCTCATTCTCTGCTGAAAATGTGGTTTTGGGGATAGCTGGTGGACGTTCACACAAGATCATTTCTTTGTTGAATAAAAAAATTGGGTTGGTGTCCTACACTCAAAAAGGAAAGGAAACCAAACACTGAGTAAAGGCAACTCACTGTTGAACCATCAATGATTTCCTCATGTGGGTAACATGTCTTGAGAACAAGTTAAAATCTACATTTATAAGCTGACTATATAAACATTGTTTCTCAAATCAAAGAAATCCAGCAAGCAACACACTACAGAAAAATACTTAAAAATCCCTTAGTAATAAATCTTTTTCTTCCCCTATAAATGACAGTTTAGGCTAAGAATGCAGCATGCACTTACTGTTCCAGCACTGTAACTACACACTCTTCTGTCTGGTGCCATACACTCTCCTCCATTGACAACCAGTACTTGGTGCTGAATGGCAATCTTGTACTTTGTTTGAATTGCATGTTTCAGATCAGCCACACTAAAAAAAAAAAAAAAAAAAAAAAGGGAAGAGAAGATGATGCTATCAGATTACTTTTCTCTCTCATTTTAGGTATTTCTGTAAGAGACACAGGTGACCTGTCTGTGTCAGAGTAGAACATTTTTAAAAGAAACATTTTCATTCTGCACAATGACATATTTCTAAAGTGCTGTAATGTGTTGCATTCTGGATATGCAGCTAATAAGCTATCAGCTAAAAGAAAACAGCCTCTGCATTGCTGATAAGTCACCCGCAACATTTCTTCCAAGATCTGTTACCATGCTGAAATTCTGGATTAAGTCACACCAAGCATTTAGGGTAACAGCTGTAGAAGTCATATTGTGTTTGTTGAATTTATACTTTATGACCAAACAGCTGACTTGCTAAAGCCCTAGAAGACAAGACTATTAACACTTCGTTATGCATAAGCACAATTTCACCTAATAAACTCTGGCTGATTTACTGTACATGAAATGCAGTAAAGCACTTACAGTAACAGGAAACTTAACAATCGATATACCTGCAACAAATTAATATAAACATCACAGACTTTAACATAGAAACAGTATATCAATAGACCATCCCTGGTTTTAATTCAACAGCCTTAAACATTCAATTCTAGCTGACATCTTCACTTTACTGCCTATTTTAGGCAGTTCTAGACTGTGTCATTAACACACGTAAACAGCAAAGTAAATGAGAATTTACTAATCTGATCCAGTTACTGACACCAGCTAACATAACACACTGTGGTAGCACCTGTGCAAAGGCAGAAAAAAAGCTTCTGAGTATGAATTGAATAATATAAGCATCAATAGTTTTGATGTAACTAGCAGGAAATTTAACAGTGTTACTGTTACTTGAAAAAGATCATAAAGATCTGTTATTTAAAGCAACCATGATTCAGCATGACATCATAAATTCTGTGATTCATTACAAACCTCTCACAAGCACAAGCTTGTACTTGCTAGCTGTGTTACAGTAACCATTCACCTATCACCTCCACAGTCTTTAGGAAGGTAGCTTGGCCTGTCCATGTACAAAGAGACAGGCGAAGAACCCAAGAAAGTTAGAACTAGAAAGAGCAAGTCTGTATGTACAGATATACAGAATAAGCAGTTAAACTGTTCGACTGAAGAGTCTTTGATTTTGTGTGGTTCAGTTGTTGGACAGCTTCCAAAAAAGAACCCAACTGAGCAAAAAGTGGGCCCATAACAGATTATTAGGAGCCTGGCATGGCAGCTTTGATGCTGCACCTCACTCACCATGATTTAGAAATGTAATGTCTAAATGTATCAGACAGCTTATAGGGGTGTGGGCACATCTATAAAGGACGCAGTAGAAACAGAATGGCTGAAATACTATTTCATGCTCAGTAATACCCTGACTTTCATCTAGCTTTAGAGAAGAGCACACTAAAACACTCTAGTCTTTTTCACTCATGAAAATTACAAACAGGAGTTCAGGAGAAAGGAAACAATGGATTTGAGAACAAAATCCATGGTAGAAATCTTTTATGCCCAATTACTTGCAACATATTCATCACTGATAGAATATGAAAACAGCAGGTGAGCTTGGCTCTTGCTACCCCCAAGGTGTCTTGCACATGAGAATAATGAAAAAGAATACAATACAAACCTCTCTAAAAGCATCTGTACATTTGCAAGATGCTTTTAGTATGCAGTGAAAAAAAAAATACAAACAGTAAACTTGTTGGGACTTCAGCATGATCCTCTAACACTGATCACGCTTCAGGTAGTTGGGCACTCAGGAGTTCATGTTTTACAAATAAAATCATCTAAAACAGTTTGGAGCCTTACAACATAGGACAGAATCCACTTCTACCCATCTAAAACATGCGACAAAAACCTTCATGCCAATTCTTCAGGATCCAATCTAAAAACATTCCAGAGCACACATTTTCTTCAGGATGAGTGTACTGACAAGAGAAAGAACAACCTGCAGAACTTCCTCTATGATGCCAGACAGTAAAAAATAAACCATTTATAGAGAAATCCCAAATAAAAACACTATTCAATAAAAGGGCACAAGAGATCTGAAGTCATTCTGACAGTTCTTTCAAAAAGCACCAAACACAACACCAGATTCAATAGGAGCAGGTCAGCCTCTGCCACTGACCCAGAAAGTAAATAACTTCTCTACTCTTTCATGGAATTGCACACACAATCACCTGGCAAGGCATTGAAAATGCTAATCACAAAAAAAATGAAGAAAACAACCACCAAAATTCACTCAAATACAGGATAACCTAGAAGAAAACTGCACTGACATACTAAAAAAACCAACCTAATATCTGTCAAATATTTAATATATAACAAATATACATACTTTTTAAATTTAAACAATATACAATTAATTTACTCTCTTACTTTTGTACAGCAAGTTCAGTATCAAACGTAAGGGTAGTTCCAGTGTTGACCAAAAATACATATAGCTTCATGATGATTTCTTTAGATCTCTGAAGTTTGTAACTTCCACTGCTAAAATCATTTAGAAACTGAAACAAAAATTTCAAGCGTTAGTTTCACAGGAATCATGAAAAAGACAAGACACATGCTTTTGAAAACACACTTTCAGATATATAGTGGGTGAATACATCAGTGCTCACATTCCACAGTTCTTTATTCACTACCAAAGACAGAGATGTTGCTCCTCTAGCCAGAAACATGAGCAGGGTAAGTCTCTGCATGCACAGACAGTTAGGAGAACATGTGAGAATATACACTGAGAAGAATAAAAGAAACTAAATTAGAAAAAAATAAGAAAATATGACTTCCAATTGCAGAAGCCATCATCCCAGATCATTACCTGGCTTTTCTCAACTATGAAATACCTTTTTAAAGCCCCAGATAGTAATTTCCAGACATCGTTTCTAGATTTTACAAACAGCAGCACAATCTATTAATTCCTCAACTTACAGCCACTAAGTCTATCTGCTCACTACTATCCCTGTCCATACTTTTTCACTCAGAAATTAAATCATTGGCAACAACCCAAAAAAAAAAAACCAAAGAAAAGAAAGAAGGCAAAATTCCTTTTTGTATTTCTCTACAGTAAGTAATAGCTCTAAATTTTTTTTTTCCTGTTATCAGCATTAGCTAAATCAGTAGCTCCTTTCTTTGTTACTGATAGCAAATATGAAGCATTCAAGCAAGAACGTGCAGGTCAACACACATTTTCAGTCCTGTGCCCTACAAGACCATGGACGAGTGACTCTATGCACGTGTTTTTCCAGTGTATGTGACAGATGAAAAATATTAACCTGCCTCATAAAACACTGAGACTTAATTTGAGATTTTATCACTTAAGTACTCCATAATTCTGAGCCTTTTTCTCTTCTCCTCCTTAGGAGCTAGGAAGCTTATGAGTAATTTCCACCACACTACCAAAGCTGCTGCAGAAATACAACTAGCACTGCAGTCACTAATAACCTGAATTTTTTGTGGAAGGAATGATGAAAAGTTAAGCTGTAAGTTTTAGCCACTAAGCAATATTCTTATATCATTGTAAAAATGACTTTTTGGATTAAATTACTACACAGGTAATATAAGTTGTCCGTCTTTCTTTGTAGTATTAATAAGACACACATACAGGGTCTACACAGCTAATCATATTACTCGAACATTAGTCTGAATTTGCATTTATGTCTTTGCCTACACATAGAAAAATTTACAAACCACAGAGAAAAATAACAAACACGCCATTAATATGAGTAGGGGAGAGAGGTTTTATCAGAATATTTATTCCAGAAAGTCGTAAGAGTTTTCTTACAAGAGAGCAGCTACCCTCACACTTTTCAAGCATTCATTATAGTCCTAGTTAAATCATTCATTTTCACAACAAGGCTTCAGAAACAGAACTACATCAAATAAAAAAGGACCAGTTAAATAATTTGATCTGAAGAGTTTTGTTGTCCTTGCACCTGAACTCTACTGTACTCAGTGGCACCAGCTTCCTTTTGTATCAGAAAAAGGAGAATATACTCTATAAACTAAATTATTAGATAGATAAAAACTGCTGAACACCAAGAACAAGCTAAAAGTTCCTTATTTTATTAATAAATTCTCTCTTTTACATCTAAACATAGTATAATACCTAGTTTTCATATGAACATTACTACCAAAGCTAAAGTGGTATTTGAGAGAGAATGTGCCCAACACATACATGAAGTAAAATTTTAATTAAGCATTTACCCATCCAAACCATAACACTAAACCTAACAAAAACACAGAAAGAAGAAACATTATTAAGATCAACAATATTTATGACAGCATCTGCCATACATCAGGAGTCTCTAACTTTTTAACTTCAGGCAAAGAAAGAATCACCTTCAGGCACTATACAGAGCTACCGCCTTCTTCAAATTCAAGAGGAGAGTAACGGCGCACATTCGCTTTACTTGATTTTTGGCAACAGAGTAGCATGGCTGTTCAAAGCCAGAGAAAATCTGCAAAGAAAGGATACAGAATGCAATTATTAGTAAAAAATTATTATTAAAATGTCAGGGGTTTATGGCCATAATTGCATCTAATACAGAAATCAGTGTATGTTAATGCCAGAAGAATAATTATGTGGTAATTGTTTGGGGTTTTGTTAATTAATAATGCTATCCAGTCACAAGTCTGCCCAGAACTGCTATACATCTGAATACTTTCGCTCATCAATTTTGTTTAAAATAACTACTAATCATACTTTTGAGTGTTTACAAGGAGAGAAATTTAGTTCGCTATAAAGAAATGTTTGCTTTTCCATTAACCGAAATTATTTTTCAGAACTGATGCAGAATGTTGACGTGGTGATGCTGAGAGCAATAGAGAAAGTCTTAACAAGGCAATTTATCTATGAAACTCCAGCATTAAAAGACATACACGCTACTGCTGTTGAATGAAGAGTCCTATCCTGCAGCTGTCTCCCACAGATTCCTTCAGGAATCAGTATCACCTTCCTTACCTGAAACAAGGTAACCTATTTTGCTAAATCATTCACCTACTTTCAAAACATGTGTTAGATTTATTTATTCTATTTTTTTTTTTTTTAAATAACCTGAAGATTCCCAGCTGCTTGTCACTGCATCTTTGCCAGGGGCTTCTCTCCCAGAACTGCTTTTTAAACTACAATGGAAACTACAACAACCAAAATGAGTCAGATCAGCAAAGGCGACCTTTTTAGGCTACCCTAGTTCATTTTAACTGTCTTCAGTTAAGTAGCAGTGCCAAAGGAGAAGGAGCCTTGGCAAAGAACATGTTGATGAGCTATTGGGCTCAGGGCAGTGAAGCCAGTGCACAAACTCCAAACTGCAAACAAACATTATTTCTATCATGTTAATGCCCTAGCAAGCTTCTGAGAAGATGATCGGGCACTATAAAGGGTGATAATCCATTACTAAAAATAGGCTTGCTGAAGCCTGAAAACCATTAGAACATGTAAACCATTTTATACAACCTATGCTACTACAGACAATCAAAAACACTCCATTCCATATTTGAAAACCTTGTAATAAAGGAAATAATCATTTTATGGTCATGGAACAGAAGAATTCTTTTCCTCCCTTTTGTCCCCTCCCTCTTCACTCCTATGCAAAATGCACACATAACATTTTATCAGAAGCAAAGGTACAATAAAAGGGAAATAACCAATGTGTTTAAGTGCTACCACAAGAAAAATTGTAATTAAAGTGTCCTCCTCCAGTTTAGCTATCAGCAGTCAACAGTTGTACTTGAGCAAAATGAATTTATGAATACTTCCTTTAGATCAAAGTAATGCACATTAACATGAAACTACTGAAACACTTCTGCCACAAACTAGGAACACAACACAATCTCTGTCTTGTAACTCCTTTGCAACCATTAAGAAGACAAAAAGCAAGTGTTGTTTCTCAACATTTCATCAAACAATGCTGGGGGAAAAGAACTACAATGACACAGGCAGGACAAATTTGTATTAGATTACTCTTTGGGAAAGAAAAAAAAAAAAAAAGAATGTAGAATTCACAGAATTCCACAAAATTCACCCACTCTCAAGATTGTTACAAATTTCAGCGAACACTTTCAGGAAGAGAGGAATCATGTAAAGCAAGGTTCCATAGAATACATGCTTTGAACAACAGCCGCCCCTGCAAGATTCACTGATACCCAACAAAGACATACTGCAGCCCTCCCTCCCTTCAGCAGGAACTACATCAACTGCCTCTCTCCAGCTGTCCATCTTCACAACATTGGAAAAACATTAATTTTGAGAGCTCTTCCTAGTCTTGCATGTCTGGACAAAATCTGTCTGATTGTGTTCAAAGTGAAAGGTAAGTTACAGAGGGTATGTATACATGAAAACCTACCACAGTTACCTAAGTTTCTTTTCTTTCAAAGGTCAGGTTATTGCAGACTATTACAGGCAAGGTCAGCCACACATCACGAATTGGCCTTTGTTCCCAATATTCCAGAATATTGTTATCATTCAGCAGTAACACAAACTCTTAATGCAATCTTGGAGCAAAAGTCACACCATCAAGCTTCAACAGAATATATCCAAACACATTTTATTCTTCTTCTGTTTTTATTACCAGAACAGGCCATTAGGAGAATTTCAGGCTTTATTTATTTTTAGCTTTAAACTTTTATGGAGTGTTACAAGTTTCAAAGGTTTTTTTGCTGAAATTATTTTAATTCATCTTAATAGAGGTTGAACAACTACACAATCTGACAGCTACTAAAGACAGAGCTGCTACCTATGTAATGAAAAAAGACAACAAATGACTAGTCCACCCCGATTATTTGTTTAAACTGTGTAACTTGCAGCATTAGATCCATGCTAGATCCTTCACATTATGGGATAGAAGTCTCTCTGACCAACTGCCACGAATTATCAATAATTTAATTTTAAAAAATAGCTGAACATTTGAAACTTTCTGTAACAGCTGCCAGAGCAAACAGAATATAGTAGGCATAAATACAAGAAAATAAATGAGATTATAAAAATGTAAGAATGGCACAAAGTATAAAAATTTTCCATAATTGAGAATAAGTATATTGTCACATTAGCTAATAAACCACCAAAATCAGCTATGAATACATTGTGCTGGTTGTAATATATATTTCACTGCTCTACACTGCATTTACATTGCAATGCAATTACTGCAATCTTTTTCTATATAATATAAACTCTTCAACAATCAACTATTTTTGAAGTCAGTGTTGATCAATACTTTCAACACGTTTACAAGTATTGAGATGTATCTCAGTTCAGAACACGCTCATTGTTACATCTCTAGAAGGAAACTAATATCTATTTATGGACCCTTCCTTTTCATCATTACAGCACAGGCATCACAGGTTTCACAGCACTCCACAAATAATCCTATGGGTACATTAACCATCCATTTCTGCCCTTAAGTGCAAAATCCCTGCTCCTAATTACCTAATGCTGACTGTTCCATTGTTTCATGGAACAACTTCAAGAACTTCACAAACTCAAACACTGAATCATGGCATTCAGAGGAGGACAAAGAAATCAACATTTATGCTGTTTGGGTTTAATAGGACATTCATCAACCTCACTTTAGTCTTTAAGTTCCCTCTGTATTATCTTAATTGTTCACACTCATGCTTCTGACATCTCAATTCCCAGACTTCCTTTATAATCTGGATTACAAACTAAACTTGAGCAAACAAAGATACTGACAAATTTTTCTTTAATACCATAGAATTTAAAATGAACCATGCCAAAGTAATGGCTTTCCTTTAAACGCAGTGGTGTAAAATGCCATCCACAACACCAACACAAACAGTATAAGGTACCTTGCTTCTTGTACTCAGGGAAGAGCAGGGAAGTGCTGCTCCACATCTGTATGCTAAGTGTGATACTTATCAACGCTTCACCTGCCAGGTCAGATAGAACCAAGAGGCCCAAACTCTTTTTGTCCTGTGTGTATCTCCAAGTCAAAAAAAGACTGAAAGTAGACAGAACTAGCTAAACTATCAGATCAAGGCAAGTCTGTTCACACAGTGCCTGCATTTTCACACTGCTATTAGACATTCACATAGCTCTGTGGGATCATCACCTGTGCGCTGCTGATACAGAAGTTTCACTTCCCTTACTGCAGAGGCACTGAGGCTACACTACAGGTAACAGCGTCTCCAATATGAGTCATAAATGTTACCCCCAATTACCACGGTCAGGAGTCTCACAGGACACCACCAGAATTTCTGCCTGTCGAAAGGGCAATTCATCTGAGGCAAAGGCTGACAAGCCTGTGACATGCTTAAAAAGACTCAAGTGCTATTCCTCATTCACTGAGTATCTTATCTGGGTAGCATCTCCCCTCAAGGCTAATATACCTTTATTACCTCTCGAGCTGGAGTCAACTTCAGAGCACATTAGCATGTTATTAAATGGTGCTTCATTTCCATACCACAAATCTTAAGGTTTGCCTTTGAGATGCTGCAGTTCCTGTGATTTCACCTTTCAGAGCAGCATTTCCTGCTTCACCTCAACTTAGGCATATGTATAATAGACAAAGGTACAAGACCAGTGCAGAATATTCCCTACAATTAATTTTGTTTTCTTCTCTAAACCTGCCTTCTACATCCACTTCCTTTGTTTTTATTTTCAAGTGCTTTTTCAAAAAATGCTCTTTTGCTCCAACTTGCAGACCCCAAAAGCTGAGTATTTTATAGCACATAAATCAAAGGAAAATAGAAACTGAAGCTGAATTTAATGCAACTAACACCTTTCTTCACATTAGTTGTAAGATCGTCTCCAAAAGCAGGCTTCGAGAAGCTTTCTTCAATACTGCATCCAATGCATCTAACCAGAAATACCTAAATTTTGCGAAACATTACTACTACCACCATCAGAAGAATAGAAATAATGACCCCATTGTAAGGGCACACATTCTTTAGTAACGCTTTATGCAACAGAAATGGCTATGTTTCTAAAGTACATATGCAAATGCATACCATTTTCTGGATAGCCAACTGTTGAAAGGAAATATGTTTTAAAAGGCACTCTAAAAACTTAAAAGAAAAACTAAAAAATAATAATTAGAAAAAAAACCTAAGCTGTGTGATGAGTGAGCTCCTCCTGACCCAGTTGCAGAGAATAATTTAATTCCCCTACTCCTCCAAAATAAATTTACCAAGAAGACCACATTTAATCACAGAGATATATTACTGCAGGTAGAGATCCTATCTCCCATTACCACCTTATATCAAAGCCTATAAACCTCATGTTCAAGCCACACTGTAGTTTTAAAGAAAGGCTGTCAATCCCTGACATCTGTAAGGTGCCATCTGGAGCTCTATTTATACTGTGTTGAGATGTGCATCAGGCACAGAGGCGGTTACTTAATTACAGCATCTCCAACAGTCACTGTGTTCCTAACAGCTCTCAAACTCAGCTGCTGGTCAGCTTTTCCACTCAACCCAAGAGCCGAGCTGCAATCCCACAGAACAACCAGGACACATTCCTAAGCTTCTACTTCTCCATTCACTAAAGAGGAATTTCAAAAGTCACTAATTCAGTATTTCATAGTCTAAGAGGCTTTCCCCCCTTCCCCTCCTTTAAGATGAATAATTTTATATAATACTAACCTAATATTTCAGTTACATACAGCCATCATATTCAGAGTTGCTCCTACAACTCTGAATTACACGGAAGCTCCTCATTCAGCTAAGTAGGTGCTGCAATGCCTTCAAAGATCCTCAACAACATCAAGGGCAAAAGAGCAGATCAAAAGCAAATGCATCTGGGTAGGCAAGAAAACACTGTGCATGAAAGAGTAGCTTTGAAATCGGTGTGGCCCAAAACAATGCAGCTTCTCACAAGTTCAGATAAAATTTACACTGTGAATTCTAGGAATGCAATAGTTTCAAACATGTTCATGAGACAACAAGCACATTTTCAGGCACTGTGTCATGATTCCATATGGACATGATTATAAAGCTTCAGATCTGATGGTTAGCATCTATTTACATTGCTGTTTTCACTGATTTGAGGAGCTGCCAAAACACAATCCATGTAACAGATCAGACAAAAGTTCTCCTCTTCCAACAGTAAATAGAATTTTACCACATTTTTCAAAACTCCACATCTCTTGCACGACAGAAAGTAAAACTTCTGTGCCTCAGTTAACAGGTACAAGTCAGGAAACCAACCCAGGATTTCTGACAACCTTATTGCTAGGAAACAGCCCACAGCCTGTAGAAGTATCCCTTCTCTTTCTTTCCTCTTTTTGTTTTTAATTGATGGAAACAAGCCTTTCCACAGCTGTCTGCGCCTTAAGTTTTTGACAAAGTTAACTGAAGGTTTTGTCAGATTTTTCTTTTTTTAATGTATAATTTTGCCATTTCAAAGCATTTGTGGAGTACAAGCCTCCCTTGAATTACAGAGATAATACATTCTCTTTGCAAAGATTGGTGCTCTCAGGGACGTGGAGCTTCAGGTGGTTTTATTCAAGTTACTGACTGACTCCATAATGGTGGGAAGGTTCTTCCTGTAGGCACATACTCTTTAAAATAATTAGCATGTAAAATCTTCCAGTGTTTGCAAACAATTCTGCAAGAAACAGAAAACAAAGTCTATTCTTTCTTATGCCCAACTCAGACAAGTCAGCACCAACGCTCTTCCACTAACTCTCTCTGATTAACCAAGGCCACAAACTCTGCTAACAGAAAGAGCACCAGTCTTATGAATCCCTTTCCTCAGCCAGTTCTTCTGCTCCTTTCCCTGCACCAACTTTCAGTGATGCAACTATCCATATTTCTATGGAATAAACTGGATTATTTTGCTGCATTAAGTTAGAAACAGCATGCTTCCCCAGGATCCTGATAGCTCAAATTGGTTCCGTGACCAGGTTCATTACACAACTCCACAAACTGCTACACTTCAATTATGACTGGAAAGAGGCCAATGAATACAGAGGATACTCAACATCACAACCATCATTCAAGAAGACAAGTGAAAATTTTCAGAAGGCATAATTCACATTTCTAACTGCCCGTGCCATCCTCAGTTACTAACAGATCCCCTCTTGGAAATGGAAACCTAGTAAAAAAACCCAAACTAGTACCCTCTTAAAAGCAGGCTAAAATAACATAAAAATTTACAATTACTACAGATGCAACTGAGGACAGATTTTCTCAAATATAGTCTAGGAGGCCATTTCCCCTGTTCTTCCCTCTTCAGATACAACATCCTAATGCTACAACTTTTTTTTTCTTTTATGTGAAAAAAAGAAGAATCTTGGCCAGAACTATTCAAAAGATGAAAACACAGACTGATTAACTGGCATTTACTTTATAGGAATGAAAACACTACAGATGGAAAAGAGAGTAAAAGATTGACAATAATGAAATGTAAGGCAAGTAAAGATCCTCGTGATTTATTCTGACTGCCTACATAAAAGTCACAGGTTCTTCCTTAATTTCTATTCATAAGCAATCAGATTTTCAAACACCATTAAAGTTTTCTAGTAATAAGGAAATCCACTACTGTCTTGGTAAACTGTTCAATTGATTTGCAACATCCAAACTTGTTTCACATTTTTCTTATCCTATATTAGTTATAAAATTAGTATTTGAACTTTCATGATGTAAAGATGGAATTTACCAAATTTCTCCTTTTGAAATTACTTATAATTCACATGTCATCTACCAACCTCCTCCTATTTATCAACATTCTTTTCTTTCCAGGGGTATTTGAAAGAGGTAAGTAAATGACCAACAGCAAGATGCAGCGCTGATATAATCCCCAGTCTCCCTAGGAATACATATTCAGAAATGTCTAGATTCTTCTCAGATCAGTCTATTACTCTTTTTGGATATGACATATTTACGAATCACCTTTGGATCTCTATTGGCATCAGTTTGAAAGAAGATAACAGCAATGTGCTGAGAAATAAGAAAAGCTGCAGGATTGTTTGAAGAATATTAAATTGTCTCTAATCTCAAGAAGGTGTTAGTTCTAATTTTCATCTGCCCTTCTTTACCTTTCTGGAATATAAATCTTTGGTAGTTTAAAACAACTAACAATGTGCACTGATAAATTCTTTTATATGGTGTTACCAACTAAAGAGCTATACAACCACCAAAGAAACCCCAAGAAAGACAAAGAAAAACACAACTTACAACAACTGAGGTATTACAACTATACTCTTGGCTTACTGAAGCCTGATTGTCCTGTTTAGAGCCATAATATGCATGTGAAAATGTTGTTACAATACACTTGCTTTTCGAAATTTATAGGTATTTTACTACCAAGCCTTTCATATAAAAAGGCATACACATTACCCCTCCCCCCCCTTCATTCAGACAGAACTGAGAATTTTGAGTCATATTTTCAAACCATTCATAGGGTGAGAATCAAGTCCCTTTCAATCAGTAGACAACACGAGTACTTGCAAAGAATATTTTTAAATAGAGAAGTCAGCTTGAATTTACTAGTAGAACACTTACATATAGCATAAGCACAATGTATTAGAAGAGAGCTTCTAGTACTGTTACACAATATATTCTTATATAAGCATCTTCACTTCATCTGAATTTAATAAAAATACACACTGTGGAGGATGGAAGAAAAACTATATAAATAAAAGCACCATTTTGTCAGTATGAACTGTTTATCCTAAGCCAACTACAATAAATAAGGGTAAAATCTTCAGGCTTTTGACATACCAGCACAGCTACTTGGCATCAACAAACTCAAAGTTTGAGATAAACCACTGACATTGAAAGTCCCTGCAATACTAGGAAAAAAACACCATTCAAATAATAAAGAGCAAAAAGTACTGCAGCTATACCTACAACACAAAAGAGCATTATTACATGTTCAATCATAGAAAAAAAAAAAAGGCAGATAAGTCATTTAAAAGATAAACTGAACACTAAATCAAAATAGAATTTGGGAATTTAGGAACAGCTACCTCAAACATTCAAAAATCAGACCTCAGCAAAGTGCAATTCTTACAGAATTTGTATTTTAGCTTTGCTAAGGGTGGTATGATTTTTTGAATCCATGATGTAAGTAAAACTTTTCCTATAATTAGTTCTTCAATACTGCATTCTACCTCTAAAATACATACTGTTTTCAATCTGTTCAAAATGAAAACAACATACTGGCCTGTCAAACATCTTCAAGAAAAATAATGAAGATTGATGTATCATACAGATACTAGTTCCACCTAATCCCTCCAAATAAAAGCAACATGCAATTGAAATACTGAACACACAATTTCATTATTGCCACCACAGCTTTCCTACTCTCCTGAAAAAGCAAAAATACTGTTTCAAAAGAGAGTCTTAAGAGGTAAGAAAACATGAGCTATTTTATAAAGAGAAAATAAAACCATGTTCTGAAGTCAGTTAAAAACCCATTAGAACATTACTTAGGCAGAGCTGCTCTCAAATATTCACACACCGTTCTTCTCATTGATCCTACAGCATTACACAGCAAGACAGATGCAGGACATTTGGAACCCAACTAGTCAACAAAGCAGTTTTACATTTTACTTTCCACCAACAAGTAATCAACACAGGTCAGAAAGAAATTCATACAGCCCTCAAACAAGCCTTTTTTGTACTTATTCATAGAAAACAGGCTATCACATTCTACCACAGCTTATTTTTTAGATGCACAAACTACTAGAGCTTTATATATAGCACACCATAATCATTTCACCTTGATGCGATAAAGACAGCAGGCCCAGCTGCAAAATCTGCTCCCAAAAGAAAGTGTCAACATCTTGGATGAACATAAAAAGCTACACTGAGCTGTTGCTTGAGCTGGTAGTTTGAGCTCAGAACCATGGACTGCAAACCTGAACAACAAAAGGAAAATACACACCTAGAGATGGACAGAAGACAAGCAAGCATTGCCCTGACCAGCCCCATCTCAATGTAAATGTAAAATGAATGTAAATGTGGTATCAATAAATTTGTTTTGATATTTCTACTGACAGCTTCCAATAATTGGTATTGAAATATTATTCATGTATTATTAACAATTTAGTTACGCTTGAATCCTATTAGAAAACACAAAGTATATCCACTTCCAACCCTGCTTACAAATAGAAAGGATAGAAAGAGCTCATACATGGCTATGATGTCTTCCACCTTGCCTTTCAACTGAACTACATTAAAAAAACTGAAATTTAAATTAAAACTAAATAAAGAGTGGATCTGCACTACGAATTAACTCATAAATAGACAAGTGACTTTCTCAGTAACCACAGAATGTTAATTAGCTCACAAAAATAACTGCTAGCCATTTCTTTATCACCATTAATTGTGCTATAGGCTTTTACAACACACAGTTCATGTGAGATCTTTCAACTTGTACACCAAAATCATTAGTCTGGCAAATCAGCTAGAAAACAGATCTAATTCTTGCAATTAAATTAGTAATTTACATATTAATGATTTTTTTTTTGCCTGTTTGGTATCAATCCTGCAGTATAATACAATAGTATTATGTAAGTTGGCATCTTGTAATTAAGTGTTTGCTACTCAGTAATACTGATTAACAACTTTGCATCAGAATGCTAGCTATTAATAGGCTCCTTGAAAGCAGTAAGATTTCTTTATTAAGGTATTTTTTTTGTCCCCTCCTCATCTTCAGAAACTGTTCATATAATGTCATTGAGCTATGGACCAAAAATCAGGAGCATAACTTTTTTGAGCAATATTGCAAATGCAGAAGGAAACACATGACTGTTTGGGCACTATCCAAATGACTGAAGTGGCTCGTGTGACAATTGGGTAAGCACACTATAGTTTTTCATTTTAACTTCTTGTTTTCACTTTACCTCAACGTGCTAATGAACCCATCCTGTGCAATATAAGTCTTAAGATCCTTACATCACTCTAAGCCAGTCTTTCACAGAAAGCAACTGCTAGTTTAAAAGCAAATAAAGACTTAAGGACACACTGATAACATACAGAAAAATTCTTTCCAGTGATCCCACTGTAACTGCCACTCTCTTATCAAAAACAACAAATCAGCATGTGCTACTCCCTTATTCCCAACATACACTCCATCCCCTATTTAACCAAAATAACTGAAGTTCAGTCTAGAAATTATGTTTGCCACCTTAGCTTCTGCAAGGCTATGTAACAGCTGTGTTCAGACAACATGCAGGGACACACAGTTTTTTTAAACGGACATCACAAAAGACCTCAAAATAACCCTTGCCCTCTTCTCCAGTCAGAGCACAAATCTGCTGCGTACACTTCTAATTATAAATATAGTAACCTGACATGGGAGAGACAGTCCCTTAAACAGGATCTCAGAAACTACTAACCCAAATCTGTGCTGAGCACAAGTCTAGAACAATTAAAGCTAAGATAGATTGCTACTTTACAATCTACAAAACACACAGCTACTTTTACAAAGTGCACAACAACAATGTACTTCCAAAAATGCACTTTCAAAGCACAGTTAGGTCTATCTTACAATAATGGATTATCCCAAAAGATCCCGTTTGTATTTCCAGCTCTAAAGCTGGCACAGCTCTAAAGACCCTTACCATGTGTTCTTCAGTAAGTCATTTTCTTTACTACTCTCAACATAATAAAATAAAGCCGTATTGAGTTCCAGGCAGCATTTAGAGTAAGTACAGATATATCCTCTGCACACTTTAAACTAAACTTAATGATGTTAGAATACCTAAATTCTTTCTTGTTAATATTTGCTTCTTGGCACAAATGGTTGTATTAGACCACCAGAAAACAGTAAGGCCCTTTCTTCACGTGCTTCATCTTTTAAAAATTTCCCAAGGTACTACATACTAAATATTCTTAAAATTCATAACTTACATATACCATAAATGTGCATGTTTTCATTATTACTAAGTACTTCCATGAAGTATGGAGATGAACTTTTTAAAAGGGTACGTATGGGAGAAGACATGGGACAATGGCTTTAAATTGAAAGAGGGTAAGTTTAGATTGGCTATAAGGAAGAAATTCCTTAGTGTGAGGGTGGTGAGGCACCAGAACAGGTTGCCCAGAGAAGCTGTGCATGCCCCATCCCTGAAAGTGTTCAGGGACAGGTTGGATGGGGTTTTGAGCAACCTGGTCTAGTGGAAGGTGTCCCTCCCCATGGCAGGGAGGTTGGAACTAGGGGATCTTCAAGGTCCCTTCCAATCCAGACCATTCTATAATTCTGATTCTATTTATATTGTTACTCCTCACAGTACTTCTCAGCTGTATAAAATTCAACTGTATGAAACATGTTTTTCCATTCTTGTTATTTCTCCAGCATTGCTGAGGTATCTTTCACCACACAGTAAAACACACACCTCCAGAAGTGTTAAGTCCTTCCATAAACCAAACAGCGCAAACTACTTCTGACACACATATACGTGAGCAGAAGGAAAAAAAACCCCAAACCTCAACCTCTTCATTCTTTCCCATAAAGAAATAAAGGTGAAAGCTTAAAATATGAACCACAAGAAATGGCTCATGGCCAGGACATACCATGTAATTACATCAGACAAAAACAAATGACACAAGAGAAAAAAAAGCTATGGTTATATGAGGTCTAAACTAACATTTCTGGGTTTCTCAGGACCAGACACGACTTTTTATTTCATGACTAGACGACGCTCAGTGAGAAACATGAGCACTACAAATATCAGCTCATTTAATTCTCCCAGCATTTATATTAGCATTTCTACCTCTGGATCGCTGGCAGCCAGTACTTTGGGGGTCAGTAAGAAAACTGAGCACTGACGCACAAAACAGCCTGAAAGTCTACCAAAGAGCCGTAAGGAGAAACTGAAGGGAAAATTCATTACAGGACACATGCTTCCTCGGGAGCAGGACCAAGTAAACAACCGAGGGAGAGGAAGAAAAACGTTTGTAAACACACAACGCTTCTGCACGGCGCTCGCCCGACCGCCGCCAACGGCGAGCACGGAGGCGCTGCCAGGCTGAGTCATTCCTTGTAGTAACTTCCCCGCGAATCCCTCGCCCTGGCAGCGGAGCCCTGGGCAGGCAGGGAGCACCCCGGCCCAGCGGGCGCTGCTCCCCTCTGAGGGCTGGCAGCAACCGCCCCCCCCCCTCCCCCCCAGCAGCTGCGCTGGGGTCACCCCGCCGCCCCGGGACCGGCTCCAGGCGCCGGATCCTGGTCCCACTCGACCCCCGCCCCGCCGCCTCCCAGCTCTTTGTCGCCCGCCCCACGGGTACAGCCCTGCGCCCAGCGCCGGGACCGCCGCCCCTCGCCAAGGCCGCCCTCCCGGTACCGGAACCCCCGCCTTCCCCGCGGCTGGGAGGGGCTGAGCGGAGCGGCGGCGGGAGCCCGCACAGCCCCGGGCAGCGTCCGCACTCACCCCCGGGTCCCGCGCGGGCAGCGCCGCTCATCCTGCGGCGCTGGCGGCGCGTCCCCCCCGCG
>NW_024581098.1:1043815-1070165 GCF_017639235.1 Corvus kubaryi | reverse complement strand
CCGCGGGGGCGCGCAGCGCCTCGGCGGGGCCCGCGGCCGGGCGGGGAAAGGCGGCGGGCGGGGAGAGGCGGCTCGGCAGGGCCGGCGGGGCGGGCTGGGGGCCGCGGACACCGGGGGAACCCTGCCTGGCGCGGCCGCCGCCGGTGTTTGTTGTTGTCGTCAGCCGCTTCCGGCGCGAGGGCTGCCGGGAGGGGGCGGCCCGCGGGAGGGACCGCGCGGCGGAAGCGGCGGCTCCGGACGGGCGGACTCCGGGAGGGGTCTGGGGTGGAAGCGGCCCCTGAGGATTATCTGGTTCCAACCCGGTGGGCAGGGGCACCGTCCACTAGACCGGGTTGCTCAGAGCCCGGTCCACCCTGGCCCTGAATATTTCCAGGGATGCGTCCAAGATCATCCCACCTTACCTCTGGGCTGCCAGTTCCAGTTCCTCACCACCGTCACAGTAAAGAATGTTTTCCTGGTATCTAATCTAAACCTATTCTTTCTCACTTTAAACACATTCACCCTTGTCCTGTCCCGACACACCCTTGTAAATAGTCTTGCCCCATGTTTCCTCCAAGTTCCCTTAAGATACTGGAAGGCCACAATTAGTCATCCTGAAGCTTTCTCTTTTCCAGGCTGAACAATCCCCATTCTTTCAGTTTTTCCTCGTAGGAGAGGTGCTCCATCCCTCTGACCGACTTGACGGCCTCCTCTGGACTCACTCCCAACAGGTCCATGTCCTTCCTGTGCTGGGACCCCAGAGATGGATGCAGTATGCCAGGTGGGATCTCACCAGAGCAGAGCAGAGAGGCAGAATCCCCTCCCTTGCCCTGCCAGCTGCGATGCTTTTGATCCAGCCCAGGACATGATTGGCTTTTGGAAGTCAGACTCTTGGCCTTACCTGAACAGGAAGTTTCTTCAATTTAATTTTAATCTGACATGACAAGAGATCAAAAGTTTAGGAAATCTACAGACAGATTTAGATAGGAGATCAACTTGGTCAGTCCAACCAAAGGATGTGTCTATTTCCCAAACACACAGGAATTTTTTTTTTTTTTAAGACTAGAAGTTGAGACCTGCTAGCAAGGATAAACTGGAAATAAATAAAAAGAGAAGGATTCATAGCGTGGGAATCAAGGGCTCTCTGTCACTATAGTCTTTTTTGTGCCATAGGCATTGACTATTATTTCAGTGTTTTAGATGATGGCTGTTTGCATTTCCAGTTGCTAGGCGGAATTTAGCAGATGTTCAACTCATCCCTGCACTGGCAGGTGAGAGTGGCCCCAGGTGCACTCACTGTCCAGACCGGGCTCGACTCTGCCTCCTGCCTCCCTCCCTGTGAGGAGGGTGGGTCCTTGTGGGGACTCAGAGAGCTTTTGACATAAAGCAGTCCCCAAGCTGTAGGGTGGGAACCGGCCTCTTACTCCTGAGAAAACAAGAGTGAACCTTGCACTCGTCACTTTTGGTTTCTGTTTTGGTACAAGTTTCTTTAGAGGCTTAGCCCACAGAACTTTGGGATGAGGGCATTTCCCCATAAATCAGAGAAGAGTGAATTGGAGAGGAACAGAAGCAAGGGGCTTGTTTGGCTCAGAGATGCAAGAGAGGATCACAATGCTGGCATTAAGGACATCCTCTAGCCAAGATCCTTTGAGAACAGCATACGGCTGGATTGTAACTTCTATGCTGCCTACCTTCACCTCTCCTTCCATAACATACACCATAGGCAGCAAGTCGTGGCAGAGCATAATGTTGTGGCCAGAGTATATTCAGATATGGAATATACTCTGCAAATCAGAGGAGGATTGCAAAAAAGAGTGCAGGCATGCTGTTGGGGTCCCTCTCCTGCCAGGGAAACCCCGTGTCTGTGCCCTCAGGGCCCATCTCCCAGGGCTCCATGGCAGGAGAGGGACTCCAACAGCATGCCATGGTCCCCAGCACAGGAAGGACATCAACATGCTGGAAAGAGTCCAGGCCACCAGGTTGATTAGAGGGATGAAGGATGTCTCCTATGAGAAAAGGGTGAGAGAATTTGCTTTGTTCATCCTGGAAAAGGCTTCAGGGTGACCTAATTGCAGCCTTCCAGTACCTTAAGGTACTTCTCACAAACTGGATCAGATTTATGGTTTTCACATTAAACTTGTGAATTAGCCACCTCTGCTATGTTGGAGAGCTTCCTGCCTGTTTGACACATTAAAGGCTATATTGAATAGTCACAGCCTGTCTAGAAAGGAGTTTCTTGGCTTTTTAAAGAAAGGCCCTAGTTGCCACCTTGTGGCACCCCATAAACAAGTACTCCCCAGCTCTGCAGCTTGTTGGGAGATGTGTCCAAATTCTGAAAGACACCTTTGGCACTTCAGACTACAACAATGAATGGAGCTGGGAAGACATCAGTACTCAAACAGATGTAATAGGAAATACAATACAAGATTCTATTAAAGCAATTCAAGGCAGCTTTCTGTAATATAACACATTATGTCAAAGCTGTGTTATTTTAGTTCTATAGATGTCAACTTCTGCATTTTGCATCTCTTAAAATGGTCTTCTTAATTTTTTTTGACTGTGATGAAGGACTAGCCTTTAGTGTGAAAGGAATGATATCCAGATAGAACTTGACAGAACAAGTGCCATGCATGCTGTAATCAGAGGTCAGAAAGCCCCCTTGAGGTTTAGTAAGCCTGAAGCACGAACAAGTCTCGTTAAAATTCTCTTGGGGAGAAACTACTGAGAGCAACCTCCTGAAGTTTGAGAAGCTGAGACATTGGCAAGAGAAGCAGCAGCATCTCTTCAAACACTGAAGCAACAGTGCTGACAGAGCTTATAGTTTTCTGTCAAAGCACCTCTGCCACTCAGGCTCTCAACAATTGCATAAATGAGGCTTCAGGCACTTAAGCACAGTTCTGGTTTTTACAGCACGTGTGGGACAACTGTTGATTGATTTGAGAGGCAGCTCAGGCAGGACTGAAGCAGGAACTTCAGTTCTGGGGAGTAAGCAAAGTGCTGCTAGCAGAGCAGGTTGTTCTGGCTTATTCTTGTAACATTTCATTATGTTGCTTCCTCTCAAAGTGTTCCAGAGCCACTTCATGCCAAACAACTAATTACAGGGTTTTTTCATGAGTCTGTCTGAACAAAACCTAAAATTTAACATTATATCTAGCACTTCTATCCTAAAAAAGCAGCATTTTATGAAGAAGTGTTTGCTCTAGGATATAAAAAAAGAAAGCATTGAATCAGGGTTACTGAGAATTCTTCACAGTTTCAAAGTGCTGTACCAAATATAGGTTATTATTCTTTCAAGATACTGTTTAGGATCCACCTATATATTTTTTCACATTCTGTAAAACAACCAAGAAGGTTGAAGGAGTTTTTTACTGTGTACTTTTAATTTTGGGTGCTAAATTTGGTATACTGAAGAATGTGTCTCTTAAACTACATATTTATGCAGCTGTAGTGAGAGAGCTAAAAGACCAGACTACCCTTCAAGGAAAGGCATACTGGGAGCCCAGACTGGCAGCAAGGGGCACTGTCATAGACAAGGGGCACAGTCCCACAGTATCAGTGAGGTCTGGTGACAGTTTTTTGTATGATTATTGTCTGCCGTGCCAGTAATGGACCAATACAGTCACTATTTATTTAGTTCCAAATGTACTTCAAAAACCACATCTTCCTATTTTCTTTAGCTCTGCTTGCCATAAGTTCTCACTGTGTACTTCTGCTTCCCTTAGTGTTGTGTCTTGGTTTAAGCCCAGCCAGCCATCAAGTACCACAAAGCTGCTTGCTCACACAGCTCCCCCCTGCAGTGAGATGTGGAGGAGAAGCAGGAAAAAATTGTAAACCACATGGGTTGAGATAGAAACAGTTTAATAATTCAAATTAAGTAATAGTAATATTAAAATAATAATAATAGTAATTGAGACAACAAAAAGAGAGAGGAATAAAACCTGAAACAGACAAGTGAGGCCTCAATCAGTTGCTCACCACCCACTGACAGATGCCCAGCCCTGCCTTGAGCAGTGGTCAGCGCCTCCCAGCCTCAACTCCCCCCAGTTTATATACCAAGCATGACATTCTATGATATGGAACATCCCTTTGGTCTATTCAGGTCAGCTGTCCTGGCCATTCTCCCACCTGGCTTCTTGTGCACCTGCTCACTGCCAGAGCATGGGAAACTGGAAAGTCCTTGACTTGGAGTAAGCCCTGCATAGCAAAACTAAACCATCACTGTGTTATCAACATTATTCTCACACTTAAAAAAAACCCCACAGCACTGTACCAGATACTAAGAGGAAAATTAATTCTGCCCCAGTCAAAACCAGAACACATTGCCATCTTCATTCATTTCCCTTGATTTTTGTCTTGTTGAGGCTTTTTTTGTTTGTTTGTTTGTTTTCTTTTTCCCCTTTTTCAAATACTGGAAAGAACTATATTCATTCCCCTTCTAGATCAGGCTGATGCTTTAAACCCAAGTTCCTTCCTTCTCTGTTGATGCTTTGTGGCATCTTGCAAAATAATCTATAACAAGTATTAATTTTCATTTTAAGTCTTCCTCCAAATAAATAACCACTTCAAAACCCAGTAATTTTTAAAGGACAAAATATTGTTCTGACCTGGAATACGCAAAGTAAACACCAATCTCCAGCAACAAAGTGCTCCTGCGTGTTTTGAGAGAGACTTCAAGAACTTCGATTATCCTTTATTATAGCCTGGCAGTCCATGGCAAACACCAAGTCCTATCTCATCTCTTGCTTCTTGTCCAGAGCATTGACTGGTCCATAAGCAATCACTAATTTGTTTTTGAATGGTCAGTGACTCAAGAGCAGCTGATGCCATTTTGAAAGCATGCCACTCCCTCTGACCTCGTTATGGATCATTCCTAACCAGTGATTTTAACATCGTGTGGCTTACCAATGTTTCGGTAGTTCTGACTACACAAGTTTTGAATTCATAAGTGATTTTTCTTGTTTACTGCCAGAGCTCCCTGCAGGAAGGGAATAGTTAGGTTCAATTTAACATCTAGGTCATGAGATCAGTTCTTGGTCCTGGGCAAAAATATGCAAAGGACATTTAAACCTCAGATAAAATAAGTCAGAATAGACATACTCTCAGAAGTGGTTAAGGACAGAAGCTCTCAAGGGAAAACAGGCAGCTGAATAATCCTATAAAAATCCCCTGCTGTGCATTTTCATTTATGAAGCCCCATTTGTGTAAGGGACCTTCCAATACCACCACTTCTCCTCAGCACTCAGATGATAATGAATGCAACAAGGTCAAACAAGCATTACAGTGAAGACTGCATGGAACAACAGTAATATTGTTAGTAATATTTATAGAAAGTTATAGTTGTGTAAGCATTACTGAATATTTAGTGTTACTGAGAATAGAATTCCCATTTTTTACTGTCTATCAGCTTTGGTTTTTCATATAAAAGCACTGAAGTCATGTTCATAAAAACCATAGAGTGGTTTGTATTGGAAGGGACCTTAAAGATTATCTAGTTTCAACTCTCCTGCCATGGGCAGGGACACCTTCAACTAGACCAGGTTGCTCAGAACCCCATCCAACCTGGCCTTGAATGTTTCCAGGGATGGGGCATCCACCACCTCTTGGGCAGCCTATTCCAGCATTTTAAGACCTTTATTGTGAAAAACTTCCTTATGTCTTAGAGCTATAGTAAGGACTGGAGTTAGGGAGATGCTGGCAAGCAAATCAGTATTAGTCATAGGCCTGTATTCCATTTTTCCCTTTTTAAAAATGGAGGATTTGTTACCCCTTTTCCAGTCAGTGGGAATTTCACTGAACTTCCATGACTTCTCAAATATGATGGAAGGTAGCTCAACCACTTTCTATGCTAGTTCCCTCAAGACTCATGGATGCAACTTATCAGGTCCCATGGACTTGGACACCTTCAGGTTCCTTAGATGGTCTCAAACCTGATCTTCTCCTACAGCTGGCAATTCTTCATTCTTCCCGTCCCTGCCTTTGCTTTCTGCAATGCAGGTGGTGTGGCTGGAGCACTTGCCAGTGAAGACTGAGGCAAAAATATTTGTTGAGTACCTCAACCTTCTCTGTATCCTGGGTAACCAGCTCCTCCATTCCCTTATGGAGAGAACCCACATTTTCCCTAGTCTTCCTTTTAGCACTTATGTACCTATAGAAGCTTTTACTGTTGTCCTTGAGATCCTGGGCCAGGTTTAATTCTTTCAGGGTGTTAGTTGTCCTAACCTGATCCCTGGTTGCTGGGGCAATTTGTCAGTATTCCTTCCAGGTTACCTGTCCTTGCTTCCACCCTCTGTAGGCTTGCATTTTCTGTTTTTGTCCAGGAGCTCCTTGTTAATCCATGCAGATCTCCTTGGTCACAGATACAATCATAAATCATCAAAACTAATTACATAACTAGATATTTCAGTTGAAGAAGTTATACCAGGAATTTGTTTGGCCTGTACTGCTAGAAACCTGATGTGTTCTCCTTTTTACAGTCATGAAAGAAAATATACTCTCCCCATTTACAAAACAGCATTCTAATGATCTTTCTGGTCACAGATGACATACTCTGATCCTTTCATGATTTGCGTCACTCACTCTCCTGATTTGGTAACCATAAAGACAGAATTTGTAAACCAAGGGGTACAAGTTCCAGCTTCTCCCTTAGCCCTGCCTGCCAGTGAGCTTGTCTCTCACTATAACCCCTGGAAGAGTATGGGAACCCAGATGCAAATGTCAGCGCTCTGCCAGGAGCAGGGGTTTTAGGCATCTCCAGCTGAAACCACGGGCCACAAGTCAGCCAGCATCACAGCAGCTGGCCTGGAAGTGTACATCAGCAGGCACTCCAGAGTTAAACTCAAATGCTTCTAGACTATGTCCACTCCTTCTATATTTAGCTTTAATGTGCAGTCTATTTTTAGAGGCTAGAAAAGGATGGTTATATTTAATCTGAGTCACTAATTTAGACATTTGGGGTTTTTTACATTTTGTTAATAAGTACTAATTGCCTTTTTAAATAAGCGTCTACATTTCCCTCTCTTTCTCAACCTTTCTAGTAATTCAAACTAGAAATTCATGATACAGAAACTCTTTATTTAATGTATTTTATTAATATATTTAAATAAACCACAAAGAGCCTTAAACCAAATAAATAAAACCCACTTTGTACTTACATAAAGATGAATTGATGAAAATATGAAAATATCATCCATCTAGTAACATATTAAATTAACTATTTGTCTTTTGTTCTGGTAACTTATCGTATTCAGCTCTTTTTCTTTCACTTTTATTTCTGAATGGAATAGAAACAAAACCATCTTCGTTTTTTACAGCTCCCAGGGTCTGAATTCAAAGAATTAGTCACTGACCTCAATTAACAGAGTAAACTGACGTTATGGACTAAGTACAGTGAAATGGCAATTCTTTGCATTTCCAGAAGAGACTACACCTTTCAAATATTCCTAAATACATAGGTACATTATTTTAAAGGATACTGTAGGAGTAGACTAATTTAAACTAGGTTTTAAATCATTTTCAAAAAAAGAAAAAAAAAAAAAAGAAAACTGACTATTCTGAGTGCACTTGCATTCATTACTCATTCTTAGGAGCTTTTTTATATTCATTGATGAGATCAGGCGTGGGTGCTGGTAGACCCCTCTTTCAGAGCTTTGCAGCTTTGGAATCTGCTCTTCACTTGAGCTTTCCAATACAGCAGCTCAGATGGCTGCTGGTTTGATTGCATCATTTATGTTTCCTATGCATTTTAAAAGCATGTCTAGTTCATGTTCAAATCTGTGTAGACAGGAGATTCTTTAGATAGATGGAGATTGTGGTAGGCTATTTTTCAGTTAGAAATGCCAAAGCTCTTATATTACTGTCTTTCTAAAATAAATTTCTAAAGTTATCTCATTTAGTACATTTATATGCCAGTGTATGAAGGACAACCAAATAGAAACTGACACATACAAATCTCTAGTAATTACAAATTACTCTCTTCTACTGATAAAAGCAAGTTAGAGGTAATAAAGATCAATACCTGCCTAATTATCTGAGCACAGGGAAGAAAGAAAATTGTGTCAAAACTGTAATGCCAAGTCTGGCTCGCTGGAGGGCCTAGTGATGTACATTTCCAGGCTGACATTGTGATGTTGGCTGGCTTGTGGCTTGTGGTTTCAGCTAGAGATGCCCAAAATCCCCACTCCTGGTACAATATTCCTGCTTCCTTGAAGAGTGGTTTGGGGTTTTGTTCTGTTCTTTTTTTTTTTTTTTTTACACTCTAGGTACAAAATCAGATTTGTACATAAAGGTTGGCATTGTTTCTTATTTGACAAGGAAGAAATTAACTTCAGTAGGCAGTATGTGCTTTACGCAAATACATAATTGCAGTCAATTAAAATTTACTGGTTGGAATCCATTTTCACAAAACCTTTCTGAGCAACATTTACTGTTCTTAATCCTTCTATCTGTATTAACTGAATTGAACCATTGGCATCATAAAGAACAAGTGTGTTATAGACATCAGCTCAGACTATAGATTAAGCAGTTTTATCTATTTGCCCTTTTTGAACATTTCCCTGACATTAATACTTCCAGTCTTCTGAAGTGTCCCTGATTTTCACATTTTTATTAGTACTAACTTTAGTGGACCACAGTGTAATACCCCAAGTTAGCTCAACTTACTTAAATTCTATATCTGTCCAAGTGCTTTCTTCATTAGCAGCAGATAATTTTCATGTCATTAATAGTTTCAGCACTTCGTTATAGGCTCAATGTTTAGTTCTAGGACTCTGGAGAAAAAAAAGAGCAACTGACCCCTGCCTTGACTGGCTATGGACCATGTTTCATAGCTTTGAGTTCACATTACTCCTATCAGTTTTTCTTTTCCTCTGCTTTGTTACATAACACTGATTAGTTCTGTTACTGCTGTTGTTTAATTTCAAACTGTACATTTACATAAGTGGTGAATTTGGAAAAGCTCTTAGCCATAGCTCTCCCCCTAGATTGTGAAATTTGGGCTTTTTATCTGCTCATTAAATCCTTTTTAAGATACTCAATTTTCATCTACATTTTAATTTGTATGCGTGTTTTCAATTTATTTTTCTCAGTACTTTGATCTCTGGAAAATTAGTCAAAAGTAGTTGTCAAGTTTACATATGCCCTTTAATCTTAACAAAATAGATCTGTTTTGAAAGTAAAATAAGAAATGTTGGTGGTCACTGAACAGTCACAAAGACTCAGTTAATCTGGATTTATCTGCAGAAGAAATTGTTGATGATTTTTTTCCAGCTTAGTATGAGGTTATTTTTTAAAGACAAAAAATAAAATAAAAAAAGTCTTTAAAAAAACACAGTGCTGGAGAAAATGTCATAAAATTTTTTGTTTATTATTTCTCTACCCACCCGCTAACTCAATGTATGAGTTTGCTTAGGATGCAGAAGAGTAGAAACCCTGCTCTGTCCCAAATACTTCTTATAATCTGAGCCTGCCTAAATTTGGGGTTGCATTATGCTGTCCAATGCCATATAGGAATTCAAGGATTTCATGCAATTATCTGTAATTCAGAAATTCTCCAGACTGCCATCTCAAAAAACCTTTTATTTTCCACACAGCGTTAAGATCATTGTGCCTATTAACTTTTTTGTGAAGTGTATTCTAGCATGAATGGGGGTGTTTTGTGATTTTACTGCAGACAGCTAATCAAGAATGAACACGCACTGCTAATGCTATCTATGGGATTTCAGACCATCAGAGCAGAGCAGAACTTGCTTTACACAACTGTAGGAAACATCGTGGTGCTCAGGCAAGGCTGCAGAGCCAGCGAAGGGGAAATCCATAATGGGCCTACCCAGCCTGAGCTCTGTGTTCTTGTAGCAATGGCACCACAGTGCTGCTACCAGTTTACAGCTGGCAGAGTCAAACCTCTGGCAGGAGGTTTTATGGTGACTTTACAGGATTACATTTCTGAAAGTCTGTGATAAAAATAATCTCAAATTGCAGATAAAGATTGGCTAGAGTATTGCACAGGTGTACTCTGAAAAAGCCAGCATACCCACATTGATATAGAAAGTAGCAATAAAATGGAGGCATTCAAACAAAACCAAAGTGATAAAGAGCACATGAAAAGTCTTACTGTAAGGAACAGCTCAGCAGTGTGTTTAACATTGTTGTTAGACGGAAAAAAAGAAGGAAATATTAAGAAGGAAAAAAAAAATGAGGTGCAAGTGAGAGTAAGCAAGATCCAAAAGTGGAATTAGACACAGAAACATTACTCTCTTCAGTGCTTGGTGACCAGAGGAAGCCCTGGAAAACCTCAGAAGATCACTTTGTAATTTCAATTCTGTTGTGTTTGGAAAGTACCCCTCAGTTGTCAGGTAAGCCACACAAGGATTTCACAGCGAATTTCATACGATCTTTTTAGCCATCCTGCGGTGGCAATTTGTTCCTAAAGACAATTTTTCATATTTCACTGAAGGTGTAGACACTTTTGTTCAGTATGTAATAGAGAAAAGAAAAAAGATCCTGCTTCTTAAATAAGTGCAAAAAAAAAAAAAAAAAAAATCTAAAAGCAAGATCTGAGCTGTAAGAGTAAGGCCAAGAATTCTCTGCTGTTACCAATGACAAATAATGCATTTCCTCTCAAGCCTCAATGGGCAATTGGTTTAGGTCCCAGTATTGTAATTTTGTCATTTTAGAACCACATTTGTGTATCTAGGCTTTTTCTGTTCACTCTCGTGGGTAATAAAACCGATATACCACATGGACATTTGCTTGTGAAGGGGACAGTAATGGCATGAAGGTCACCTTGGAAAGCAACACCGCTTTGTCCCTTCTCTGCAAATGGTCCAAAATATGTGTGTCCAGCAATAGTATGAAATATAATGTCTTCTTATTTACTCTTCCTCTTGGAATTTCATTCACTATCTCCTGCTCCCCTTGTCCTACCAGTCCTGGGCTTATCAGGCAGCCAGAGCGGCATCTCACCTGATACATAACCCTTGTTCTTGAAACAGGTGCAAAGAAGAGTACAGAAAGTTACCTACTGTGTCATCAGATACAGACACTTCCACCCTAAACAGCATTCCACCACTTCTTTTTAAACTGGAGAAATAGCGGAGTGCTTCTGGTGCCGTTAGCTTTAGGAAACAGACAAAACTTTTTTTTTTTTTTCTTTAAAGAAGCTTCTTCTGTGTTGCACTAATAACTGAATAATACAGCCTAAATTAGTTCCATGGATGCTGTGGTTTATTGCTAGCGAGAGTATTTTGCAGTACTCAAACAGCAACACTAGAGGTCATTGCTAGTCTTTACATTTTTAATCTGCCTGAAAGCAAGTCTTGGAGCTCTCCGTTTGGTGGTGGGAGTTACTTTTTAAAATTCTTTAAGCATGCATGGTGTGGAGTATGTCTGGGATCAATATCCACACTTAATGTATGGTTTCATAAGTTTTCACACTTCGTTTTAGATTTTTAAAGAAATGTTTTTAAAATAGATCCTTTAATTCTTTTTTCTTTTTTTTTTTTTTTTTTGGATATTCTAGGAATAAGACAGCCATCCCAGAACAGACAAGAAAATATATACATTAAAAAGCACAATGGTCTTAGCAACCTGCATGCCAGTCCTATGCAATTTATTTATTTCTCTCTACTTGGTTCTTAAGTATTTTTCCAATCTCTCATTTAGCAAGGATGGATATAGTTTTCAATATTTTTCATTAAAGGCCAATATTAGGAATATCTACTGAATTCCAGTGCAGAATATCATATGTAGAACCCTTAGTGAGGCTAGGAGAGTTTTCAGTAAGTTATTTTAACTTTATTTGATTTCTTTTAAAGTCAAATGATTGCAAAGTTATCTGAAAGTCTTTTACCATTTCCAAGAGTTGTATCCTTGAATATTTCTAATGCCCTGGTAAACAGCAAGCAGCAATCTAGAGGTCCAATGCAGCATGACATCAAATGTTTAAGTACTGATACAGAGACATAATACTAGATACATATACTTAATTTCACAAAGGATCGAAGTTGTTTGAACTGCTTAATGGATTCCAAGTTATGTTCCAATTGAAAATTATTGTGTTCATAAAACAAAGATAACCATAGCAAAAAAAAAGGAAAATTTTTGTTTGTTTTCTTGAACAAAAATTTAGGTGAGCAGTCATCTCTGGTATGGTATTTTCTATTAAGTTCCAAAATTGTTACTAGATTTTCTTTCACCAAATTTTAATGCAAGGAAATTATACTTCAAATTTATAGAAGAAATTGTTTTCTTTACAGAAAATGAGTTAAAATATTTTCAGAACCTTAAGCTAATAAAATTTTGTTAGTTACTAAGTGACAAAATAGGAACAGTGTTTTCTTGCTCACTTAAAACTGGTCGATGTCATTGGTTATTTCTAGACATAATACAGGAAAAAATTGAGTTAAGAAAAGTAATATTAAACAGGCTTAAACCTTTATTCTCCTTACCCTCTTAAGTTCAGTATCTCCCTTAATCAAGAATGTTGAGTTTACTTTACTCTTCCACTAACTGCCAAATAAATATTTTGAAATGAAATTTTTGTGAGGGCTTTATTTTTTTTTTTTTCAGTCTTAAATTGTATGGACACCAATCCAGATTCCTTCAGCTGAACCTGTAATAATATTGCTGCCACTTCTACAAGGATGAGAAGATTAATATAAAACCATTCTTTGTAATATAAATCCATTCTTTTTAAAATTTTAAATCAGTGCAACGTTTACCTGTTCTTCAATTATCATTATTATTATTCAAAGAATAATTAGTGGGTTCTTGTTGTTATGTGCTTTTTGGTTGGTCTCTTGGGTTGGGTTTTTTTGTTGCAAAGGCAACTTTTTTACATATGATTTTTAGAAATCACCCTTTTATTAATATTTTCCATGTTAATAAATTGCCCTTATGTAAATTTGGGTCACTTAGCTTCACTATACTGCCTTTTGCCGTTTGAGTAACGTTTATGAAGGGAACAGGTAATGAACATTTGGCGCCAAACTTATATTCAAGAACAGATAATAATGCTCTACATTAAGTTTGTCATTCTAAGTATCTGGTGCCATGGTTCCTTGAGGCTAATTTTACCAGGACTAAATAGACTAACAACATCTCAGGTTATTTATGTTTATTTTTAATCCTGTTTCCTTTCAGATGTGTGAATGTAGTCCACACTTTACTCAGAATAACTTGTGCAGTATTTGAATGTTGTGAAATGAAAACTAAATTTGGTGATGTGTGTGGCAAGAACATGGATGTAGAAACAATAGTTTCATAGGATCTTTCATTTTGAAAACTAAAAAATATTTCCTTGAAAAGGTGATCAGATATTTTCAGTGCAATATTGTTAATTAAAATTATAAACATGGGTGTTTATGAAGAGTAAGGCTCAAACATATAAGCTATGAATATGGCTCTGTTCTTCACTGTGCAAACTGAAACACTGCTCCCTGAAATACCTCACAAATGCCCTAAGAGAGCTTGACTCAAACCTGCCATGTTTGTTTTCTTGCTACTTTATGTAGAAAAGATGAACAATTCATGGGAACATATGAAACATATTTAATACATGTTCTTGTTTGGGCAATTACATTTTTAGTTGTTTGAGGGGGTGGTTTCTTTAGCAATATATTCTAATGATTTTCTTCACTAGTAACTTATTTCTTCTGTTCAAATGGACAGACATATTTTGACTGTACTTTCTTCTAGCTCACAAATCCCTTAAAGCCCTGACACAGCTGAGTCCCGAAATTTTGTTCCACTATTTCCTGTAATGATGTTGGTCTTTAAAGCTCCATATTTCCTCTCCATTTCATATTTCCTTGCTGGTCAGGCATGTTCAGCAGCATAGGCTTTTCAAGACTGAGCTACTTAGATGGAGAGAAGTAGCCCTTGAATATCCGACTTTAGGAGTCACTTTCTGATTAAAAGTTTTCAAATCAAGTTGGGAAAAATTAGTTTTTCATTCTCCTGTGCATTCTTGCATTCTTCTCTTTCACCAAGCACTTGCAGAAAGTATTTTTGCACACACTAGATGACAGTGAAAGATAGTAATTGCAAACAAGATTTTGATAACTGATCACTGGAAACACTTATTCTGTAAGTTTATGTGCTATGATCACTGATGTTATTTATGGTATTAGATATTTTGCATATAAAAAGGAATATTATCCATGTTGTCAGTTTTGCTTAACTATGTTTTTGTTTTGGTATTTTGAATGTTAATGACCTAATTTTATTTATTTTCTTAGAAAGTTGTGGCATGTTTAATTCAAAGATAAATGGGATTACTGGTTTTGTGACACAACTGAGAGCCAAACTTCTACAACAGAAGGACAGGACCCATACTGCACTTTCATTTTCTATTAGACTTGAGAGAAGAGGTTGATAACAGGGAAAAAAAATAAAAGTATGTACAATAAAGAAACAATCTTTTTTTTCTAATTACCGGATCTTGATAAGGCCAAAGATTTTTTCTTATACTCAGTGACTATTTCTGAAAATCACAGCTTCTGGGTGAAATGAGCTTGTGCTTTGGCTCACAGTCATTTTAAAACTAGATGTCCATATCTGAAAAATAATCCAGTATCCAAAACCTTAGATGTTGAATGTCTACTTCAACTCCTGGTATCCTATTCAATTATTTCCAAGTTCCTTTTTCCTGCATCCAGCTCACAGCCACAGCTAAGAGAGAGCCAGATAAATTTGAAGTATAGTCTGGTAAAAAGTCTGCTTTTGACTTCTTTATTAGATCAAAAAAATTATTCCATTGTAAGGAAAGAAAATGAAATTTCATATCAATGACAGTCTCATCATTAAGGACTTGGAAAACTCGATTAAAACAGGTACTTTGTCTACAAATTCAAATGCAGTAAAGCCCTGCAGTCTGAAAAAGCATTCATCTGAATTTTCCTGCTATCCATAATAAATCCAGTGTAATAATAGATGAATAAAACCACTCTTTTTAATAAGCACCTTTGGCAAGAGCAAAATACAGACAGTCAAAATAGTTAAACATGTGGCAAAGACAAGGAACTGGCAATATATTTCTGTTTCAAAGGAAAAGAAGAAAAAGTAATAGGGCAGATATAAAAGAAACATGCTTTTCACAGTAAAAATTGAGAAGTTATATAAATATATGAGAATGGGTCCCAGAACACTGCATTTTAGATGGATGAGATAGCCTACCAGAACTTAATTTAAAAATCATGATGCCTTTTAGTAAATGGAGACAGTATGTTTTGGAAAGTTAAATTGAAAGTACTAGTTAACGATCTTTGTTACAAACATATAGGTGGTACTGAAAAAAGAGCCTTCTCCAGAGGTTTGATCACAAAGCCTTTTCCAAGTCTCAGAACACTTTGGAGTGTTCTGATATGAGATCCAGACTGCCTCTGGAGAGGCAGGTCTAGACTGTAGAGGGGAAACTAGAAAAGACTATTTCCTGTCTTATTAAAAAGTGACAGCTTTACACCCAAGATATATTTCAAGAATATTGAGGTTTTTATGAAACATGTTCTAGAGAAAATGACAAACAGAATTATCTTATTATTCACTGATTTCTTCAGTGAATCTAAATCAATATGTAGATGAAAGTATGTCTTCTTTTTAGCATACCACATTGTTTAATTGGTTTCAGGATAGTGGAGTAGTATATTGAGTACAATCGAGCAGTGTGAGTTGTCTTGATAGTACAAAGAGCTCCTCATACCTGGCAAGAAGCTCTTACTGTAGCACAACAAATAATCTGAAAGTGATGGGTGAATTGCTTTCTTACTGTCACACTCAGGTAAGTTTAATGGTAAATGCTGATAAAAATGCTGATTTTAAAAGGCAGCTAAAAAAACACTGAAGAGAGGACTGATTATTTTCAGTCAAGGAAACTTTAAAGCAGAATGAAGCATGCTAAACCAGTGTTGCTCCACATTTCTCTCTCTGAAAAGTAAGTGAAACTAAACAAACACAGAGATACCTTTCCAAGCCACATACTATTTTGCAAGTCAGTGAGGAGTCCTTACAGAAGTCTGCTTAAGGAGTGTCAAAAGTCTGTCTGTGTTCAGAGGTAACCTGAAAATGATGAAATGACATTGCTCCAGGGCTACAGACAGCCAGTCACTGTCCAGATAGCAAATAATGTGTGTCAGGGATTTTTGCCTGGGAATAATTACCTTTTGCTCAAGTTTCATATCACAGGCTTAAAAAAGATAAAACTGTTAAACAGAGTCATGCTTTGGGCCAGGAAGTATTCCTGGGAAATGAAAATACTCCAGATGGTTTGTGTCATCATTTGGAAAAGATTCAAATTGAAGGCATTCCTGACATAATGTTGTTGTAGGCATAGAAGCAAGTTAGATACTGAAAAAGAAATGTTTCATAGATAATGCATAAAATAGTGACAAACTCAAAACTTTTTAATGCAAACTTTTTAAAGCTTAAAGTATCTTTTGACAGAACAGGAAACTTACTATTGCATGGACATACAACCTTTCATTTCTATACTCTTGTGGTAAATAGCAGAGCTTTCTGACCTCTAATATGTGGTACAGTAATGCTGTCTCCAGTGGCATTTTTTATGACATATATTCTCAGAGAGACATTCTGAGTCTGATTTATAAAACTGCTGCAGCTACTACTGTTGAATAAATGTCTGGGAAAAGCATAATTTGTTCCTCCATTTTGGGTGTTGGAAATAATTGTGGGTGTTTCTCTCCAGACTCTTCCCCATACACCATTTCCATGAAGAGGGTCTGGGGTGCATTCCTTACTACACTCAGTGGGGATTAACCACTCATTTCAATAAGGTCAAGATTACATTTTTATGAAGACCTATATTCATAAATATCAGTGTAATGCAGTACAGTAGTGCCTGTGTCATAGTTTTAAAAAGATAGACAGTACACAGAGCCCTTCAACTCTGAGGCAGACTAGTTGTAAGCATAGTGGAGTGGAGTGCCAATAGGACATTCCCAAACAGATGATATAGATGTTCAGGGAAGTTTGACTAAACAAAGTAAGTTTCAGCTTTGCAGTTGTTACATTCATCTGATAAATCATCACAGCCAAAATGTGTCACTGGGCAATGAGGGGCAAAGAGTAGACAGATTGTGATGGCTCTGTTGTTGGGTTAGCTGAAGGCAGTGTTTAATCTATTTTCAGCAGTTCTAGGGAGACATTTATTGCTTTCACTGATCTTATCAGAGTGATTAAATGTAGCCATTTATTACTTTCCTGGGAAAGAACAGATACCCTCTCTGCTTAACTTGACCTTAGAATCACAGAATAATTTAGTCTAGAAGGGATTTCTTGCCTTGACCAGTCATCTTTTAGGTATCTTCAAGGATGGGGATTTCACATCTTTGGTAAACATATTTCAGTGCTTAACCACTCTCATTTGACACTGTACTGTGCCATAAGTCAAGTCCCTCCTGATGGGAGAGAATTTACTGAAAGTCCTTGCAAGGAGCTTCAAAGATAAACCGAGACTTTTCCTGGAGTTTCAATGCTTCCAGACAGTTGTTTATTAAGTCTTATCAGAGGAACAGAGCCACTAGCGTGACCCAGGTACAGCATAGAGCACAGAAAAGCAGGAGTGAGGCCTAATTATCAAGATTTACACAGCCTTTTAAAGATATTTTAACCAATAGTTACTAAAAACGTACATTATTTTCACTTCCCTACCAATTATTCAGTAACACGGCCAGGAACTGCGGAATATTCTATCCAATCATCCCAAACTACTTTTACTGCAGAATATGGAGTAGTAGAAGAAGGAGAAGAAGGTTTAGAGAACAACAACAATCCTCCATTTTGATATTTTTTACTCTTATCTATTTACTACAAAGAGAAGCCCAAAACCTCTAAATTTTTCACCCTGTGACAATCTTACATAGTAGTCTATCACCTAATTCACACCACTGTATTTTCTAGTTCTTGTCTGACTGTTGGTAATTTTTTCCAAAAAACAGTGTTGTTCAGGGGCGTAAGAACCCTTAAAAACAGGCAGAGAAATATTCTCGGCACTCTGGGTTCCTAAATCATTTTTACTTTTTGTTTTTCCTTGTACCTGTCAGAATTTCCCACGCTCCAGCTTTGTGGCTGTTGCCTGTCATTCTGTGCACTTCATAGAGAAGTTGGAGTGAAAATCTTCTGCAGCCTGCTGTTACGTAGCTGAAGACTAGTTATACTTTCAGTCTTCTCCAGACTCAGAAGTGTGCTACAGCACCCCAGCCATGTTAGAACTTTTCTGCTGGACTTTTTCTGGTGTCTCAGACTCTCTTTTGTACTGGGGAGGAGGGGGGACACAGAAGAGGACAGACTTACCCTTGCAAATACTGACTTTAAAGCAATAATCCCTTCCCTTGACTTCTTGCTAATGCAGCCACATCATCACTACAGGGGCACACTGTAATTTCACCTAAATTCTTATCTAACATCATCCCAGGCTATTTTCTGCAAGACTAATCCCCAGTCAGCCACAGCCTAACCTCTATTCCTGACTTATTTGGGACTGCACATCCTTTATTACATAGAGGTAATAAAGCACACTAGTTGATTAAGAAATAAGATAATAAAAATCTTTACATTTTTTTAAGTAAGTCAGCTCTAGTTGAGATTCCAAAATACTGCCTCATTCTTTTACTGAGACTTTATCAAATAATTTTCTGGGTGATAAAAGAGCAGAGAATTTTGCAAGAGCAAATCAGATTTTTTCTCCAGATTATATTTGAAAATTCTCTAATTTTAATTTCAGTGTCTTGACAGATCATGAAGATCAATGACAGTAGGAAGCTTTGTTACAGAACACATATTTTGTTAACTAGATTTCATAAATACAGCTTGTTTTTCAGGAAAATAGAAATTGCACTATTTAAATGAAAACTTACAGTTTTAAAGTTACAGCTGAAAGCCATTTCTAACCACTTGCTTCATAGTTCAGCAAATGTGTTAATTCAGATGGCAGGAGCTTGTAGATTGTCTTGTAAAACCTTTATTTGTACCAAGCCATGTGTTTGTGGTTTCGCTTGTAAAACCCCAATTTGTATCAAGCCAGCTGCTCAGCAATAAGGCTGTGCCATCAGCTGGGTTGGTATAGCAGCAAGTGTTCAGGAACCTGGATAATCTTCCATTCAAACAGCAGCACCTTGAAACTGGGACAGTGAGAAAAAGCTGCTTTTCTGCACTCGATGAGACCATGGTAATGGAAAACCAAAATATGTGATGTGCACGTATGAAGGAAAGGCACTTGCACTGATTAGATCCATAGGTTTGACTTGGCAAAATGTGTAAAAGTTGAAAAATTTGCTTGAGTTACTGAAACACCTAAAATTTTGAGGAAGGAACAGCAACAGTTTCAGTGCTAGAGCAACTAGCACATGAAATTCTTCCTAGTGGTATCAGGCCAATAAATTCACTCAAGCCCATAGTTAATTCTTTCCAAATTGCTGCCTACATGGAAGCACCTAAAGCTAGCCTGAAGGTTCAAAAGCAGCCACATCATGAGAAATGAAAAAGTTGTACTGTAACTGTGACAACTTGTTATTCCCTCCCTGAGTATAAAATCTATTTTAAAGTATGTTTTTCCTGCCCTCCAGAAATTCACCCTGCTGCTAGTAAAGGTGAAAGAAGTTCAACTCAGTGAAAAATAACTTCTTAGTATGGAAAGTCATGCTCAAGATGATTTAAAGATGTCAAAATAAGGGATATCTGAGAAATAATTGTCTAAAAAAATTTTGTCTTCCCACATACATAATGGGAAACAGACTGGATACAGACAAAAAAATATTAAAGGGGGAAAATTAATTTAAAAAAATCTTTATTTGATGATTCTAACTAACAGATAAAATTATTTGCATACCTTCTTGTTCCAACCTTCACAAGGGATTTATTAAATTATATACTTAGAGATATTTATTTAAATATCTCTAACTATTAAAGGTAAACAAGACTGCAAACTGTAATTATACCCCTTCAAATTCTAGCCTTAAAGAAATGTTCTGAAACAGCATTTTCAAACCCATTCTTTAAAAACAAAACAAACACTTAAATTGAAGATCATTTTTGAGAAATAAGGGGAATATACTGTAGTAACATAGAGTTTGCAGAAAGGAGCACAGATAGGAGAGACAAAAGTGGAAGAAACAGCATTGCTCTGTATAGCTATGGCTGAAATATAAACTGAGTATGTGCTACTGTTACAAGTCATGACTAAATACAGATTAATGGTTACATACATATTGTGTGAGCAAACCAGACCTCTTTCCCTCAAAACTAAGTAGGTAACCAAAACCAATTAAAAATCTGTGTCCTACTTCTGCATGTATTTGATCTAAAAGAGCTAAAAACCTGACCATTTACCTAAAGTTAAATTTCACAACAAAAAGTCAGTTGAATGACTTTTAGAGTTACAAAAGATTACTGAAGAGAAAACTTTATTTTATCCATTTACAAGTAGAACTATATTTCACAGTGGAAGTATTTAAGGATTTCTTTAAGGAACAACATTTACATTATTAATAAGAAATATGTCTTCATAACAGAAAGGTATGCTACATGATTTTAGTGAGGCATTCACATGCTTTCTCAGTATCTGGTGAATATGTTCAGTGAGTGTTTCATACTGTCTTGAGAGGACCTTAGAACTGCACGTTAATGTGAGCAGAAATAAATCATCTTAGATTGTCCATCTTTTACTTGTTGCCAGGAGATTCCTGCTATTTTGAGATATGCAGTCTTCACGACAATTCAATAATCATATCAAACAGCAGGAAAAATGAAACGTGCAGAAAAACTGAGACTAAATCAAAGTACAACTTTAAGCAAGAGAAAAGAATGTTATTAGGAGTTATATAGTTCTGGAAAGTGAAGATGGCACAATATCTACTCCATATTAATCTTTGCACAAAAATATGCTCAGGGAAGAAGACAGCATGAATTAATATTAATATCCATTTCACCATATATATATGTATTTAGGAAAGTCATAGTTTCAGTTGTTCAGTAAAAGATACACCCATGAAGTCTGGAAGGAAATGGAGTGAGGGAGCAGGAACCTAAGAATTCTTCGATAATTTTGTTGAACCTTTTATGTGCATTTGGTTTTCCAAATATTTGAAATGGAAATGCAGAATCAGGAGAGGATCCCATTAGCTGGCTGCTTCTTCTAGGATGATAAGTGACAAAGCAATGTGCAGTATGAACCTTAACATCTTCAAATTTCAGTGTTGGTGTTCCATTAAAATTAATTCACAGTTCACAGCTCTCAAAGGATAATTTCAGAAGGGGAGATTCACAAGCACTTATACGCTCATCATGATGAAGGAAAATCGTGAGCTTATACTTACATATCTTTGAACGGTCATGTCAGCTGTTGCTCCAGTTCATTGCTTCATTTGCACCACGACATGGAGCTGGGTGATAGGCAAAGAACAGGGACAAATTAAAAATAGCCTGTTTTCACTACTGGTTTAATTTTCAGCCATGAATTTTCTCTTCCAGTTGATCACAACATATTAATAAGACTGTGGGACAAGAGCAGGGATCAGGGCTGGAAGCAGCCTATTCTTTTATTGCAAGAAATAACTTAATATCCTGGTAACTGTCCTTGGAGGTTTGGCACAATTTGGCATATGGAATGTACAAGACATGGGAATTCCTGTTTGAAACACAGCTTCAATTCTTCTGCTTGGGAACCTGGTAAAAATGTTTTCAGGTTGCTAATTTTCTCCACTAGTATTTTTCACCCCTTGAGATCTGCCTATACAACTTGATCAAACCATTTACCCTCTCAGAACATGACCAGGGAGAATTACAGAGGACACAGTGACTGGGTTTATAGGGAACTGAAAAATGGAAATCCCATTCTGCAGAAAATTCCAAAATTAATTACTTTTACTTTTGTTCTGCATCAAATCCTACCCTAGCTCAACCAGAGGGAAAAGGTCATGGTACACTGAGGAGCTGCATTTGATACTTGGCAAGCTGGGACAAATTGATCTCTTGGAAGACTGAATGTGTGAATGAACAACAATTTTCATTAAATACAATAGCAAGTGACCTGGATATATTGATTAATATTGATAAAATATAAAATTCAGACTACATTTTGAGTCAGTACAATGCAACATTTGTGTCATTTCTTAAGAGGAATGCCACTGAAACATTTTGGGGTTTTTTTCCATATGAAACTTTATTGCTATTATTAATGAAGAGGGGAAATTATTAAGTAAGAAATTAGCAGAGATCTTATGGTAAAGAAGTTACATTATCTCTCTTCTTGTTTTTATTTGATTTTTTTGAATGCCTTTCAAAATGCATAAATAGAATGTTTGCACATAAGCTCTACTATCTGCTTTAGCTATCTAAAGCATCATTCAGATGTTTTTGAGTTTGAACTACTTTTCCTATAAGTCTTTCAGAGTTCTTCAGGAAGAACTGAAACCCTCCAAAGGACAGCTTGAATCTTTACCTATCCTGATTTTATGTCTATAAACCATATGCAAGGCTAAGTGTGTGTGTTGTTACTTCCTGTGGTGGAGCTGAACAGGATATGCTTTACCAGGTCCATGTAAGTGACTGACAATGTCTCCATGGGGAAAAGTACTCCTGTATATCCAGGCAGCACCTCTCTTGTTTCACATTGTGCCTGTACTCTCTCGTACTCCCACTTCTCCATTATGAAGAACCAGTCTCTGTCTTCTTGGGATGGTATCTTGGGTATTATGTGTGAAAGTAAAGAACTTTTTCTCTATTTGTTGTTAGTGTGAAAATGTACTGGTTTTATTGTACATATGGTTAATGCAATCACATTTCCTGTGATTTTTGATGATGGTGCAATTTTTGAAGAAGACTAGGAATACATAGCAAATAGTAATTCTGTTATTTCCAGGGGACCAAAACAGACTTGCCTACTGTTAGATATATAGTGCTATTTGTTAAATAACTTAAGACTTCAGCCTAAGCTCGCTTAAGTCAAGTTTATTTTCAGTAAGGAATGCTGTTAAACCTCTTCTACTTCATCTTTGATGAGAGGTGATACAGGAAAGTACAACAGGTCTCACAAGAATACTCCTACTGAACAAGTGAACATTAAGATTAGATGTTTTATTGAGGTAACGTTCCTAAAAGTTACCAAAAAAGTAAACATCAAATGTTTCACAATGTACAATTGAGAATTAAACTACACCTCCATGCTGGAGGAAGTACAGCAAGGCAAGAACCTTAGACTCATCACGGTTGAAAGAGACCTTCAAGATCACCTAATCCAGCTGTCAACCCAGCACCACCACAATCACCCCTAAACCATATCCCCAACTGCCGCATCCAGGCGCCTCTTGAACATTTCCAGAGATGGTGTCCTCACCACTGCCCTGGGCAACTTATTCCAGTGCTTGACAACTCTTTCAGTGAAATGGGCTTTTTTGTACTATGTAATCTGAACCTCCCATGGGACAATTTGAGGCCATTTCCTGTCACCCTTTCACTTGAGACATGGCAGAAGAGACCAACCCCTACCTCATTGCAATCTCCTTTCAGGTGGTTGTAGAGAGTAATGAGGGCACTCCTAAGCCTTTGTTTCTCCAGCTTAAACAACCCCAGTTCCTTGAGCTGTTCCATGTAAGACTTGTTTCCTAGACCCTAAAGAAGGTGCCTTGATTTCAGGCTTAGCTTTACCACTGCTCAATCCATAACTTTCTAAAGGTTAATAATATATGTGTTTTTCCGAATACTCCAGTTGTAATTTCATTCTGCAGATTGTGCATAAGCAAGAAACATAATGTTGACATTAACTTCAGCTTCTTAGAGCTCTGATCATGTAATACAATTCAGCCAATCTGTCTGATGAGTCGAGAACATATCAGTGCGTGGATGTGTTTAACCAGACACACTCTCTGTGTGAACCAAGCTGTAATGCCCCTGAGATTGGCAAGAGACTATCCACTGCAAGTGCTGAATAAAATGTTCTTGTTAATTTAACTTAGTTAGGATATCTCTTTAAAATAATATAAAACCCATTAACTTCAATGGTGGGTGTCTGTGTGTTGGAACAAGAAAATTAGATGAGTCTCACACCATACTGTCTAATTGAGTGTGGGTAGAGAGATAAATTGTATGCACTAAACCAAGTTAGGATTGTTGTAGGCTTTGCTTCCCTGTAACTTTTTGTCTGTCACTGAAAATTGTGGGGATGAAAATGCTTCAGTCAATCAGATCTGATTTTTGTTTTCTGAGCAAGTAGCAGATTAGCAGTTTTATTAACAGTTGCAGACAGGTGGGTTAATCCTTTAGTTCTCCCTCATATATATATTTTGCATTTCTAAAAAACTATTTACATTGTCCTGCATATTTTCATGACAAAATTAATGACCACTTGCTGTTAAACAATTATTCCAATACCCAAATGTCGACATGCTGCTGCTGGATCTGGAAGCTGAAAACTGTTTTTCAATATGGTCAGTAAAAAGTGAAAAGATGGTTAATTTTTAATTTAGAAAGACAAGCCACAACTCAAGGTGAATGATTTTTTTTTTTTTTAATTTACCACAGAAGTGTACAAGACTGAAGAGGAGGAAAATAAAATTATATAAATGTGACTGAAAAAGGGGAATTATTTTAAAATATTTTAGCATGTTCCAGAGAAGGAAAGTGCTTTTAATTAAAATCTGTACTTGCTGAGTTGAAAAGAAAACTATGAGAAAACAAAACTCCAATACATAGCACATGGGAAATAGAGGCAAGAAATTCAAACTGATAACAATGAAATGCAAATAAAGTTGACGGTTACAAAGAGAAATACATGAAAATTATGCCCAGGAAGGTCAAGAATAAGGTATTTTTTAATATTTTAAAAACACTACAGTCCAATTGTAGTACAGTTTCAATAGAGTTGGCACCACCACAACTACATTTGAAGAAGGAGCTTTATGTAGGGTAGTTGGAGTAGCTCTTTGTCCTGGTTCCAGCCAGGACAGGGTTAACTTACAAATAAGGCTGATGTGGTTTAGGAATGGTACTCCCCAATTTAGTGCTTCCCCTGAGACTCTCCAAACCATGTGTCCCCCACTTGCACCCCACTCCCCCTCTCTCTCCCTGAAGTGAGCTGGAGAGGGGAATTGGAGGCACAAAGATCAGGGGTTGAGATAAGAACAATTTACTGGAAACAATGAGATAAGAAAACAAACAGTAACAGCACCAATACTAATGCAGAGGGTACAAGAAAGAGGCAAGTGATTCTCACAGAAACCCCCACAATACCTGACCTCTCCCTCCACCACACTACACCACCCAGAAGGGAGCCCTTCTCCATCCAGGAAAGTAACATAAACTGGTATAGAATAACCTTTGTGTCCCAGCCATGTCCCCTCCTTGCTGCTGCAAACATTAATCCTGTCCTGGCAAGAATCAGAACAGTTTTCAATGTGCTTGAGAAAACAGGTGAAGGGACAACTATACATTTGTGTACCCTTGAGAACTTTTCTTGCAATGATTCTGACTACAAGAGCTTTCCCCATAGCATGGTTTTAGGGATTTTAATATTGGTAGGAATAGATTGACTTGATATGTCAGAGGAATCAGGATCTATTTTATCCCTAGAGACCTTTTTAAAAGATAACTGAGTGTTTCTGAAAACACAAGGCTGCAATAGTGCAATAGAATTGCAATGAAAATTCCCAGTGCTATTAAAATTCCACTTAACCAGAACTTCCATCATCCCATTCATTTCTGAAGTAGACCCATTATCTTCTGCAGCTTAACCAGATGCTGTCCTGTCATGAAATGGCTATGAGGCTTCTATTTCTTCTCTGGCCTTCAAATAAAATTCCTGTATTTACTGTCTCTTTCCTTAGTCCTAGGAACAATTTTAGGTTATAGCATGTGCTTTTATGAGAGAATCCTTCCTGCAGTTCATGCTGTTTTCCATCTAAAATTGGACAAACATGACTTTTTTTCTCTCTTAATTACAATTACTTATAAAATCTTATTACTATTGCATGTTGATGGTACCATATCTTTCTAAGACATCTGCTATGAAATTTGGACAGGTTTCACATGAGCATGTTTTACAAGGCTCAGTGAAAGCTGAATTCATGATAGTGCTGATGCATCATTCAACACCCATCCCACACTTGGAAAGCTCAAAGAACAGTCACAGAACATGTCTCTTGCCTGTGCCAAAAAACTGCACACTTTTAAAATGGAATTTAAATCCACCATTGGCAGGCAGAAGGATGATCAAAAGTCATTATTCCATTTTTGATGGATAGTATTCCATTTTTGATGTGAACATTCACATTGCATAAGAGTGTTCATTTATAACTTAGTCTCATTCATAGTGTCATCCTCCCAAGTCCCATCATTAAGACATATTTGATGTCTTGTGAGTTTCTCCGAA
>NW_024581098.1:833927-1043415 GCF_017639235.1 Corvus kubaryi | reverse complement strand
TACGGGGGGGGGGGAGGGGAGGGGTATTATTATTAAAACATAAAACTTGTTCAGCAAGGACTGAGTAGGCTTAGTTTCATTTCAAGCCTTTCTCGAGTGCTTCTCAGCAGAACTAACTTTCCAGTCATAGCTTCAGATAATCTGAAACCTCCCTGGAGAGGAACACTACATACCACAGCAAATGTGCACTTTTTGCTTCCTCTCAGTACCTTCTGACACCCAAAAAGGTACAAGATCCTCAGTCTACAGGTGTCGACTGTCCAGATGTGTCCAACTGCCTCAGTGAAGGATTGTGACAAATGCCTGCCAGGTCTAAGTCTTGTTCCCTGTGCTTCTCCCAAAGAGAGCACATTAGAGGTAACAAATGTAGACTTCAAGGTCAGGTGGCACAGGCTTTGAGCAACCTGATCTAGTTGAAGATGTCCTCACTCATTGCAGAGGGGTTGGACTAGACTACATCTAAAGGTCCTTTTCAACCCAAGCCGTTCTATGGTTCTATGATTCTATAAATCTTCCCAAAAGGCTTTGTGTTTTATTACTTGCTATGGAGTGGGGGATGGAATTTTTCTGTAGCCAGAAACCTTTTCTACACATTCTTTTGCAAGACTTTGCTGCTTGTTGCAAACATGCTGCTGCTGAAACAAAAACGCATCAAAACAAACAAAAAAAAAATTGTGTTTACCTTCAGTCTTCCTATTAAAGCTTCTTTTTGCTTGCATAGTTGTTTTCTTAGGCAGATCTTACCCGAGGTCACAGCTCTTTCAGGCTCAGCTGTCTTGTTCCACAAGAAGCTGAACTGCATTTTCACACAGAGAGACTGTGGCAGGGGCAGCCTGTGTCAGTGACTGCCCTCCCTGCAGCTCTGCCCACATCTTCCCTGTACCAAACACATCAGTTGTCTGGGCTGGCTGGTGCAGACAATCAGTCAAATTTCTCTTTAGAAGATGGTGCTTCCTGTGAAGCAGACAGCTAAAATGTCTGAAACTGTACATAAACGGTTAGCTTTTCACTGCTGCATGAAATGTCTTTGATGAAGAAGTTATTGATTTTATTTTCTCTCTGAAGAATAAAATGAGGACCAAAGGAGATTCTCATAGGCACAAACCTGAATTTAAAGGCAACAAGTGTTAGGTTTCACACAGTTTTGTACAACCAACCTTTTTAACAGTATTGTTAAGAGGAATTAATAAAATTAAGTACTCAGTTGAATTGCTGAAATTCATCAGTGATACTATAAGCTAGAAGTTTAAATAAAAGCTTAATAATAAAAGAATTTGCATTTGAATTGCTTCTTACCGTTCAGTGGAGGAATTGTATTAACTTATGGATTTTGCATAGTTTTTTGTGAATGTCCTTCTAAATATTTTTAAACTTTCATGCATGAATTTCTAATTCTGGCTAAGGAATTACTTTATGAAAGAATTTTATTATTTTTTCCCGTGCAAAAGTAGTGGCAATTTGCTAGATGCAAGAAATTTAGCCTTAGAGACTAAGAGGGAGGAAAAAAGAAGAAACCAGCCCATCTGCTTTCATCCATCTGGTGAAGTACTATTATATCTGTGAATAAGTGTAGTGCTGTCACCATGAGCATGAGGAGGGAATCGGCCTCAAAAAATGGCCTCAAGGAATGGCAAGTCAGCTTTTCAGATCTACACAAAAGATAATAAAGGAAACTGAACGTAAATGCATTTGTATATTATACATATATATATTGTAATCGAATGAAGATGTAATTTCTAAATGAAATTATGATTCAATGTAACTGAAATTTTTTATAAAATTATCTTTATGTAGGCATGAAAATGCAATAGAAGAGTACTGTGACAATTACCTTTGTGTGACTATTGCCTTGTTTAATGATCCTTGTCCATTAGCATTTTCCAAGCCAATGCCACAGCATTTTATTATTTGAGTTAGGCATGGATCGAATGCACTTAAACACATGCAGTGTTTCAGGACTGAATCTTGCCTCTTTCTTGCAAAGGCTTTGTAAACTAACCCCTTCTAGAGGGAGCAAATTACGGATGCACATCAAGTTAGTTGACAAAGGCAATATACATATAGAAATTTTGTCTGTATGTGGGGTTGTTATAAAACCATGTACACTGAGTTTTTGAACACACCCAAAGAAAGGTAGATGAGCCTGAAAAGCCAAGGTGAGGGTCCCTAGCCAGTGCATGAAACCAGAAGCACCAAATCTACATTTCACAACAGAAAACAGTAATTTTCACAGAGTAAGCAAATGTCCTGTGTGCTCTCATTAACTGTCACAAATAGTAGTGAAGAAGAAAGCTTAACAAAATTCAAAATAGGATAAGAGATGCTGAAAAAATATGAGAGTTACAATGGTAAGAAATGGAGAGAAAAATACCTAAGATGTCTGAGGGGTCCATGCTTCTGTGCAAAACAGTGTCTTACCATCTGCCACAAGGCATGGTCTCACTGGGTCTGAATTAATGTTACCGAAGTAGTGTTGCACTATCCTACTGTTCCTATGAAAATGTTGAAAATGCCCCAGCAGTCCTCTTCTCACAGAGCAGTTTTAATTCTGAGCCTTACAAGGCATATTTCATTACTCATCTGCTTCACTCAGATGCCACCTTTAGGCAAGCTGGCTGGTATTTTACAGAGAGCATTTAGGCACAATACTACATGTGTACCCTGCCAAAGACAAAGTCAATGCCACCACTTAAATACACATTTATAGACCTGAGACATTACAGCATTCCTTTAATTTAAAAATTAAGGGTCATTATATGAGGAAGTTAGAAGTGTATCTTAACGAACCCTTCTTTAGCACCTACTAAAGCCAAAGAAAAAGTCAGAAGTTCTGACTTATCTTCAGATAAGTCTGATGCTTTGGATGTTGCTTAAGCCAACCCTTAAGCTGTGCATAGCACTGCCTAGCACATTTTTAAAGGTTTGTTACCATATGATGCACAGTATTGGAAATAATACAAATGCATAAATGCAACTTTTTAAGCCTGATTTAAACCTGCATATCTCAAATCACCTCTTAAGTTTTTACTAACACTGGTCTGAATGCAAAAAAAAGGTCTCTTGACCCCAAGCAACAAAATTTAAGGAAAAGAGAAGGAAACAGATATTGCAGGAATTGAATTATTTAGTTTGAATATTTTTTCCTTAGAAAGACCATAAAAATCAGATATAAGATTTGTCATGTTTTGTGGCTTTTCCCTTTTTTAGTTGTGGTATCCCTGAAAACCATGTGTCACGGCATCCCATTTTTCTGTGTTAGTCACTGATAGATCAGCCTCAAAACAGTTTTAAAAGCACTCCCACAAACACCAGAGACCTAATAATCTTCAAAAGCTTTAAAAAGTTTTATGTTACACCTCTTTTGGTGATCATCAATTCCAGAAAAGAAATATTTTTCACTTTGCTTTTTCGAAGTTTTGTTTTGCTCATTCCAGTTTAGTCACTTGTGAAAAAATAAAAAGAAATCAAACAATTCTGTTGAATTCTGTAGGATTTAATGCTTTCTAACAACATTTTGTCAGTGATTTGGCTGTTTCTATAATAGGCTCTTTTTTCTTTTTTTTCTTTGTTTGAAATATCAGTCCCCACATGACAACTAAGCCCTTGGCCAGCTGTCCTACCTTTCATCATGTTAGGCAGTGTGTCTTGGATAGCGCTCTTATTCCAAGCTCACTCCACAGATGCAAGTCAAAATGTTTGTTTTACAGATTCCTGTTTTCCATCTGCATCACTGACACTCCTCGGAGCCCTTCTCTTTTTCTGCTCCAACTATTTTCTTGTTTTTCCATTTGAACAACTCTTGGTCATCTTCTTATTCCATTAAAATATATTGTTTTGTGTCATACTGATCTGCAGTGCAATTTGCAGCTGAAGAGCTAATAAAATGAAGCACCAAATTAAATACCTGAGAAAAAATTACTAAAAAATTATTTATGGTTTACATAAATTCTCACCTGTAAAGAAAAAGGAAACTAGCAAAGCAAGTAAACAAGTTACAGATTACTGCAGTAATGGAGTACTTTAAATTTCTTAATGTCCATTTGAATTATATACCTCACTGTATAGAGCCTAGGTATTTAAACTTTCACATTTTAGTGATTACTTATCAATATTGTATTAAAGGTTTTCACAAAAAAACAATGAGAAATTTTAATAGATGCTTCAGGCTCTCTTCTATTTGGAAAAGTGTTCCGATGGGGTAATTTTCCTTCTGGTGACTTTTTAAAATAGGAGTGAATTTATAAATACTCAGAAGAGATTTATAGCCTATGTAGCTTTCAGGCTCCAGATTAGAACAGGCCGCAAGGTCTTGTGATCAATTAAAAAGACTTTTAGTGGCTCCATTTTGGCACTGCACAAATTGAATCCACTAAATCCATGCCTTTACACTGAAAAACCCAACTGGGATATGTTTCAATGTCTGCGGATATTTTGGTGGATAACATCAAGCTTGGCTAACCTCTGTTTATTTATTGGACATTCAAGATATCACAGCAATTAGCTTGTTAAAAGTTCATGGATCAATTCAGTATATGTGTAATCAATACAAAATTACATACACAGACAAAAAAAAGGAAAATTTTAAAAGGTCATTTGGATGGAGAACAACAACTCTTTCTGCCAGATTTTTGTAATCTAGTCTTGGCAGATTTTTTCTCTATCATTTGAAAACAAAAACTGATTTTAAAAATTTCCAAGAATTTCTCAAGCACAATGAAGTAAATGACAAATAAGGATGTTGTGTTTAAATGTGATCCAGTCCTATCCAGTTGACCAGAGTCTGAAGAATCTTTCTGTGGTGTGAAATGAATTACTCTGAAGACTACCTGAATTTACCAGCAACAGGCTAAAAAGACTAAGCAAAGTCATTGATGTGAATTGAAAGTACAGACAGTATTTTAGAAACTCTGATTCTAACCTCCCCATTAGGCTAGAAATTATGGTTCATTTCTTTCTAGTTTTCAGAAGTTTAATGCTTCCTGGTGAGGTATTTGATGCTTTGTTTACAGGAGTTCTCTGTTCTCAAGAAATCCTGCTGTTTTGTTCTAGTATTTTCATAAAAACCAAGAGCATATAATGCATAATACAATTAATTTAATTTTCACTAATGACTGCCTTCCATATTAACCAGTACCCAGCCCTTTTATTTTATGCAGTCCTGCTGTGCTCGGAAATATGTTATATATGTGTGTAAGAAATAGACCAACAAAACAGAGAATTGAATTTCCATAAACATCTGGCATAATTAGGATTTCAAATTAAACATATGCTATATTACCATGGCACTCATTTGATGGATATATGAGTAATTAAAAAAAATCAAATTTCTAAACAGACTTATTGTGGAAGTCTATCATTGAAATAATGACAGCAGTGAAAGATGTTTTCTCTTGTTCAGAATGCAGTATTTGAGAGCAAGAGAGGCTTGGGATCTAAATCTGTGTCTAAATAAAAGGCTTTTGTCTTCTTTTGAATAAACTTAACTCTTGATGTTACTTTTCTTCTTGTAGAAGAAAACCAAGAGTTGGAACATCACTTTTTTTCATTAAACTGGAATTCTGCTTTTCTGAAAAGGCTATTTGAAAGTGGTTTTGGAAATTGTTTTCCAAATTGAAAAATCTTTTCAAAATTTAATTTCAAATCATCAAGTTGAAAAGACAGTAGATTCTATCAAATATACCTAAACTAAACTAAAATTTATCCAAAATCAATGGTTTTCTTTTCCCTCCTTCCTCCTCCCAAATTGTGTTTAAACTTCTTTTCATCCTGAATCAAAACACTTCATAAAATCATGGTAATGAATGGTTTGGGTTGGAAGGGACTTAACTGATCATCGAGTTCCAACTCCCCCCATTATGGGCAGTGATCCCACTAGACCAGGTTGCTCAAAGCCCCATCCAAACGGGCCTTCAACACTTTCAGGGCTGGGGCATCCACAGCTTCTCTGAGCAACATGTGGCAGTGTTTCACCACACTCACAGTAAAGAATTTCTTCCCAACATCTAATCTAAATCTCTTCTCTTTGCAGTTAAAACCATTCCCTCCTTGTGCTATTTCTGTACTTTCTATATGACTGCTGCTCTACAGTTTTCATTCTTTTCATCCTATGACAGTGGCAAGTAGAAAAAAACATCTATTCAATTTAAATTACATACTCTTCTACTTTGAGTAAAGAGGAATGCTTGACAAGAGGATTGTTTTATGTATTTCCTCCCACACACACTGAGATTTCAGGACAATCACATCAATCAGCTTTTTAACTTACCTCACCTCCAGCCCACTGCCTAATAGAATAGTGCATAACGAAAGGCACTGCTCATTGTTACTGATCTATCACAGTCTGCACCCAGGGGTTTGAACAAATCTTACCCTGATCCTTCACCTACTTTGACCTCAGTGTGAGTGTCACTTTTCACTTTGGTCTGCAGGAGTCTGAAGTCATCAAATCCTCTTCCCCAACTAAGGCTCTTAACCTTGTCTAGAAAACAGCAGGAAAGTATTCCCACTTCTGAATATTTCAGTTTCAGACCTGATACACTAACAGGAAGACTCCATTTCTTCCTTCAGTACTAATATCCATTTACTTTTAAGAGAGACAGATGAAATTTTTACTAGTTGATTCTAAATCTTATTCTGCACATATATATGAAGATATCCTTCAGCAACTCAGAAATGATGACAATCTTCTCTGTCCTATCCGTGAGCAAATATCCTTGTAGTGACACAAGAAAAGGGAACATGTGCTTCTACCTTGCTTCCCTAGTTGATGGCTCAGCAGCTTCATTTCATCCACCTTCACCAGTGGCAAATCTAATTGAGCAGGCATTTAAATGGTGCAGTGAGATGTGGGATCACAAATCATTCAGGCAACCTGTAGTTTACCCAGTGCAGCAGGGAGGTCAGCTGGGTGCTCAGCCACACGTTTCTCAGGGCCCTTAGAAAATGTCAGAAGATTGTCCCTGAGTACCTCATCAGCAAATCAGCTGGAGTGGCAACCTGCACTGTGGCAATTAACAGGTCATTGTAATTACTTAAGAATTCAGTTTATCCACTATTTTAAATTTCCTTTTAAAGGGCAGAAAAGAAAAACTTTACAGCTGATTATGTTGCCATCTACCTAACTGTATTCCAGAAACCAGCTCAAATGCACTGAAAGTGAGAGGGAGTTCTGCCTCTAAAGTTCACCTTATATCTCTCTGGTATATGTAACAGTATTCAGCAGTAACATTGCTGAACAAGTAACTAGCATATTTAAACAAGTTGGAGATCCACTAAGGGGTCTTTTCTCCCCCAGAAGGGTTCTGTCTAGAATAGCCTGCCTCAAACTGTAACATATTTGTTGGAACACTAATCCAAAAAATGTCTCTTTACCTTCTCTGCTTGATTTACTGTTACATCTCCCAGATTCCCAGCACAAACCTAAACAAAGTGATTATATGATATGTTGTGTGGGATATGCCCAGCCACTGCCCTGGAGGGATGTCTGCTGAGATAAAAGATTTCACAATCGCCCAGCAGGACTCCCTGGAAAGGTGACTACTTTTGAGTCATGGTGAGGAAAAGTAGACCCACAGTCCTTTGGGAGACCCTATGCAGATCATTCTGTAACCCATTGGTCTGTCCCAGACCCTCTGTAACCCATTGGTCCCCTTGCTGATCCCCTGTATCCCTATAAAAGAAGACCAATTTGCCTCTGTAGGGGGAGAGCTCGTCCCTGGCCTTCCCTTCGCCAGAGGGGACCCACAATAAAGCTACCTTCGTGCGGAACCAGCCATACGGGTCCTCTCGTCTCTCTCTCCGGTCTGGTTTGGCCTGGAGGCTGCCCTGCAGAGCTGAGCTGGAATCACGAGCTGATAATCACTAAAGAGCTGACAGCTTCTGCAAGGGCTCCTCTGCCAGCGGCTGAGAGGAAGACACCGGACCTCAGGAAGGCGATTCCTTTCGGGACCATCTCCCTGGACCGGTCATCTCTTCCTGGGTCACAGCCTCGGACCCCACCGCCAGCTGTAATAATGTTGTTTCTCTAACAACACATCACTACTCTTTCTTCAGCTGAGGGACTTTGAAAAAAGAAATTGAACATTCTTTGTAACCTCTGGGTTTAGGGACCCACCCATTGCACTGAGAATCCTGCCCTGGCTGACCTGGCTTTGAACTGGGGGCTGGGTTGTCTCCAGAGCTCCCTCCCAGCTCAGCCATTTGGGGCTTGCAAAATAGAGAAGACCTAGATTCAGGCCTCTGGTTTGAAGATTATCTCCATGTTTTGCAATAGGAAGATGTGGTTTTAACTTCCACATCAAGATGACCTGCCATGCCAGGGTATCAGAAATCATAAGGAGGTTTGTTCATAAATATACCTCCAGAACACCAAACAACTTATTGGGGTCATTTAAAGTGAATCAAAATTTTTCTTCTGTTTTGTAGCAGTCACACCTGTCTTGCCTTCATAGAGTTAGAGTGCAAATAGATGCCTTTCATCCAACCATTTGTGTTTGGCTCTCTGAATGACTTCATGTTATCTAGCCTACGATCAATGTATACATGAATTTTATTTCAGACACATCCACGTTTTCGAGGTGCAGACTGATTAATTTAAGATTAATTTGCAACACCAAGCAGATAGTAAATTAAATGTGGGTTACACCAGGATCTATATACATCACTCATTTTCCACCGAAGTGTGTCTCAGTGTGAATGGAGGATTTTCTCCTGTGTATCCCTTAAAGAGGACACAGTAAGCATTAGCTTGTGCTCTTGGGTTACCTGTCCTGTGGGGGCACAGAGAGAGAGAGGGGGGGGGGGAACAAAGAGAATTTTCTAACCCTTATTCTGAAGATGACAGCTGAAAATAAAGGCAGTATTTCAGTCTGTTATACCCTTAAAACTTACTCTTCTAACACAAGGGCTAACATCATGAAACTAATGAAATACAAGTCAGCTATTTCCTTACTATGTCCATGAGCCTTGGCATTTTGTGACACATATTTTTCTTCTTTATTGCCATTTTCTTTCTATTTCCTCCTTTACTCCTTGCTACTATATTTCCAAATGTCATGTTTTTTGTTTGCATACATGTGTACACATCGTGGGAAGGGAAAAACTTTCCAAAGGTTTTAGAACTCTTCCATTTTCCTTGATAGCTACCATAACTAACATGGAAATCTTGAGATCAGCAATTCAATTTCCCACATCCCTCATGTTTTCTTCTACATTGTCTCCAAGAAAAGAGCTTTGGGAAACCTTCCTTCTCTGTTGGTCAATTCCTTCATACAATAAAGGTTTCTTCAGAGTTAGTGACCTTCCTTCTCCACCTCCTGGTCATCCAAGAAATCTCCTGTGGTCCTACAAAGAAAGAATTACTGACATATTTTATTCATTTTATTCAGTCTTATTATTTATCAATGATCTAAGAAAGGACTCTGTTTTAGTCTAATAAACCTATTTTTTTTCTAGGACTGGTCTCTTAAAATTCTCTATTTTTATATTCACAGAAAAAAATATCTTTAAAAATAAAAAAGGCAGTACTGCAGTCTTCTTGAGGTCTGGCAATTTCTTACACTTAGCATATTTTCTTAAGACAAAGCAAAGTTTACAACTTTTAGCTAAGTTAATTACATACTTAAGATATGTACCTTTAAACATGACGTGACATCTAAATTATTCTAACTTTATTATTTAACCTGGTTTAAAATTTGGTTCATCCCTATGTCAAATTTCATTCCTAATGGATTTTGTTTACCAGTATCATGGGAAGTGTATATTGTCTCAAATGATCAATATGGGCAATGTTTCCAAGTACTCCAACACCTTCCCTTTAATGAGATATAATTCACCTCCTCTTTATTTAGACTCTCAATATTTATGCATAGTCTTCTTTCTTATTGAGTCATTTATATTCATGGTGGTGCAGTTTCTTCTTTCTAGGATGTACCACCCTGATGCATTTAGTGATGTCCCCTAGATGCTTTGATTAGCAAATCACTTATTTCCTTATTCAGCCTTTCTCAATTTTCTGTCTCCCCCTGATAAGTGTTTAATTACAGCTAATACTTCCATTTCCTTGCTATCCATTAAATTGTCATCTTCATTTCCTCTTTTTTGTTCCATGTTCATTTGCTCCCCTAACTTAAATTTTTGACCACCTCTAAGCTATGATATCTATTTTAGTCTTCAATATTCCCACCTCCCCCCTCCAGACAAAACTTCATCCTACTGAATATCTGTTGTGCTTTTTTAGGAACCTGCTAACTTTTTTTACCATGGTAGCTACTAATATGGTTAAGGGGAATAAAATTATTCTTCCCCTAATTCTCAGTGTGCATGACCAGTTCAGCATAAAAACCTTTTCCTGGGACATAACAATTAGGGCTAGGATCTATTAATGTAAACCAGGCCTGATTTCACTACCTAGCTTTCAGTACCTCTTCTAGGTGTCTCCAGTCTAAAAGAGCAGGAAGCTTACTATAAACATACTGTAAACCCTTGAATTTCTGGTGGCTTCTCCCATCATCAGGGAGTCACTGTTGAGTCTCTGCACATGAAGGTATTCCCACCACAGAGAAGCTGTATTACAAATACAAGATACTTTAGCTCCTCTAAACAAGAACATGTCCCTTTTCTCTCTTAAGACCCTTAGAAGTTGTACTGAGTAGTTATCTACATGCTTTAGTGTTTGCAAAGAACATAGGATAAGCAAATATTAGGAATTCATTTTCACATCCGGAATTAGACAATAAAGTTGCAAAGGTTTAACGAATAGGTTCACAGAAATAAAACAATCTGCAAGTTTTCATCCGTATCAGTGTTAGATCTCCCCCTTCTTGTCATCTAACCACAAGCTCAGCTCTGTGTCTGCTCTTACATAAACCTTAGGACTGACATGCTAAAACAGCACTGCAATCTGAGGACACAGGTAAATTCTAAACCTACATCTCTCACTGCATTTTTTTTCATATTTTTCCCTTTTCCCAGCATCAAGATTTCTGAGAACATAAATCAGCCAGGACTTTGAACTTGACTTTTCCTTGGGAAAACATCCTCACATACCCAAAAATTAAGAAAACATTATTGTCTAAGTGAAGCCATCTATAACCAGATATAAGCAGTTCATCAATCTTCTGAGAGCAAAATGTTTTTTCCCTCCTGGCAGACAGAGATTGAGCTCTCAGGACAAAAGCATGTGGTTATCCACCAATCTATTTATAAATTGTAAATCTGTTACATGCATATATATATACATAAATATATACATATATTTATTTATTTATTTGTTTATGAGATTATATGGATTTTTTTTAATTGAGCAATGGACAATAGTAATAAAATGCATTTTTGGACCGATGACTTCCTGACCCTGGTTTGAAGCCTTCTATGGCAGACACCTCACATTTCCTACCAAACAGTATCTAATCTGTTTCACTTCATTGTCTATGGCCAGAGGAGCAATACTTTCATTATGCTTTCATTGGACAATCAGTTGCTGCAGAAGGAGTGTTTCTCTGATCCCTTCCTTGCTAGCTAAGTCACAGAATATTCGAGATGGCAGGGACCCACAAGGATCATCAAGTCCTACTCTTAAGTGATTGGCCCATATAGGGATGAAACCCATGACCCTGGTGTTATTTCTGTGCTCTAACCAGCTGAGCTAATCTCATGGTGTATCTATTCATACCTGCCTGTTCCTGCCCATTCCCAGGGCCCAAAACCTCTAACACATACTTAGAAATCTGCCTTTTTTTCCAGTACCAAACACAAGTCATTCATAAACAGTTAGAGAAGAAAATATTTCTCAGCCTTTTCTTAGAGAATCAACCACTGTAAATGTTGGTGGAGCCAAGAAAATCTGCCAACCAGTGATGAGTGAAATGATTTATATGTAACATAACTGGTAGCTATAGCCCATGACAACAGGAGAATTTTCTGCTACTCCAGATGCCATCTCAGATGGGAATTTCATTTATTATCTATCTTCTTTATTTTGTAACTTTCCAATTGCAGTAAGAAAACCAAAAGCAGTTACAAGCAATTAACATTTACTTTACTTGATTCTGAAAGTTTGATCACACTTGCCAATTTAATCTGCATATAAACTGATGGCCTGGCAAAACTGGCCTTTGCAAAAAAACATACGGTAGAGTTAATCACTGTGAAATCCTCAAGGCTTTGCAAATCATTGGAAAGGCATCCAAGCAAGCTGCTCAGCAACATTAAATCTTTGCAGCTATATGTTAGGTACCAAAGCCATGTTCCAATATTTTATATCACCTTAAACTAAAAATCATCTGTCATTGATTTTGAAAAAAAAAATTATTTTGTATTATTCTGTATTTTTATTACTGTCAAGTTCTTTTATTTGTTATGCATAGGAAATCAGAGCTTTTAAGTGGAACAGTTTCTCCATACTTATTCACAAATAAGTACTTTGTTTTATATATAAAATGCTTACTATGAAATCAGTGATTACTGAATTTCTCAAGGTATTTCTCTGGTGATTAATTTTTCTCTTGGTAATTATGGTAAAGCCAAAGTTTGTACATAAGGCCTCTCACACTGTATATGAACAGAGACATGTCTATGTAGATACTGGACTGAACTGGTTCTTCTGAATCTCATAAAAACCTAGGACAAACTTTTGCCAGGTCTATACCAATAATAGTGTCATGTGAAACTTCCTTCTAAGATGCATTTGCTTAGGGTAGTAGCAGATTTCTTATCCCAGCTTCTTGTTCTTTATATCACCATCTAAGAGAGGTTGGATGCTTCCAATTTAAGCATTAATCATAAAAGCAGAAGGTATGGGTACTACCAGTCTGTTTTTTAAGGTGGGGTGAATTGTATTTTGCAGTTTCTTAAGGATTGAACAACACATGATTGAACAACTCAGTTTTCAGGCCTACAAATTCAGCTTTTTCAGAATCCTTCTCAAGCTTCACTGCATCACCTCACAGAGATGATTTGAAATTCATGCACAGTCTACATTTTCTCACCTTCTCACAAATCAGACAACTAGAGTTTGAAAATGCAGCTACAGAATTAACTCTTCCTAAGGAGTTCTCTGCTGGCAACTGGAACTGGTAATAAATAAGGGAAAAAAAATAGTCTGGGCAGGTTTTGGCCATTTTAGTAAACAGCATCCAAAAACCAAAAATGTATGTTGGGTAGTAACCAGGTAATTTGCTCTCCTAGTGACAGGATTAGAGGCAATGGACACAAATTGAAACTCAGGAGGTTCCTTCTGAACAACAACAAACACTATTTGACTGTGAGGATGACCAAGGAGAGTCACAGGTTGATCAGGGAAGTTTTGGAGATTCCATCCCTGGAGAGAATCAAAAGCTGACTGGACACAGTCCTGATTCTAGGTCACCCTGTTTCAGTCAGAGATTGGACCAGAAGCTTTCTAGAGGTCCCTTCCAATCTCAACCATTCTGTGATTGTGGGAACCATTAAAGAATTAAATACAGTTTTGTCTAGCCTGTGGCCATTCTCCCATTTCTCAATTCTGCAGGAAACATTTCAGTCTAGATTTCTCATGAAAGTCCTGAACTCTCCTTGGTTTTATTTTCTAAAGGCAACTGGAAAATTTGTACCTGTCACACCACCAGAATTATATTTTCAAAGTTACATGTATTTCCCTACACCTGCAAGTCAAAATACAAAATCTTCAAGCAGAAAGGAATCTACTGCCAAAACCTACAGCCTGGATAACAAAATTTTTAAAGAAAATAATTATTCATATATTCTGAAAAGACACTATTCAGCTCCCTATGTCAGAAAAAGTTCCTAGAACACATTTCTTTGTCCAGTTCAGTGTTATAACTGAAAGTTGCTTCCATTAGTCAGTGAACTTTCATGCAGTTCGATAGACCTTACCATTAAGCATTTTTTCTAGCATTCAGCCTAGATTGCCCTTTGCTTCATTTCTTTCCATCAGTGTTAATTACAAGTGTTTATAGCCACCAACAGTTTTTCTTCCTTCCTGGTGCACACAGTCATTTAATAGCTGTGTAATGATTTGGGCTCATTTGCATAATGCTCAGTAACTCTTTGCTCTATCAGAAATCCCACTGACTTCAACAGGCTGTAATTATTGAACCAAATCTTCCATTATGACATTCACTCCTAATACCAAAAAGCTCAGGAACTGCATTTAAGTCATGGGAATTAACTCAGAGTGGCTCACTTTGGGATCAAGTCAGCAGGAGTTTTATCTTGTAGTTGAGTGAAGGTCTCCCGAGCAGGGAAGATGAGGAGAAGAAGGTGGACACCTTGCAGAAGAGAGAGCTGAAGTGCCACATTTATCAACTTTTAAGTAAACAGCATGATGTTTGGAAGTCCCTGATAAATTGCAGCTGCATACAGCGGTTTTCTATCTTGGAGTCCTGAAGTAGATTTAAGTTTTGTGTCTGATGCTGCTACTGATAATCTATTTCCCTGGACTGGAAATAATTACTGCTATCCAACAGCTAGGTTTTTTTACTTTAACACTCACAATAGCTGGGAAAAATATTTTAAGCACTGTAATTAATGTAGTTTAATTGACAGCCCAAATGCTAAAATCTAAACAATTGAAGATTCAACATCAGTTTAATCAGGCCTCAGACCTGCATTGTGCATGTCTGTAATTATATTCTGAATTTAATGGATAGTTACTATAGCAGATGCTACTTAAAACTTATGAAATCTTTACTTTTGAGTTGATATGCCTAATTGAAGTTAAAAACTATTGCACAGAGTGTTATAAAAGACAACAATAACCATTTTATTTGTTGAAATATTGACATTAAGAACAATAAAGGAAATCCATCAAGTACACAAAATGTTTAATCACTTAAAAAGAAAAAAAAGACAACAATAATTTTTTAAAAAGGCTCTCTTTATACCCTATAGATAGAATTTTGAAAAACTATACTAGAGTTTTCCATGCACAGAGAAAAATGCAGAAATTTAATGACAAATTTAAAAGGCATCACTAAAAAGCAACTCAATAAATTATTTTCTGTCTGTTTCCTGAGAAAAGCCTCACAGGGTAATAACTCTCATCTATCTGGGAGGCAGAGAGCCTGTAGGCTGAAATTACCTACAAGATGATATGAACTATTGTGTTTTTTACTCCAGAAAAATGGCACTTCCATCTAAAAAGACGGTATTGAGAAATTCATAAAATATAAACTTCATCATTAGTAATCTTAATGAGTGCTGAGCTTTTTTTCTGAGCTGTAGCCAAAGTCAAATTGAATTTCCAGACAAACCATTTCTACCAAGTCAGTATTGAATGAAAAACCATGCTGCCAGGACGGCAGAGCAATATGGAGGTAATTAGCCTTCACAAAGAGGGGTCCTAATAATGCTTACTCATTATTCTAGGAAGTGAACAATTAGATGTGTATGACCTGATATGAGTACACACGACACAGCTTTCCACATGAAAGACACTCCTCTGATGAAGAAATCCCATCCATCTTGTAGAAGACTTCAAGCAGTGAAAAGCCTGGATATCTTTGTCCTGTCCTTGACACCAACTATTGTTTCCTTGTTTATAAAGGAAACAATATTTATATTTTATTTGTAAAGGCCAATACCTCTTGTACAAGAGGAGGGAAAATGCCACTCTTCCCTTTCTCCCTCTACACACCTCTCACACCCTGTTACCTACTCTTTATTCAAATAAGCTGTAACAACCAGGGTCCTCAGTAGAGGTATTTATCTGCACTACACTGTGCAAGGAAGGCGTATTTTTGTAAGCTACAAAATCATGCTTACAGATACCTTACCAATAACCTTGCAAGTTTGTCAGACCTGTCAACTTGTACCATCACCATAAGAAAGTGGAAGAAAAGAGTAGACTTTAAGGAAGGAAGCTTAAGAACTCTTTACTTGCCTTTAATAATCAGAGAAGCTGGAGGCCTTAGGACTTGCTAAGAAAATGCTGTTCTAGATGATTTACAGAAATACTGCAAATAAAAAAAAAAATCTCTAAGTTTGCTTCAAAACACAGTCCTGAAATTCAGCTTTCAAACTGGCAGCAGTTGTATTAGATGTCATCTCATCATCTCTTAAAAAAAAAAAAAAAGGCCAAGTGTTCAATATTTGGGACCAATTGTAATCAAAAGCTTGATCCATGTTTTGAAGTTTGTGATCAATATGGAATCACTTTAGTGTGCCACAGCTTCAGTAGGCATTTGGCAACTTCACAACAGTCTTAAAAAACAAAAAAAATTAGATATGCAACTTTGAGTCCAATGGTCAGAAAAGAGTTGTTTGAAGTAAACAAATAGATGTGGTTTTTGCCTGTAAGCCAGAATTTTGTTATTACATAGTCAGAGACAACCTGGCACAGACATTCCATTTAAAACTTCAAATCATGTATATTTTTATCCTATTATGTTCTTATTTTCATGTCTCATTCTGCTTTCAATAACCAAACTCTTAGTCTTTAATCAAGCTTCTGGAAATCAATGTCTAGCAAAATGATTTTTTGTTTTAAAACAGATGTATGCAAAAATGTTAAATCTTCCTTCTGGCACTTTATTCAACAAATATTAAAGAATATCACAGCTTTCTTCATGCCTTCTCTATTTTTTCTCAGCAAAAGCAAGCTATGCTAGACTGACAAATTATAGATAGTGCCTTTATAAGTGATCTACTGTAGGAAGCATAAAAATACAATTAGGATAAATCATTTGAACACATTCCTTCATCTAAGAATGATAAGCTGCAATATCTCTCCATCTGTCCTGTTGACATCTATATCTTTCACACACTTGTATCTGAAAATTATTTCTTTCAAGATTAATCTGACTACATTACGCATTGTTTAAACACAAACCTTTAAACTTGATTCTGTGCTTCAAAGTATAAAATCAATGTTGTCCTTCAGAATTATTCAGACATTGAGAGGGAGTTTCATCTATGAGCAGATGAATCTTCCCATTAGAATTTCTGAATATTTGTTTTCCATCAAGCTGGCCTCTTAACCACCTCTCAGTTTTCTGTTGATTGCAGCATTATGCCACATTTCACAAGTAATTTATTTTATTCTGTCAATATTTACCTGTGAGACCGTTCAAGCTTTCCAGTATTTACTCAAGATCTTAACTTTTCTGGGAACAGAGACACAATGTTTACTATCTCAAAATCTTTGAAATAGGTTACTAATCAAAATAAACATATGCTAAAAAAAATGAAAGAGTAATATTTACCTTTTCTGTCAAAATGAACACAAGACTTCTCTCACGTAAGCTTATTTCAAAGGGTTATGTGCACTTTCAGAGTTCCAAAAAGGGGTAGTGACTTAATAGTAGTAACAGGAGCCAACTGGGAAACCATGTCCTTGTTTCCAATGGAAAATATTTGTCTTATTTGTTTTCTGGAAGAGAGTAAATATTTTAAATGAAAGGCAGATTTCCCAAAGAAAAAAAAGATAATAAAATGTGGAAGAAATGTAAAATATGTAGGAAACCAGAAAAAGTATGGATTGGCAATGACTGGTATTTAACAGTGAATTATTTGGTGGGATGAAGGACAACACTGAAAAGAAAAACATCTGCCTGAAGAGACTTCTCTATCACAGCTCCTGAAGGGTGGGAATTGGGATGGATCTGAATATTTTCGTCTGTATTTTTTGCATAAGACATGCACCATGTTGATGTCAGTGATACTTGCTGATAAACCTATGCTAGGAGCACTGTCAATACAGATGAAAATGAAAATATTCCATAGGAAAAATTAAGGGGACTTGATATTTAATTACATTTTTGTTAATGTTATAAATGCCCACAAGTTTGAGGTAACTGAGAATGACCTGGATATGGCAGGCAATTTCCAACCACAAGTCAGTATTATGATCAACCTGTGAAAAAAGATAGATGTTATTCTGAGTTGCTTCCAAAGACTCAGTCATGAAGTTCAACATGTGATGTGCATTCAAATTATTACATACAATGAGATCATATAAATTCAAATTATTGAATTAATTGAAATTTAAAAATACGAGACCTATTAAAAGCCACAAAACCTCTCATAATTTGTGTGGCCAAATGATGAGAAATAAAAACTTCCAAATGTAGAGTGAGGAGCTAATATATTGAAGATACTATTTCCATACCTGTTCCCAGAAAAATTTTGGAAACACTTTTGAGGCAAAAATTCAAGTTACAGTTCAGGCCATCACTGAGCAGGATTAAGCTGAAAAAGAAAAAAGAATCACAAGCAAATCAAAGCTGAATTTTTCTGGGGGAATTTTTTATTTATTGTCTGCTGGGGGTTGTTGTTTGAAAGCAGAGACTGTAGGAAACATGAAGTGCAAGTTTTCAGTAGGCAGCTAAGAAACCACTTCCTGAGACCTGTTACTATACAGAACATTATATGTTGGAATTTTATTGTTGCCCACAGTATTGCAAAATTACATTCCCTGGAACATATTAATTTATTTGGAGTTATATGAGGAAAGAAAACTAAGGTATTGCGTGTTTTTTGAACAATGGTATATTATAGAAATTTGTTGCCTTTGGGAAACATTCTGTCAGAAATTCTTCTAATATTCAATAACATCAGGTGGGGAACAAAACCTTTGAGGCAGGAATGGGTCTGAGCTCAGAGCTACACTGTGAAAATCACAAAACTGGATTTCACTGTGTAATGGCTTCCCTGAGCCATTGTAATACAGAGTTTCCCAGATGTCATCTATTCCAACACAGGGTCTCTATTCCCACCATTTTAAAATAAGCAAAGGAAACTCATTAAAGCAATATCAATTTGATTTTAAGCATTTGATTCATCTTTTTTAGAAGAATATCATGTGGAAAAATTTGTGCAACAGATTTGAATTTTGCAATTGGCCCAATTCCAACATAAAGAAAGTCTGGACATCTAATGTCATCCCAGAATAGGTAGGATGTATCTTGGATATCAAGGAAGATATGAGACAACACTTCCTCCAGTTGTTACACGCTAATCCAGTTTGTATTCTTGGGCTCCTTTCCTTCACTACCCTCATTTCACCATAATAACTAAAATCTGTGACTCTCTGACAAACATTAAGCAATAGTTCAGACAAATCCTCCATTTTCACTTGTTTCTCTGTAGTGCTTGAATCCCCAAGTCTACCTCAGTCTTAAGCATAGTCCTGTGCGATTTCCGACTGTGTACTGGTGCAAAAAAAACCCCAAAAGTGTCAATGAAGTTTTAGTGGCAGTCCTTAGCTTTGAAGACGTTTTTCTGAAACTACAAGTAATTCCAAATACACCTGCATACAAATTGTTTATTGATTTCTCTAGTACTCCCATGCAATTTTTCACACAGTTGGAGTTAATGAACTTATTTCCAAGGAATCCAAACCTATATTCAACATATGAGACCCAACAAATAAGTCTTTTTCTTGCCTTTCACATTTCTATTTTTTTATGTGTCTAGAAACAGTCTTTCCAAAATATTTTCTTTTGCCATAGTCTGATCAACAGAAACCAAGGTAGTAAGTAAAGTTTATGATTTTTCAATGAGCTGAATCCACTCCAAACTAGTTTTTCAGGTGTATGAGACTAGGAGAGATGTTCAGATCTTACCCTGTAATATCTCACTGTAACAAAGCAGCATTCAAATGTAATTTTGTCAGCTTCTGATCATCCAGATCTGGCCTAATCACAACAAATTAGAGCTCCTACTGGAGCTGGAGTTTGTTTGCTCCAGTAGGCAGTGATTCCATGGGTCATGTTCATGTCTGAAAACATTTGTGAGAAGCATTGTAACCAGCTGAAATAAGCTTTATAGATAATCTAAAAAAAATTATTTCATCCTAGTAATATGACAAGATGTTACACCATTCCACTTGTAAAGAAACTCTGTAATAAATGACCTGTGATTCACTAGAGAACCTGAAGTTCAGATAACTGATTCAAATGTTATTTTGAAGTCTTATTTGACCTATTGCATTGGACTGGAGAATGGAAACCCTGGCCTGCACCTGCTCCTTTCTTCTGAAGGGAATATTTCCTTTGCCCCTTAGTATATGTGACAATATGAAAGTTACATTGATATTAACTCTGTTGGTGTTAAACCTCAAACTTTAATTTAGGCAAGCCAGCCTGTGACTGATGACTGGTGAACCCACTTCCATACATACTCTGAATGGCGGTTTAATTGTGTTTCATTAGATTGAATACATAAATCAAAGCCCCTAGGATTGGAAAAATTTTATTGAATAACCTACTTCATGCCCAGGTATTCTGTAAGATAGGACTGATTTCAATTAGTATCTGCAATAAAGGAAAAACTGTGAGCAAACCGACAAGGATGCAAAATCAACTATAAGGATATCTTCAAAATATTTCTCCTGATATTTTCCTAGCAAATGTTTTGTATAAACAAACAAAAGAGAAAAAAATGGTTATTTAAGTTTGTGATTTTCTGGGTCTGAAGCCATCTCTACTTCTGGTCATAGCACAGACTGAATGAGAGCCTCCTTGCTTTATTTAGGTGACAGATTACTACAGTAACAAATGTGAAAACTGACCAAAAACGTCTGGAGATGGCAGAGGCTGATGGAGCTGGAGCACATGCTCTTGTTTCCGTTTGTTACAAAGTACATTAAAAGTCAATGGAGGAGAGAAAAGGTGGAGAGCATCATCCAACGTGTTGAAACACATCACATCTCCTACAAAAAGGTTGTCTGTCTCAACACCCTTCAGCATTTCCATTTCTCACGACTATATATGTCCTTACCTGTTTCCTTATCTGTATGCAGTCAAAAAATTGACTGGTTTCTTTTATGCTGAGTCTCTTTTAAACCAGTTCTTCTGCTCACACTCCTAGGAAAAGCTCTCAAAACCTCACTTTACAAAGATTAGACAGAGTCTTTTGTGTATTCCAGATTTTTTGTCTGTTTCTCCATCATCTACACTCCCTCCTTTAAATGTGTGTGATTAGCCTTCAACAGTACCATTACCCTTACTTCTCTTGCAAGTAATCCTTCTCACTGGACATGGTCCTACTCTGAGGCTCAGACCCATGACTGATTGCCTGAAAAGCTGTCTTACACAACATGAAAATTAAAAACTCACATTTTCTCCTGCACTGTGTACCTCCTCCAATGTGGGGGGAAAAAAAACGGAGTGGCAAAATCAATAATGAATAGTTTTGCAATTTGTTCAGATGCAGAGAATTTCTCTCCCAGGACCAGGAACAGAACTCAAAAACCATTTTTTAATCAACATAATAAAGCTTGGCCTCATTATTCTGCCTCTATGAATTCAGTGCTTTTGGTATACTGGCATTGTTGCTGTTGGCACCTGCAGCTTAAGAGGCTGAATTATAAGACCAGCTATTTAAAAACATGAGAGGACACAGGATCTGTACTTTTTTCCTCAATAAATTCCTATATTTTCCATTTTTCAAATGTTTTTATGCTAATTATTCCTTGGCCAAAGCATTGAAACAACTTATTTTCTCCACTCCACAGTGGTTCCCCAAACAGAAAGCTGCAGTCCTGCTTGTTTTCATCATTTGGCCCTCTCTGGTTTATGGAATTTCAGTCTGTAAGGAAACTGCAGTCACATAAAAGTCAAAGTTATTACTCTCTATCAAAAAAAAAAAAAATTCAAAGGCAATTATGCTATTTTTGCTGTTAATGATCTTAATTCAAGGTTTTCATCAATGCTATTATACTGTAGATACAAAATTCTTCCTATGGGCTCTCCAGTGGCTTTTTTGGAAGATAAATTTGTAAAGACTCCGGGGATAAACTTTGCCTCAAAATTACAGTCAAAACTAAATAAAAGTAATTAGCAACCTTTTACTGTCTGTTAGGTCTTCACATATTCTGACTTGAGCCACAAGAGATGGCCAAGTCTATTTGTCATTATCATTTTGTCTGAGTGTGTCTGTGGTTCTCCCAGTCTCCAGATTAATGCATTGTGTTTGTCAAGTATTAGCTGTCCTTGGTGGATTTCAATGCCCTCGTCTTAGAATTCAGTTAATTAGCTCAGGGTGCAGGGGATAGGGAAACAAAAAAAGAAAAAACTAACAAATGGGGGAAAAAAAATGAAATAAAAAAACCCAACCAAAAAAACCTTGTGAGAACCTTAAGTGTTGGAATTGTAAAAAGATGAGAGGCCCGGCGACTCCAGCGGGGAGAGTTACTTGCAGACCAGCCAATATGGTTGATAAGAGCAAAACCCCGTTTATCAGCAATCCAGAGGCACTTATATAGTATACCAGCTTGTTAACTCTTAAGTGGCTTAAAACTTATTAAAGCAAATTTCTACTTCTACATAATTGGACTTACATTGGCAAGCTTCTACAGTTATGTTATGATTAAAAGAATTCAAAGTTTATCTTCCTTCTCTCTCGGTCTTATCTACACAGCTGTACCTTCTCAAAACTCCCTTCTTGTTCCCAGCTTGGTTCTCACAGAGATTTTTCTCATGGAGAGTTTTTCTCACACACAGGCCTTCTGCTTGCAGGCTCTTGCTACAGTTCTTTTATTGATCCCATAATTCTATGAATGATCCATGTCCCTGATCCTTTAATAATTCCCAACACTTAAGAACCCTGTATTTTATAGCATCCTTTATATATAGAGAGAGAGAATATACTATATATATATAGTTCATACATATTTTCCATTTTCAGTTATGTTCCTGATTCTGTCTTCACACCGTAATTTTCCTGTAAACAAAGTATTGCCAGTAGAGTGAATATTCTCAATTGTTACTAAAAGAGTGAGTTGTATGCTTGAATAGTGTTTTGGGAGTAAGAATCAATATTTAAAGTCAAAAAGTTGTCTGGTTTTTAAATTCTGGTTTTGGTTTTATGCTGCCATACATGTAAGAGGATTTTCACTATGATTACATTATCCCAGAGAAAAACAGGATGTGAACTGGACCACATGAATTTCAGAGCAGACAGACACAACCATGTGATACCCTACACAACTGTGACCCAGTTATTAGGTGGAGGAATGAACTTTGTGTTTGTGGAGCCCCAGAATTTTCCAGATACTGCATTTATGAAAAAGTTGGACCTTTTATTATGATCTTTTGAAAAGGGTAAGAGGACAATTTACCACCATTTACTCCTCTACTATGGAAACTATGAAAACTGGGACACACAAAAAGTTAAATATTCCTAAACATAGCATATAATTACAAAGGCACCTGAAGGGAGCATGACATTTTCTATGAAGCTTCTCAATAATTCATTATATTCTTCAAAACTTGTTGCAGAACTGTGAGGTTTCAATGCAGAAGTTGATTACCTCATTAAAGAAAAATGAGGATTTCACTAGAACTCCCCATTCAAAACCTTATATAAGGTTATATATAAGGGATAACTTTAAAAGTAAATCAAACTTCCAATTTATATCAAGTTGATCAGGGCCATGTCCAAGCAAGTTTAAGCATCCCCAGTGGATGAAGGTTGTACAATCTCTCTGGTCACCTGCTCCAGTGATTGTCCTATCTCATTGCCAAAATATTTTTTCTTGAACACATCAGAAATTTCCTTTCCTGCAAATGATGATTAAGAGACTGAAATTCCTGCATGTCCTAGTTTCAAAAATCCTTCAGGGCTCTCTGCTCTACTGCTGCTAAACCTGTGATAACAGTTGAGAAAGGTTTTAATAAAAATAGAGAGAAAAGAGGCAGAGAACTGGTTTGAGGGCACAGATGATAATTGCATGTTTCCTCATTTGCTCCCTGGTGGGACCATACACACACAATTGGGTAGCTACCAACAAGAGAGATGTGAGTAGAAATTGGCGTTTCAAATGTTGACTGTTTAACTCCAGAGAGTTTATGTTATCTATTTACCACGGGTTTTTTTGAAGTCCAGCAGACTGTGGAACCCAGAAGAAGACAAAGGTTCTGAGATGCCCCTCTAATCCCCCTAAGTTTTTAGCCTGGTGAAGTAATTCTTTGACGTGTAGTGAAAGAGCTTGTTGCTGTGACACTGATTGCACAGATTAGTGTACAACCACTGATGCAGCAGCATAGATCAGTGAGACTTAGACCTTGGCTCCTGATGTCCAGCCACAGTAATCAAGTCCCAAGAAATTCAGGAATATGCCTAGCAAACATGCAAGCTAACACACATTCAAAGTTTCAGATTTTAAGTGAGTAGAAAATAAAGACATATTGTCTACAGCCTAGATCAAAAGATCACCGGTTTTACACAGTCTCAAAGTATTTAGTGAGTTACATGTGCCTATATTAGATACACAGATAGACACAATACTGTAAGGAAATTAAAATTACATTAGTGTGCGTTGTACAGATTTATTGTATTTTAATTTTAACTAAATTTGAAAAGAAATTAAATAGAAATAATGAGAAACGTATTCCAACATTTGTCCCATTAGATACCTCGTAATTCTTATTCTGTGATTTTAATATTGACATATAATGAACAAAAGTTACTTCCCAATGTGGTTATCTAATACCACTACACCCTCAACAACGCCCTTAAAGTAATTGAGGCTCGTGAAAATTATGTATCTAGTTCTATTTCTTGTGTCAGAATAAGAAACACTCCAGAACTTTCAAAATACGGAGTAAAGCATGCTACATTATTCACAAATATTTCTTTCAAGCCACCAGCTCAATTTATGCCAATTTATATCATACAGCCATTTCAAAACTGTGCAAGTCTCCCCCCAGTGACACTCCAGTCCCAGAAGGGAGAAAGGCTTGAAGAGCAAACATTTAAAGCTGAGCTGAGTTTATGCTTCACAGGAGCACAGGGCTTAGAAAACAGTATGAAACTCTGGCAACAGATCTGTTTGCCTATGAAAACATGACTGAATCTTTTGAATTACTGAAGAATAACAACATGGTAAATCACTGCCTGTAGGCAGTACTTTATTGACCTGTGGAGCAGGAGATGGTGTGACTGTGCTGTTCAGCCTTAGAGTGGGCTGTGACAGATGGGGGCTGTGGAGAAATTAAACCAAATGATGGTTTGGTGCCTGAGCTCTGAGTGCTGAGATGAGCACATCAGAGTAACTTTCACATTAGCTGAGGAGAGTGCAATAGATCTCAGCATTGCACCCAGTGATGCTTTTCACCTTTTAAATTTTATCCCATGAACTACTTTGGCTTCTAATGAGAATTTCTTTTTTCCTCAAACAACATAGTACGATCTGTTCCTGCAAGTCATATTGAAAAATCTGTTCATAGGAATTGTTCCACAGCAAAAGCAGAATGTTCATGAAAGCCCCAGCCACAGTGAGGTGTTCTGTTTCACAGGAAGTCCCATTAAATTTCATTTTTGATACAAAGAAAAAGTGTAAATATAAAGATTTATAGCTGGGCAATAAAGAGAATAGAAAGACACATAAATGTAGCAATAGACAAATATGTATCTGACTAAATTATGGTGTTATATTCTTGCCACATTAAAAATATTGCAAGTATTTTATGCTGAAAACTCAGGTGATCCTTTGAGAAAAGTAATGCTAACATTCAGAGGAACTCCTGCTTTGGTGATGGATACTCACTGAGAATTCAGAACATCCAGGAAGATGTCAATGAACTATTCCAGCTTAAAAACAGCAGCACTGGTTTATTGACTGGTTCTGTGTAAGAGGCCTCCCAACAACCAGGTTGGCTGCAAGTCCTACCAAAACAGCCAGACTTACTGACTCTGACTGGAGTTTCCAGGAGTTAATATAATTGCTTGTAGAAAATCCAGACTGCCAGTCTTTTCCACACCCATACGAGTACCTGGGTACTACTTTCACCTAGCTACAGATATGATGCTCCTCAGAAAAAAACACTCAGGCAACTAATCTGTTGAAGTTGAAGGAAGAATTCTGCATCTTCCTGCTAGAAAACACCTGCTACTGGTCACCTCACAGGACTCAGAGTAATCCCTCAGTGTCAAGTTTAGCTTCATAATTAAAGAAAGAAACCTATTTCCGTGATTCTAAAGCTCTGGTATTTAGTATGATAAACTAATATTCTTTTCTGGCAAGTGTTCTTCATTTTTAATCATATAACAAAACAGTAGTTTGTTTCAACAATAGGAAGGCTAGATATGACAAGCTGTTGTTCTAAAAATGAGTCACTGTCCTATTATTCTGGTTCTGAGGCCTGAGGACAAAAATATACCATTCATTCTCTATAGATATCCCAATACTCTTCCCAGAAGTATCAAACCAGATAAGACTTCTTTTCTTTGTCAAAATACTTTGGGAAGATGTCTTCTAGTGACTTTTTTATGACCTACTTTTTTTTCCCTCTGAGGCCATGAAGAGGAAGAATGAGCACACTGTTTAAAGTGTTGGCCAAGCAGTCTAGAGTGGGCTCCAGCATCACTTGAATGCCTACACATTGCACCAGTGTGCAGGTAAAGGTGTGGAAGAAAAATTTCCTCCAACAACCCCACTCTAGGTGCTACTGTTGGACTCTGGACATTTTGCATATCTGGAAAAGAGCAAACCAAACTGAAATGATGACACCTTGAATGATGGGTTCTTGGTTTCAGTTCTATAACAGTATAATAGCCTGAAAGGAAAAAGCCTTCATTTTTAACCATGGAGTGGTTTGTGTATTTGACTTTCAAACTCTTTTTTATTTACCAGGTTTCCATTTTAACTATTTTCTATCCACAGTTGATTGCTGAGCAATTGTTCTCTGGGGCATACGGATAAGAAGGGTTTGGTTTCCCATACAGCTCCATAGTGGTGTTGATAACTTGCAGCCTGTGGAACAGCTATGGGCACTACAAAGAACATTCAAACAAAGCTTTGCTTTCCTTGCTTTTCAACTTGCTCTGAGTAAAATCCAACTATAAGTAATGCCAGAAAACACAACTGTGGCAAATGCTATTTTGGAAAATAATTTGTAATGCTACTAGAGAATATCACTATGAGAGAAAAACATTGGAAGTCTGAAGAACTGTCATCACCCAGCTGCCTATTCGGGCATCTCCAGCATCACAACTTCTCCATGAAATGCTATTTGAGAGCTATTGTAAAGAAAATGAGAATATCTGCAAAATACTTCACTGTAGAGCATATGAAAAGTTTCAGAGGACCATTCATTTGCTGCACAGATAGAATGAGCAAGGAAGCAAATTACTTTTAATCAAAACCACACTAAAATATCCTATAACAAAAGACTAGGGAAAAAAAGGTAATCTAAGTGCAGACAGAGAGATCCTACACTAAAAGACTGATGTCTGTATTTTACCAATCTTTACCTTTTTATCTTCGTTTTGGAGATAGAAAATCATTCATTTGATTTGAAAAGTGATTTAAAAGGGCTCTAGTTATCAAGTTACAGCTTGCTAGAAACATATGTAGCTGGGTGGTGATAAATTTGTCAGGTTCAAATAGCCCTGTTTATCTAGACACAGACATTGAATTCAGAGTTGCAAGCCAGACAGTGCAGATTTAACAACCTTTGCTTGGCAGCAATCTACTCTTTGTACTCAGGAGGCTGATTAAATTGGAGTGGTCAGCCTGCAAGACTAATAAGACTCAAAAACACAGTCCTGTGTCTAGGCTTCATCAAGGGCAACAGTATTTGTTCCTCACTTTTGCATTTTTATTTTACAGAAAAGCTTGTTTAAATTCTGGATTAATAAATTAATAAATAAAAGGACATTTCAATTGCTATTGAAAACTGCTCTATTTCACTGCAACATCATCTGTAATTATGGAAGAATAAAATAACAAAAAGTATAGCCATATCTTTATTTTCTCAACATCCACTGATGTAAAAGTGACAATTTCTCATTAACTAGTATCAATACTGATCTCTATTTTTGTAAGAATAATAATAAAATGACCTATTCTAAATTCCCCTTTTTAGAATACTTCAAAATTGCAGCATGAAATACTTTCTTCTACTCAAATTCTAAGCTATTTTTGGTTGTATAATAATGAGTGAGAAAATGTAAAAGGCAGAAGCTTCGCTTCCCTTGAAAATACATAAACTTCACAACCACCACCATCCTTTTTAGATATTCATGCTACGAACCCATAGTTGAACATTAATCTATGATTAATGAAAAAAATATTAATAGGGTTATATAATTCTGAAGAACACCTCGTTTCTGTTGCTTTGCTGAAGAGATGTTTATTTGCATAACTGGATGTTTAGGAACAAGGAGTGTAAGTGCAGCTGGGTTTGGGTCTGCTCGGAGGCCCATTCAGCCTGGTAACGTGTCTTCAGCATGGCCATAGTTACAGTAAAGAAATGACATCCTGTGGTTCTCACACAACAAAAACCAAAGGTTTAAAATAATCTTTGCATGAATATAATTCCAATAGGACCACAAAATTAATGTGGACTTGAAAGGATGATTCAGCACTGTCATCTTCAGAATTTGCAACCACTCTGCAGCTAAAAGGAGGAAACTGCAGATATTCATGTGAGTATTCCTTAATCCCGTGCAGATTGTGAAATTCAGTCTTGACAGATTTCTTAATTTTTAGCTTTTAATTTCTTAATTTAAAACAAGCCAAAAAAAGAACAAATAAAGATATCGGTAACTTACCTCTCCCTATAAAATACTTCGCAATATCTTGTTTGCATTTAGAATGAAAATATGTTATCAATAACATGATTCCATTGAAGATGTTGGTTTGCCAGAAATGAGTTTAGCTAATACTTTTAACAAGTCATTTATGGTATTAATTAAGTAATTTAAGTATTTTAAAAACCTGGTTTTAATATATTGCAGTTTATCTTTGTCTCATGAAAAAGTTAGCTATTAGGCAAAACAATTATTTTACTTTCTTTGAAGGGAAAACTGAGAACAAAAGATGGTAAATTGCTGATCATCACGGATACATGCTCCCTTGACAATACTTTTATGGTACTCCCTTTGAGGAAAAAGTGTAAATTTTCTGATAAGATGCTTTTCTTTGGTGGAAAAGAAGGCAAAATTTTAACATCTCCCTAAGCCTCAAGAAACCAAGAATAAATTATTTTTCACAACATGGTGAGTGGAAAAACTCTGAGATGTATGGAGAGGATTTTTCAATGATTTTTCAATCATTTGACTTTTTTTTTAGATTAAAAATTCCAGTGGTATGCAATTACCATACTAATAGAGCTAAGTATTGCTGCTTTTGGGTAAGGTCAATCTAGATGTTCTAGAAACAGAAACACTCCCTATGAAGAGTTCTAGATTTTCCTAGACTATAATATTTTATATTTTAAAAGGTGATTTTATGTTAAAATAATTGGACATGAGAGAAGGCAAATTTTCCAGCAGGAAAAGAAAATTCCAAAGACAAAAAAGTAAGCACAGCCATGTCCCATCCAACAGCAAGTAGTTATGGACTACTTTGCTTCTTGCTAAAGAATAATGTTGGTTTTAGCACATGACAGTTTCCTTTGCAATCTTTTCAGGACAAGAGGATTATTTATTTCTAGTGTAAATCATCCAACTGAAAAAGTAGAACCTGTTGGTGATGAGCAAACAGCACTGTGTTTGGGCATGATTAATGCCATGAATCCCTCCTTATTTTATTCATAAAAGGGGAAAAAATAGATGTATGAAAGACAAGAGAAGGTACAACACACTCTAAAGTGAATTTTTAAATGTAGGTCTCGTGCTGCCTTGAGCCAAGGATGAGTTCTGCAATGTGTTTTTACACACACTGACTTAGCTAATTCCAGGACTTTTGCTGTTTCCAATCCTGGAAATACGAATCCCAGCATGCATGGCATGGGTAACTGTGACATTCAAATGGATTTACACAGGCCACCTTATCTGCTTTACCAGCTGTGTATGGTCTTTTACATCACAGTGCATTCCAAGGCAAGCAAACTTCACTTCTATCATAATTGGTGTAGAAAAGAAAGTGTACATGGGGAGCATCTGTGCAAGGTGAATAAGACATGAATGGGGCCAAGTCTGAAATCGTCCCAGAATGTGGCTCTCTGATTTTCTGTATCTAAGGCTAACCCTCCTCAAGACTCACTGAAACCCTTAAAGTTTCCATTATTGTTTATTTCACTCTGTGGAAGACTAACATCAAGGAGCATTATCAAAAGTATTAATTAATAAATCAGAGTGGAAGACAATAAAAACCACAGAGAAAATCAAATTGCAGAATATTAAAAAGAGCTTGGCAATGTGGTAAACAAATGTCACTATCAATCACTTTACATGAGGGACATTGCATCTGACTGTTCTCACCCTGGACTAATGGTGTACTAGGAGGCAATCGTGGAAGCACTCCATCAGTCCACATGCAAGGTGATAAGGATGGACAATGACAGAGTGCACACAGTCACTGCACTGGGGGACAATGGATTAAAAAAAAGCTGGTTGAAGAATGGATCCCACTGATTTCCTTTTGCCTCAATCCAAGTAGGGTACACTGAGATTCAGTGAGCATGTGAAGCTCAGTGAAGTTCACTGGAGATTTTTACAGGTGTATAGAATGTCTGTCCCCATAATAAAGTTCTTGAGTTTTGTTTGTTAAGGCTTTGTGTTGTTTTGAATGGTGCAAAAAAGAATGTTTTGAAAGATTATTTATTTCTTTGTGGTTTCAAAATATGAAACAAATTCCTAAACAAGGTATTTTTAAAATAGTTTCTCCTTTGAAGATGTCAAGGTTTTTTGGTTTGATTTGGTTAAGAAATGAAAATCAATACCTTCAGAACTAGTAAGAAATGTCTAATTAGTTAACAGAAAGGCTAGCTTCAGAAGAGATGTAGTTTTGCTAGTGAAGCTAAGGGGGTCTAATGTCTTCCTTCACAGTTTTACTGACAGGAGCCAGCATGGTACAGTGCATGCTAGTTTCCTGATGTAGAAATGTTTGCACAACTGCACAGTTCTTCTCATATTTCCTGAAATCTCATGGATTTTCTAGTCCAAATTAGATGTGCTCACCACCTAGTGCAGTTAGGGTTGTCATTACTATTATTAACCTTAGGAACGGGTATTGTTCAAGAGAAACAAGAACTGCATCCTGGGGCTTTTCAGCACTGCAGTCCATTGCCCTGTCCCCAGGCGTGAAATGGTACTGATGGAAGTGGGGCTTCACAGCAAGTAGCTAATTCCTACTTGGCTCAGGACTTTTTTCCCCCTAAGTACTAAAATCTATGACTTGCAGAATGCAGAAATTGGCATGCAAGCAAAACTGATTTGGGATAAGTAGTGTGTAATCATTTCATCTGCAGAAGGAAAGTTAACTGTTATCTGGAATTAGTGCAATATCTGAAACCGACAGTCAATGTGCAGATCCACAGTTTAGTATTTCTACCTCTAGAACACACTAAGCCAGAGAAATCACACCTTAACAGTTCTGTCTCAAAAGATATCTTACTGTATTATAAACAAAGATCAATATATATTTGTGGATTTATTTCTTAGTCTTGCTGCATTTCACAGCATTATTTAACCAAAAGCATAAAACTAGAGACTGTCTAGCTTTAACCACCATTCAATAATCATACAAGTATTAAAGGCTACATCCTTACTCCCCTTCCCTGAGGATTGTATAAGTCTGTTCTGGTATTTGTTCCCAAAGATTGGCAAGCACAAGGATGGGTTCTTGGGAAAAGTAAGAATGGATTTAGGGTAAGCTTTTTAAACAGCTTTGAACAACTGCAGTCTATAAGGACTGAGACTCAAAAGGCACAGTATTATGCCTTCACATATCTTCACATTTTATGTAAAGATGTACTGGCCGGTGCTTGTCAATATTTTTTCAGCTGTTTATGGATTTATTTTTATCAGATAATAATAATAATAATAATAATAATTTATTATCAAGAAGTCCTCTGGAAGAGTCTATGTTGGCCTTAAAGTCACTACCAGCCTATGTTGGAAACGCTGGTTTGGTTGATAGATTAAACAAATCATGAATTTTCCTAGTTGCTGAAGTGCAGGGTAAATACTTTTACCTGATCATCTGTGCCTCATTGAAGTCACAGACATTAGTAATTTTTTTCATTAAGCTAAATTTAAGCATGATTTTTTTTCTCCCTACCTTCACATACTCCAAAGGAGCTAAAATTTAAGATGCCACGGACACACTCAAGCAACAAAAATGATTATTCACTGGTATTCTCATTCTGCAGCTGGCAAATGTGAACATATGAAATGTGTAGTTGCTGATAATGGTACTAATGGAACAGATGTCTCTTCATATTGAATCTGGCAAAAAGTAAAAAAAATGCTGGATTTTTTCATCTGCTTCTGTGTGATACATTTGATGCCCCAGTGGACATGTTAAGTAGCAACACTTTTTGAAGATTCCTTGAGAATTGGCATCCTGACCACAGGAAAAATACATGATCTTGGAATGAAGAAAACTCTTGGCATTTACCACCTTAGCTTAATTTTCCCCTTCTAAGACGTAATTTATTCTAAGAATAAATCCCCAGCTTCAGCTAAACTGAACATATTCCCCATTTTCCCTCTGTGCCTTCACCCAAGTCTCCTGCCATCTTCCTTCACTTCCTCAAGTTCACAGGATACCATTTGATGAGCAGCTCTGTGGGACAGGCCCCTGGTTATCAGCACCTGTGCAAAGCCACGAGTCTTGCCTGCCCCAGTGAATTGGGTGGACCACACCCTGCAGTGCCAGAGCACTGATGCTGCACTGGGCACCAGCCAAGCCAACGTAGCAGCCCTTCTGGGCAGTGTACTCCATGTCTCCAAAGCTACATGGCAACAAAGGGCTTCTTTATGAATTTTCATATCAAATTCCATCAGAACTGAGAGCTGAGCATTCCTGTGGAACTCTGGCTCACTGGAAACATGGCTAAAAAGTGGCAGAAATAAGGTAATGATTTTTTAAATATATGTAAATATATCCTTTCCCCTCTGGTGAGACAAATCTGAGAGGTCTGTAAGGTTCTTTTATGCTCCTGGTGAAGTTCCAAAGACTGTAAATATGTCTTACTGGTTAGAATTACCAGCCAGAGAAAATTAAGAGTTTCTTATGGCAATGTTGTGGGCGTCGAGTAGGGAATATCCTCTTTAGGATTACTTGGAGGGGGCTGAAGCAAAGTTTTAGAAATTATGAAAAACTTGAGACTTGGTAACACGGAACACGTGAAAATACATGAAAAAAAGAAAGTGCTAAAATGAGAACCAGAAAGGAAGATAAGCAGATTTCAAGGACTGTCAGAGTGAAGGTAGCTTTTCCAAGGAGCCTCAGACTCACAGAGAAACCTGACTTACTGTTCTCACTGACTTTTGATCTAAGTTTCATGCAGCAGGTTAAGAAGGTGAGACCAAGAACAGCCATGGACATGTTGGAGAGAAAGATCTGGAGCAAATACTCCCTCCTGCTCAGTCATGTTCCTCCCTGACCTATATCCCCACTTCCCACTCTGAGACACTCTGGCACCTCTTGTGCCTTCAACTTGCTTCATTTGCAACCAAAAAAAAGGTGCGAACAGATTCTTTTGGCATGAGAAAGCTTTCAGACCACCTCCTCCACAATCCCAACTGTGATCAGCCTGGGTCTTCAGAGTTCAAGCTGCTCCCATTACCTACTCCCTATACAATTTTCAAGCTGTTTTTAAGCTGTTCACATAAGCACTCTCAAGTAACCTCAAAAAAACTTCTGCTATTGCAGTTGACTAAACAAGGCACCACTGATGTGCTCTAGAGTATTATAGTTATCATACTGTTCACTATAGAAAAAGGAAAGAAAAGTTCATGTTACCTACTTTACAATGCTAAAATATGATGTGGACATATTCCAGGCATACAAGAATCCCACTTCCTGTGACTGAAATAAATGACAGATCAGAATTTGCAAGGAACAAGTTCGGCTGGCAAAGAGACAGAACTGTCAGATTTCTCACTTGGGTTCATTGCTGACAGACATGGACTCCAGGCCTATGGCTCCACACACATGGACACATGTAAGCTAAACAGCACCCAGAAAAACAGTAATCTCACCAAAATTAATTATTCCTTTTAGAAAGGGAAATAGTTCCACCAACAACGTTATTTTTTCAATCTGAAGTTTCCCTGATGTGATGCATCATTATGAACTTTCCCTGATGTTTTGTCCACTTGGGCCAGCCACTTTTCCAAAGCAATTCCCTGGCACTGCTCAGAAGAGGCCAAGGACCATTCTTAGTGGGCAGCACTCCTCAAGCCAATGATTTGGAGACAGGATTTAGCACTAAGGATACTCACTGTTCACTCCTACAGGCCTCAGTGTCTGAAAAGTAATAAATAACTCCAGATAACAGTTCATTTTCCTCATGCAGACACAAAAATTACACATTGCAAGTCCCACATTAGGTTTGCTTGCATGCCAATTACTGCATTCTGCAATTTAAAGTTTTATATTTTAGTACTTAGGGAAAAAAAGAAAGGGAGTATTCAAAACCTGAGTATTCAATATGAGGCAGAAATAGCTGGATGCTGGGTTCTACTGCAAATCAGAATAGTTAATGATGTACCCATTTTTCACAGTCTTGGCCACAAGCCTGACTTTTTTGCCTCTTTATACTGGCTGGCAACATTATGGGTCCTAAGGACAGATTTAAATCAATTCTGTGCTTGCTAGCCCTGAGATATTCTTTCCAGAAGAATTCCTGGCTGCCTGGCACTATCCAGATTGAGTTGAGGATGTCATGAATTTCTCATTTTTTTACTAAGAGAGGAAAAAGCCAACTATTTTGGGAAGCTCCATCTGTGTTAGTGCTACCATGATTAGAGATGGAAGTGCTTGAACTGTCTCATTCCTTGTCCTGTAAAAAGAGTTATCAGCAGAAAGGGCAGCACACAGGTTGAACATACTCCTGTTTCTGTATCAAGAGGTTGACTGAGGCAGATCCTCCTGTTTGAGCTGTCTCTGAGAAATGCTAATGGTCCAAATCTACTCCTCTGGCTCTCTACAATATACTAGTTTTCACAATTAACTGCAAGCCTCCCCACTCTACCTTGAAAATTTTTAAGTTTTATTTAGACATTAAAACAGGCAGCACAAGAAGAAACACAACTTAAAATTGATCACAGAATTATAGAATGGTTTATATCGGAAGGGACCTTAAAGATCATCTAGTTCCAACCCCCTTGTTATGGGCAGGGACACCTTCCATGTTGCTCAAATGATAGGACGGGCGGGATAGAAGTATTCCTAGGCTAGGGCAGTCCAGCTGGCAATTTAGGTATATTAGTCCATCAGCAAGCATATTGCTCTGTGTTTACACATGGTGGGAAGAACAGCAGGTTGGAATAATGTATCCCATAGAAACCACAGTTTACCTAAAACCACCGTCGTGCACACAAGGCTGCGTTGGCCTAGCCCCCAGCAGCTGAGAATGCCAGTGTTCCTGTGATTATATGGCAAACTGAAGAACAATAGTCTGTGTCTAGGCTTGGCATAGACCTAGAACTGTTCAAAGAGGTGAAAATTGATGTGGGCCTAGTTACCAAGCGGCCTCAGGCGACAAATACATGAGTCACTTACCAGAGCAATTAAACTTGTGACTACCAGGCTGAAGCCACAGACAGACAACAGAATTGCAGTCAAGAAGTAATGAAAAGTTTTCAGCCAAGGGCACTCGTCACAAAATAGGTAACAGTATTCCAAAACTTCAGAGTCTTGGAAACGTAAGTAATCAACAGTGCATACACAAGCAAAGCATGAAACAACAAGTATGGTGCTTGCTATTTGCATGGCACAAAGTTTAATGGTAACATGAAGAGTTTAGAAGAAACTATTTTAGTTTTCTGAGTGAAGTGCTAGAAAGTCCTTGCATTTCAGCTCACATACAGAAATCATTCATTAGCTATAGGGGTTTCCAGCCACTGGGAGCTGGCAGAAGGGGGTTTTACCCCTCGTGTGCCGACACAAAGAAGCCCGGAGGTCAACGCTGAAACCCCTCTGGAAGGCAGCACTCATTGCCCAGCACACGATGAAAACGGGGCAGAGCTCCTCACCCAAAGGGGCTGGATCTCCCTGTTGCTGTCAGGCAGGCATACAGGTGAAGACAAAGAAGAAAGAGAGGGGACTCTCTGTATGTGCTCCACGCAGGTTTACTCCCGTGAAACGACAGGGACGAAGAGGCCAATTGGTGGGAGGGTCCAGGGATCTTATACTGGGTCCAGAATAGGCGGGGAAAGGGATCTCAGCCAATGGGATAGAGACAAGCAGGTGACAGAAAGGGAACCAATGGGGACAACACATAGGAGGGACTCAGGGAAGGATCCAATGGGGCGTCGAGGAACAAGGAACTTTCTAGAACTAATACGTATTAAAAAAGGAACATGAATATACATAACTTCATACATAAAACAGGAAGACAAAATACTAACCAATGAGGGGAAAATATGCAAAAGACAAAACAAGCGACTCATGGGTTCTCACCATGACTGAAAGTTACGTGCTAAACTTGGGTTGCTAACACCACAGCTGGTTGCTTGTGTTTTCCTCAGGAGACAGTGGTTGAAATCACCTGTACCCCCGCAATTAACCAGCATCTAAGCAGTAATCTAGGCAGGAAATGGAGACTATCTGTAAGTTCCTCTGTATATATAAAGGCACTATGATTTCCTTCCTTCTTTGTTTTCCTGGTTTATGTTTGTCTAAGATGTAGATGCTGCTTCTTCATTTCACTGTTTAAATGATTTCTTAATAGGATGTCTTTTACAAAGTTGACCTTCTGTCTTTCCCATCCCACAAAAATCAGACTGTATGTGATAACTTCTTTTCATAGACCTCTTTTCTTCTAGTTTTTTTCCAGTCCTCTCTGCCTATGAATTGGTTTTTTTTGGAGGTTTCTTGTTTGTTTGTTTGGGGGGGTTGGTGTTTTTTTTAAATTTTATTTTACTTTGGGGGGTAGTTCAAAAAAGAAATCTCTGGATTGCTTTTAAGCATCTCTGAGGTTGGTTTTCTCGCTAAAAGCCTACAAGAGTTTTTGTCTTCTTCTCCTACATTGTATTGCCAGAGCATTGCCTTAGAGGTACATAGACTTGTTCTTCATGCTTTGTGATGCTTTGAATAGCATGGGCTTTCTGATAATGTTCCTGATTCTGGGATGGCTTTTTGTAGCCTGAAAGTGGTGATAAACACATCATGGCTAAGGCAGATGAAAGCTAAGCATCAGCCCCAAGACCAGAGTTGGCTTTGCCCCAGCAGAGATGACTGTCTTTGCCTCTGCAAAGGGAGTAAAACAACTCATGAAGTGCCAGATGTTGGTGGTTCACAGACTAAAAAAAGCTTGGAAGTATTTTATTTGAACACTTAACTAAAGGGAAAGCAATGGGAGAGCAGTGGGGTAGAAAAGGTTTGAAGGAAAACTCAACTCTCTGAGACTGATCACTTTGGCTCGATAAATGTTGTAAAGAAAAAACCCACACCATGTAGTTTCATCATTATATCCAATAATCAGTATTTGCTGCTCTGCCCAGCTCTCTGATTTTTATTTCAACAAGCTTTTCTGCAGTAGGAAGCTTTTATTCGCCTTCAGCCCCAAGCAGTCCCACTGATGTTTTTTTCACATTTAAATATCTTTATTATGTGTATATTTAAAAGATATTATTAATTATTTGCACTATTTCTTAAATAAATGTCTGCAATAACAAAATTGTTCTCCTGCAAAATTACTTATTGAGATATGAAGTACCGGTGTCTTCCTGCTCCTGTGTTGTGTTTAATGCAGCCAGCCAATGGTTAAGAGCAAATGCTCACCAACAGCTTGTCTTAGTGTGAAGTTGGACACCACAGCTGCCAAAGGTCTAATTTAGGTGTTTTCTTTGAAGATGATGTAGCTCAGTGGTGGGAACTTGTGGGAAACTTCGCTTACTTAAAAACCAAATGATAAAGCAGCAGCCATGGCTGCAGAACAGACAGGGATGAAAGAGAGAAGCTCGCAGACCCTCCTGGCTGGCTTTCCTGCTGCAGGCAGCATCATCACACTGTGGACCTTGAGATAATGCACCACTTCTTGAGACTGTATGGACATCGATGCAGTCTTCCCTATATAAAGTGGAACACACTATTTAGACACTTAGGGATAGTTTCTATATAGTTTGAATGAAGGGCTTTCCTCATAGACAGCTGTGTACTTGTCCCACAGGAAACTGAGGTTTAAATGTCATGCTTGGAACAGCAAAAAAACACAGAGAGAGGGTGTAAGCTGGCACCTACTGGACTGCCTGGGGAGTCATCAAGAAAACAGACATTAAATGCAGCAAGTACAGAAACATGGGCCTTACACAGGTGATAAACCTAAGATCAGAACTGTTTCCAAAATACATGGACAAGTTCAATAATAGCAGCCACATTAGTACTTGGCTCAATAACATGTTGTGGTTTAGGAATGGTATTTCCCAGTTTAGTACTCCTACTAAAAAGAAAACCACTCCCCTCCCCACTCTGGCTCAATATTTGCATTTGACACACTTGTCATATATCCTTTTGATATATCAAAATTCTATTTATCCTTTCCAACAAGATTTACATATCTATATATGGATTTTTTTTTCCCAATCCAGTCCAAAAAAACTTTGTTCCTTATTTGAGAAAATTTTTTATAATTGTATAAGTAAAATGAAATTCAAAATATTGTGAAGGTTACATTGAATGTATTCTTTGATGCCTTGTCTTTGAAAGGGTGTTCTTGAACCTGAGGTTTCTCCCACATGTTTTCTTACTCCTTTTTATGACTTATTAACTTAGAACAATCTTTGTAGTAGTAACACCCATATATAAAAGGATGTCCCATTCTCTATGTTTGATCAGCATTCCAAGGTTAACAGATGGAGATTTTATTACCTCTTACCCTCAGTTTTACAGATTGCTTTTTAAAAGATTAATCCAAAACACACCACACTGGTTTCATTAATACGATGTACTGACTTTGTTGGTCCTTGTGCCTTATTATACACTCAGTTAACATAGACATGCTTGGAATAAAAGCCAATATAAAAATCAAGAAAATGTATGTGAAACTCTAGACTGAAGACACCAGCTATGAATAATATCAGACAAATCAAAGTGCATGCTGTGGAAATTTAAACAGCATGTTAAGAAAGAAGATCTGGTATGCTATCAATTATGGAGCTGCACTTCAGCAATTGCTGATCAATCTTTAACAAGTTTATGACCTTTCTGGAGTAGTTTTACCAAATAGCTGCCACGTTTTTGCCACGTTTCAGCAGCAAAATTCTTTTTAGGAGAATTACAAAGGTTATGTGACAGTTACACACTAATTCAGTCCTATAATCTGAGAGCTTTAATAGCGAGCTAAGAAACCCAGCTGCACATGAGAAACAGTTTAAGAGTGCGAGTTTGCATGCAATGACAAGTCTGGCAGAAGGAAAAAGCAAATTCATTTGAGTGTGTTTCCATCAGGTAGGAGGAGTGGTGATGCATCATGATAGACTTGGTATATAAGAAGAAACCTCATAGTGCCCAACAGTGTTCTTTAAATGCCGGAGAGCCTGCTCAGGGAGCCTTGATTGTGTGCTGAAAACAGTAAGAGGATTGGCTGTGATGTCTCACTGCGGCAAAGCTAAAAATTCGAACAAGTTTTTTGGAGCTTGTACAGAGGATCTTAAATATCTTACAGTTTTGTTGGGTTTTTATTAAAGATCTGCCTTGGAGAACAGTAATTCCATAAGTTAGTGACCTTAATAGCAAAGATAAAAAGCAGAATTTCTATTTCATCATTTGTAGGCTGAAGAGCACTCAAGTCTTCCAGAAGTTTTGATCAAGTTTGGACAGCTGCATTTTGTATTGCAGTTACTTCTGTTCTGTTGCTAATTTTTTGTCTTGCAAGTGGATTCCTTTTCCCTGATAATTTAAATGTCCTTCCAATTCTCATGTTAGAATAGCAAAGTCAATGAGGAATTTATGGAACTGATTCCCACTACATCAAGCACAGAGTCTAATATAAGCCCATCAATAAGTTTGTAAGAACCTATTGAAATGAATGGATTTAAAAGAATTGCTAAGTTCATCTGACTTAGGCAGGACATTCTCTTTCACAAATAGATGACAAAGACAAAGACATGTGAGGAATACATTGAAGTTTAGTGAATTTTTTATTACAAAAAACCCCAAAGGCAACAAAAACATGCACATAGGGGTTTTTGTTGGATTTTTATTTTATTATTATTCAGCTACTGCTTTTGCTTCTCTTCAATTACCCTTGTTATGCTTCACTCATATTGTACTGATTAACTACATGTACGCACACAGATATATATATATGCACACACACTTGGGTTTAGAACAAGCTGTTTAGTTTTCTTTTGTTTTAAAAAACTCACTGCTACCAATCACATTTTAAAAGAGCTCAGAATTTATTTCTAAGGCCTGCATGGTTCAGCTGCTCACCACCTGCGTGCCCTTCCAGCACACTGAGGTCTAACACTTATTCACACTGATGCAGTGCCAGAAGTCAGCTGCTCCCACAGAATGCAGCTGTGGGGAACACAGGCAGAGAGATTAGTTCAGTCTGTGGGACACAAGCTCATCTTACTGGGGTGATATTGAATTGAAACCAGTAAGATGTGATAGACACAGGTTGATTACTTGCTGAGTAATGCAGTGCAAAAGACACCATGCACATATCCTCCCATAACAGCTTCCCAGTGTTCCAGTCCTACCTCACAGGACTCTCTATTTCTCCAAATACTGAGTTTGCAGAAGCCTGCCAACGCTGGCTAAATCAAAACAATCTGAAGCTTTGCCACAGGCCTTGTTTACTGATGCGAAACTTTGCTTTGATACTATCACAGACAAAGGGCATATAATAAATTCCAAAAAAACCCAATAGAACATACCACGAAACAAAAAACAAAAAACAAAACAAAACAAAAAAAAAAACCAAAAAAAAAAAAACCAAAACAAAACAAAACAAAAAAACCCAACCATGGACCAAACGAAAATAACTGGTCCTCTGATCTCAAACAGATGAGGCAAAAGGAAAGACAGTAAGAACTGTGTTTGTCAGCTCTAGAGAAAAGACACTGCAGTGTTCACACATGGAAAAGCTCATCACAGGGGACAGAAAATGTTCTGTTCTGAGCTTCCATTTGGGGCAGGAAAACAACCAAAGTGTTTACAATCACAACAAAACGTCAGGGTTTGAAGAACAGATTTTATAGAGCAAATTATCTGGAGAGGCTGTGGTTCTGCCATCACTGGATGTTTTTTGAAAGGATTCATGCAAGATTGAAAAGATTGATAGAATTTGTGAAGATTGGTGTAGAGAAGTCTGATCTTGATGTCACCTGGCAAGTTTAGTCCTTTATACCTAATGAATAGCTCTATTAATCCAACATATTTTCTCCCTCAAGGGCAGGAGTCACAGAAGGAGACTCTCATGTGAAAATTTTTGAGCTCCTCCACATCTGTGCATTGTGTTGGCAAATAAGTCAGTGCCAAAGGCAGAAAATGAGTGCATTGCAGAAGCTGCACCCTAGCTCCACTACTGAGCTATTTTCTGTACTGATTGATGAGGCACTCCTGCAAAGAAAATTATGTGGCGCCTTCTTCCCCACTTGAGATGATGGAAGTTCTTCAAAACTGACCCAGTTCACCACTAAAATGGATCTCTCTCACATGCATTTAGCCCACAGGAGAAAAGGATATACTCTAAAATTCAAACATGGATCAAATGAACAGAGAAGGTACGTCATCATTATGATGAAATCTCAGCTCTTAGTGGCAATTCATGAAGTCATTTTCTCGTTTGTTGCTCATCTAGGTCACCAGATAACGATACTTAAATACATTAAAGAGCCAATTATGATTTAAACTGCTCAAAGAAAATGACATATGACTTCTTCTAACTTGGACAGCATAAACTGCTTAAAGTATTCAGAAGGAAACACAGTCAGAGATATTTTGTACACACATATGATGATGATTACAAATCACTGTCTTCTCATATACTGTGAACATGCCAAATGACCATCTGGTACAACTTTGTCAGCAGGCACAGTTCCACCAGAGGTAATGGGGTCATAGTTAATTGGCCAAGAGCTGGATTTGGCCTACAGTTTTTAATGACTCCTAGAGAAGCTGCTGTGGCTATCAGTCTAAACTTCCCAATCCTGACAGTCTCAACTTGTAGAAGTCATCAGGTTATTCCTAACATTTCTCATTTCTCTTTGCTTTCAGCTGAAAGGAAGATGGTCTGTGCACCTGCTGAGACATTGAGATACATGCTGTGGCTTGGACATATTCACAGAAAAATAGAATTTCTAGGTTTATAGTAGTCAGCTATAAACTTATAAAGCCCTTTGACTGCCTTTCTGGGAAACTGATGTTATAAAAGGGGAAAATAATTACTTTGAGGGCTGTGTATAAAACCTGATGTCTTTTCATGCCTTCAAACATTACATCAATATCAGCAATGAACACCTGACAGTAGAGGCAAATTGTTTATAGGTGTGCTGTACAGACAGCTACAATTCCCTGAGTAATGACAGCAGTCCACATAAGCATTGGAGGTTTATTAGGCCCAAAATCTATTTCTTTGGCTACCAAGAGAGAGGAAAAATGCAGATTCCTCCTAGTCAGATTTCTATTAGAATTGCATTTTTGACCTGACACAGTCAAAAAACCCAGACATTAACTCCACAGAGTAAAGTTATTGCTAAAGTTAGGGGATCTTTTTCTGGGAAGAAGAAGATTCCCAGTTCAGGCAATGATAAACTGAAAGGTGGGTACAAACACTACTGTGAAAAAATTTTTGCACACATTAAGGTTAGGTCACCTCCAGCACTTGCATGTTACCAAGAAAGTGCCTACAGAGGACCAGTATGGAAGAATTCCCCAAGAAACTTCTCGGTATTCAGCATGATAGGGCACCTCTGTCATACTACTGCTGCAGTATGGGGAATAAGCACGTTGAGTTTCCAAAGCTATATTCACTTTCAGACAACTGTGCCTAAGACTTTAGGTCACAAAACCTGACTCAAATGCTAGCGTCTAATAAGCTCCATAGCAAAGGTGACATTTTCATTACTTGGATTGTGAAACTATAGGCAAAAAAGGGAAGCAAAACTCCATGAGGAGCCTGCAGCACAGTATTTATGTCATTCTCATGGGAGCACACAAGAGTGTGAACACCTTTTATTCTCAAGTATTTCTGTAAAGGAAATAAAGAATCACAGAGCAGAGAGTGTGCTCTGTATGGTGAAGTATCATTTGCTATACATTGTAGCTAGTAATCTGAAATAAAATAAGACAGCTACAAAAAATCATAGTTACAATGAATCGAAGGTACTTTTCTTATCCTTTTTCATGTATTTACTTAATAATTTATTTGCTTGGGTTTTAAGATTGGTGATATCCTGCTGATCTAGGTAATTATGCACCAGAATATGGGACAATCAGACCCAGGCTGTGTTTATCTCTCTCCATGGTATTAGCTTACAGATAATAAACAGTTATGCCAGTTTGCCAAAAGATGCATATATTACATTATTAGTAATTTTTTAGTAATTATTGACAATGAATGTGGTCAGTATTGCTTGTAGCATTAAAAAAAAAGAAAGAAAAAAAAAGTTGTTTGCACTTCTGATTTTAGGGATGCAAAAATTTTGTCAAATGTATTGCAAGCCCATAGAATTCTGTCATTGAAAAGGCAACAAAAATGAAACTAAAGTTAGATAGATTTTATACCATGTACTTTTCAGAAAAAAAAACCCCAAACATGATAATCAGGAAAGCTGAATTATCCTCTTGAAAAAGATTGGCTTCCCAGGGTTATATTCCAGTTTATTGCTAGCACAGCATGAAGGAGTCAAAGTGTCAGGCAGATGCATAGGGTCTATTGTTCATCCATCCTGCCTCTGAATCCCGTGAAAAATACCTTTTCCTGGCAAGATGCCAGAATCATAGATTAGTTTCGGTCAGAAGGGAACTTTAAAGGCCATCTAGTCCAACCCCCCCTCAATAAGCAGGGGCATCTTCCTTTCGTTCATGTTGCTAGAGCCTGATGTACATCACGCTGCCCACGCCCCGCGCCGGGACGGTCCCGGGGCCAGGCAGGCGCTGAGCACTGAGGTCTCAGAGACAGCGAGACCAGCAGATGCCACCTACAGCTGGGATTTTTCTCCCCATTGCTGCATTGCCAGACCTCGGGAAGAGATGTGACTTCCGGTAAACAAACGCACAAGTCTCTTTCCAGCGCCCCAGCTTCCGACTTTTAAACCATCCTCTCTGCTGTTCGCGTTACCTGTCTCTTGCTGCCCAGATCGAGACGGACACGGCTGTAACTCTCAGGATCGAGCAAAGAGGGGCACCGGCACATCCGTCCTGCACGGACCCAGCACCGCATCCCGCCGCTCAGGGAGCCGCACCGCCGCAGCCAGGCTGAAACAGGTCAGTGCATCCTTGCTCCACTTTCAAAGTGTTCTGTGCAGTAACGGGGTGGGTTTTGCTTTTTGGGGAGCATACCGAGGACACCGGCTCCCCCAGAGGGCAGGACTCCTGCCGTGGGCGCCCCGAGGTCGGCGTGGAAGGCGACCGGGTCGGACCTCTGGGCTCCCAGGCGAGCGCTGTCACCCTGCGATGGTCGGTCACTTCGGAGGAACCCGAGGCTGAGCACTGACCCTGCACGGCACTCACCTGTGTGGGAGGAGGGAAGGGGCAGCCTCTGGGTCACTTGGCTACTGGATAAGCCCTTGGTAATCTTCCTTTGCTCCCAACAGGGTGGTGGTGGGCAGTTTATATGAGATTTTGGCTTTTGGATGTGCCAGAGGAGACAGCCTTGCAAAGAGCAGAGGTCTCACCTATTTTTCACCACTTCCAGGTCATCCTCACCACCACTGATCCTAGCCATCCTCTCCTGTAACCATGGAGAGTTCCTCCCTCCCTGAAATCAATTCCTCATGTGCAGACTGCACTGGGAGAGGACATAGGGGTCTGAATATGTCCACTCCTCCACTTAGCCCCAGGTACTACATCATGGTGCCTGTCATCTACTCAGTCATCTGTGCTGTGGGACTGACAGGCAACACTGCTGTCATCTATGTAATCCTCAAAGCACCAAAGATGAAAACGGTAACCAACATCTTCATCCTCAACCTGGCCATTGCTGATGAGCTCTTTACCTTGGTGCTGCCCATCAACATTGCTGACTACCTGCTCCTGCAGTGGCCCTTCGGAGAGTTCATGTGCAAGCTCATCATCTCCATAGACCAATACAACACCTTCTCCAGCATCTACTTCCTCACTGTCATGAGCATTGACCGCTACCTCGTTGTGGTGGCCACCACCAAGTCCAGGAAGATGTCCTACCGCACCTACCGAGCAGCCAAAATTGTGAGCCTCTGCGTCTGGTCCTTTGTCACTGTCATCATCCTGCCCTTTACTGTCTTTGCTAAGATACACAAGGAGCAGGGGCGCTCCCACTGCGTCTTCGTGTTCCCCCACCCCGAGAGTGTCTGGTGGAAAGGCAGTCGGATCTACACCCTTATTCTAGGCTTTGTCATCCCAGTGTCCACCATCTGCACCCTCTACACCACCATGCTCTGCAGACTGAGACATCTGCAGCTCCACTGCAATGCAAAAGCCCTGGACAAAGCCAAAAAAAAGGTGACAGTGATGGTGGTTGTTATCCTGGCTGTGTGCCTGTTCTGCTGGACGCCCTTTCACCTTAGTGCGGTGGTGGCCCTGATCATGGACATCCCACAAACTCCACTCGTCATTGAGATTTCCTACTTCATCACCAGCCTAAGCTATGCCAACAGCTGCTTTAACCCTTTCCTGTATGCCTTTCTGGATGACAGTTTCCGGAGGAACTTTCGCAAACTGATAGATTGCAGATCCGCCTCATAAAGCCAGCCCAACCCTCTGCCCTGTCCTGTGTCCCTCCTAGAGTCACCTGCTTCTCCTGGGTGACTCCAGTCTAGAGAGTGCTTTCTCTCCAGTCTCCTTGTGATGGCCCACAGGGCTTCAGGTTGTCTCACTACCCAAGACACGAATTGGGGCCTGGTGCGTCTTTCTCAATTGTCCTGCACTCATTTCCTTAGCACTGCTTTCCTTGCCCTGTGTTTTTGGTTGGTTGGTTACTTAGTTAGTTAGTTAGTTAATTAGTTAGTTAGTTGTTGGGTTTTTTACATTCCTTCTCTCTAATGTGCTTTCTGACCTAGGTTTGGAGCTGCCACAGGTCTCTTTTCCCTTTTTCAAGGCATTGTTTTGTGAACTCAAGACACATGACTGTCTCAATCACTGGTGATTTGTAAAGCTCAATAAAAGTGTGTTACCAACTGTCCTGCTTAATGATTCCTCAGTCTCTTTCCGTACCTGCAGGACCTGCTTACCCAAAGTCTTGCAAACTTAGCAATATTGAAAAGGCACAACTCCAAAGGATAAGGAATAAACCAAGGTATTGAGCTCATTACGTTTTACAGGGGACTAAGATAAGGTAGTCAAAATCCATGATAACATGTAACAGAGCTATCAGTCTGGATTTAAGGAAAAAAGAGCAAGTCCTCCCTAATGAATAAAATACACAGGTGTGGGTTTGGAGCCACTTGCTGCAGAAAATAGCTTAACAGTGCACTTGGTCATAGTTTGCAAAAAAATGCAGCTTTTGTTTATATCAGAAGTGGTGAATACTTTATCATTTGTCATGTGTTTATGGGCTATTGCACTTACAGATATTTAGTTTGTGGTCCTAGAAAACAGAATCAGAGGGTATCTTCAGAACCAGTTACCTTTTAAGGGTTTGAAAAGATCCTTCTGAAACATGGAGAATATCCTGACTTCTTCCCTTATAAATCACAAATAACTTGCAGTGGTTAGGCTACTTTTAAACTATCCCTCACATACTTGTATTCCACTTTTTGGTAAGATTTATTAATATTTTTCTTAAGAAGGAGAAGTGAAAAAAAAATATTAAAAAATACCCAAAAGAAGGTTTAATTTTACCTGAAGCAGGAGAGAGAGGGTGAAAGTTTCACTAGAATTCATATGTCCAAACACTGCATGAGGAGGTTTTTTCCTCCTGTCTCATCTCCTCTTTTAGTCCTCTAAGGAAATCTACAAAAATGTTGAGGACTGAGAAATATCTGCAATCACTTAACATTTCTCTTCTTAGAGGTGTTCACTGCACTTCCTGCAGCAGATGCTAAATCAAAGTAGCACAATTTTTTACATATTTTCACCTCCTCTGAAAACAGAGAGATAGGGAATGTGGCTAAGGAATTGCATTTCCACTTACACAGGAGGGCATGATGGTTTTCAGGAGGTGCATAAGGATTTGTATGGCACATGCTCAAGTTTGCAGGTTGCTCCTGGGAGACCTTGCACCAGGTCCTTTCCCACTGCTGCAGTTTAAAGATCTGCCATAAGCATATGGAAAGTTTCCTTTGTGAAATCCTTCCACAGAAACTCCAAATAAAAATTTTACTTGCAGATTATAGCAATTATGCACCCTGATACTTTATAATAACATATAACTGGGTTGACACTTAAATAATTTCTCCTTATAAGACATTGATATTCCCTGGGACAGTCAATGCTAAGTTCAACACCCAGGCTAGCTGTTATGGAAATGGAAGGACTCCTTTCGGGAATGACAGTGTTGTTCTGTTTCATTGGAGGGTGGATGATTTGACTTCCATCACACACAGAAGATGGCCTTTGGAAGAGCAAGCCCAAAAGGTGTGGAGCACCCATTTCCACACTGCATAGAAAAAAATGTGCTTCGAGAACCAGTGTCCCACACTTTATCTTTCTGCCTGAAACAAAGCGTAATTAAGTTTTCCCACCAGCTGCCTGGTGGTCAGTCACTTGCCATGGAGAAAGAATTTAGTCTTTATGGGCCAAGTAGCAAAATCTCTCTTTGTTTAGGCTGCTGCTACACACACCACCTCTCTTTTATTCTTCAGTCATCATGTCCACAACAACATTATTTGCTTAATGACTGCATGCAGTTTAAAAAGTAAGCATCTTTATTCTCCGAAAAGACATTTGCAGCACCGTTGTGCCCTCTTTGGTGGTGGTCCTTCCCTGGAAACTGATGAATGCCAGTGAGATAAAATTCTCTGTCAAACAGTGGCACAGATTTGAACATTGTTTGTGATAGTGACCACCTAAGTGCTTTGGTCATGCTGCTATGCAGTTACATTTGTCTCATCACCTGTCAGGGCTTCTTTTTACCCCAGAAATATTACTGAAACTTTGGTAGCTTTGTTGTGCTTCTGAAAAACCTACTCTGTTCCTATACATCAAACACATCTCTGAGATGCCGACTGATAGTTACAATAAGTTATAACAGTCAGATTTGTATTCCATTTTTATCTAGCTTTGAATATCAAAATTGTAACTGTTCCTGAAAAATATAATCTGGTTCAAGTTTTTAAATAAATAAACAACTTTCTAGTCTAGATCAGTGTGGAGAGGGTTCTTTAAAATCTTTGTATTTCTCAGGAAATGGGAAAGCATTTTAAAGTATGCCTTTTCTCTTAGCCAATGTTTCATTTCATTGTCTTCCCCATGCTCATTTTTTGTTTTCCTAAAGGGAAAATATGAGAAGAATTATCTATTAGCAAATTTCACTTCAAAGTAACTTGGATTGCTTGTCTTTTTTCTAGTAGAATCATAAAAATGCAAACAGAATACCACCTGTTGTAAGCACAATCCTTCCCTAAATTCCTACTCATTCTGAAGCCACATCTTACCTATTTTCACAGTAGGGTGAACATCTGAGAAGAATTCACTGTTTCTCCAAATGCTGGAGTTTTCCCAGGGTTGTTGGTCACAGAGCAGACTGAGGCTTGAGCAATGCCCAGCTCTGACAGGGGTGTTCAGCTCAGTCTCCTGCACTGGGCAGCCCCCACCTTGCACAGCTGCGCTGTCTGCAGTGTCTGTGACGTGTCTGGGAGCCTATCCCACTGTAGGAATTGCAGAGGAAGTTGAGTCTGGAGAGCCTGAGGAGGGTCCTGAGTGCTAAGTAAGGCCTCCTGGCACCTTGCAGAGCTTCAATATGAAAACACAATACTTAGTTCTTGCTTTAGCATATGCCTGTTTTGTTTGGGAGACAGAACATTCTGGCAGAGCCTAAATGTGACCCAAACCAATACTCAGCAGGAGAGGTTCAATTTTCAATCCTGCTGGTCAGCAAGGATGGCTTGGTGTTGTATAGATGCTAAACTTTGGCTCCCAGAGCAGCAATAGATGATAATATAACAATAAATTTGCTCCCTTTAAGCATTTCTTTTTTCTTTTTTCTGGAGGAGGAGTTTTTGCTCCTGTTCAGCCCATGTTTAACCAGCAATAATGAAATTTAAGAGTGTCACATTGGGAGACAATAGAGTTGCTGTAAGGAAGTATTTTATATACATGGAAGTATTTTATATGTATGAAAATTATTAAAATAAAAATGAATTCATTTTTTCCACAGCATAACTATAACTTGCAACTGATATTGCAGATATTTGATACAGACTACCAGAGGGAAAGCAGAGAAAATAGAAAAACAGATTATATAAATAAATAGAATAGAATTAAATTTTCTGGCTACTTATGCCTTATCCTTTCCCTTGTTTATACTCCTCTGACTGGTGTTGAATTCAGCATTTTGAACTGTTGGCCACTGCCCAAAAGCATGCATCAAATTTTGTCTGTGAGGGGGATTTTTGGCGGGGAACAAGGTGTAAGGGGTAGGAAGGGTTGTATTCTCAGGACTGTGGTTGGTTAGAGCACAAGGAGAATACACCTGTATAATGCCTGATGCCTTGCTCTGCAGAAAGCAGGGATGGGAAAACCTCTGGGACACAGAAGGGTCTGAGCCTTGGATAAACACAAAGGAGGACAACAGGTGTTTGCTGGTTTGATTGCAGTAAAGCCTCTTAAGTCAAGGCAGGAGAGAACAGTGTCATTTTTTTCTGTTTAAGTCAGTATTCAGCTTCCCACGTGCCAAAATAATGTGATTAAACAGAACCAGGCCTCCAGCTTGTGGCAGACTTGTCAGCACCAAATCTTTTCAATACCTTGACTTCTAAAAGACATGCACTGCTTCTCATGAACATCTCCCTGTAGTCTCTATATAGCAAGCTATAGAGACCCCGAGGGTAACCCTGTGTGTGACTGTCAAGCCCCCCTTCAACCAGGAACCTGAGTCCATGTGTCCCTTGGTGGCTCAGACACATCCTGGGAGCTCTGGTTAAAGACCTCTGGCAAACAGATATTCCTTCAGGACCATGAGTTTTCTATAAATTGTGTTTAAAAATCACCCTGCATACATTCCCAGCAACAGCAGAGTTGCCTGACTATTCCTGAGCCAGCTGCCCTAAACCCAAAGCTGATGTTGACCACCACTCCTACATTTCTGGTTCCAGAACGTTTCCAGTGCCTGCTCCTTTTAATCAATGAAAATGATCCTTTTTTCCTAATAAAATGCTTGTGAGCAAAATCTTCAACAGTTTTCTTGTACTTTGCCAAAATAAGTACTCCCATTTCTAAAGAAAATTAATACTCTATTTTTAGGTCTATTATTTTTAGTAATATTTTTGTCATAAGGACTTTATCTTAAATGAAGAATACACTAATTTTGCCTAGTTATGTTTGAGCAGATGGAGTTTCCCCCTATGAGTTCAGAAGTTCTGGAATTTTCAGGGCCTGGAAATAAAATAAACATTCCTTTTCCAGAGACTATTCCCATGAGGCCCAATTCAATGGCATGATATCCAAAAATTTTAAAAATAAAACATAATTAAATTAATTGCTAATTAATCAAAGAGAAAAAAGGATCTTCTATTCACCCAGTGCAGACAGCAGATGAAAGAGCAGTTTACAGGCTGGAATTTAACAGACCAACGTTTAGTCTAACACCAACATTGTTGTCTAATGCACACAGCACAACATGCAGCTGGTAAAACCCCTGTGTGTTCACATGTGCAAAGGAGGCAAGTTTGTATTAAAAGAGACTGTGGTTCTTTTTCTGGTAAGCAGCTTATATGAGCAGCCCAGTCATGACAGGGAAATATTTCTGTTCTTAACCCTGTCTGAGGGCTAATTGCTCACCAGTGTCAGTAAGGATCTTGCAGAAAAGCCCAACCCAGTTACAGTGGTCCCCAGCCCCTTCAGCTTGTTTGGCCTCTTTCTGCTTCAAAATAGTTCCCTTGTGGACAATAGAAAAATTTTCTTTCTCAATAGAGCAAGTTCTTTACGTTGTTTTGCCAATTTAAAGCATGATTGCAACACAAGGCAACCTCTTCTTCTGCTTTACAAAGTAAAAGAAAAATTAATTAAACTCTGCATAGGTTTTATGTATTTTCCATTTTCCCCATCTTTTTTCACTTTCATCTTTAGGAAGCATGAAGAAGAAGCACAAACCACCAACTTATTGCTCTCTGAAGGCTCCACAAATGCTTCTAGAATCTTTTTTTACTTACAAAACCTTTATACCACCAGAGGGAGTACAAAGACAAATTATTCAGCAAATGCACTGAATGGAAACAAATTTCTGCTGTCATGCCTGACACTTAGCATGCATTTTTCTATGTAAGACATATTTTCCTCAAATTTTATTCAAATTTATTATTCTATGATAAACAGAACTATAACAAAATAGCTTTAATAAAGGTCAGGATTTTGTAGAGGCGTGATCCCAAAGCTGCTTGCCATTTTTCTGTTTCTTTGTAAGCATCCTCTTCCAGTATATAGTAAGAATTCTCACTAAGAATGATGTCTGGATGCAGCTGAGGACACAGCAGGTCCTCACGTTCCCACTCCCACTCAATCAGCCCCCCAGAGAGACTGGTTTGGGGGAGTGTTGGGCAGGTGTCACTGACATAAAGCAGAGCCTGTGTCAGCAGGCAGAGGCCAACTCTCCTCCACACCATTCCTCAAACCAGGGCAGCCCCAGCTTCCTCCGGGCAAGGATCTGTGTGTCTCTGTACTCTGCTTCACCCTATTTTCATTAGCTGGAATTTTTTTCCCCATTTGCCTTTTTGCTGTCCCTGGTTCCCATTATCCCCACACTGTATTTAATGTTTAGGACACTTCCCCTCCTTTCAGCTTTCAGCCCCGAGATGGCACTGGTTCTTCACTGACAAGCCATCACTGTTTTCCTAAACCAGAGTTAAAGACTAAAATGAAATGTTCCCGAGCACTAACTAGGACACTGTGTTAGAGGATAATAAAAATTAGCAAGGGGAAACAAAAATATACTGAATTTTTTATTGCCAAATATATATAAAATATCATGAATTCTTATACAATTTTTTTTTAAATGGAGATTAGTACTTTCTAACAAGTATTGGTTGAATAAAGTATGCTGAAAGCATAGGAGTAGTTTGGGTTAAACCTAGATTAAAACTCCTTTTTGCTCCTAGATTCAAATTTTCAGTTCAGACACTAGACAGATCAGTAATGGAACAGATTCTCAACCAAAACTCTCAAGTCCTTAAACAAAACTGGGGATTTTCTTTAGAGAAAATATGTCCAAAATATTTTATTTTTTTAAGGCGTATATTAAGTAAAAGAAAATCTGTATGATTCTAATAAGGAGCAAGCAGCTTAATAATTTAAATATCTGGCAGAATTCTCAGGAGCTGTAAGTGCAATGGGCTTGGATACAGTTAGTGTGATTTTCATAAATAAATAGCTAACAGTGTAATGTGTCTTTATAGAATATTACAGGCTCAGGTGTTGCTACAGTTCCCTTCAATATTCCAGTGTATATTTATGTTTCTTGTTGCATGGCAGTCATACAACATGCCCGTGTGGCAGCAGATCCCTTTCCTGTGGGAGGAAATCTGGGCTACACCACCTGGCACCTGGTGGGTTAGGACTCCTCAGCTCTAGCTCTGAGGTGCTTTTCTTCTGCATTACATCCCTGCCTAATGAGGCCAACCCAAATTAGTAAGAAAATGTTAGAATAGTGGAGGTGCTGGTTGGTTGTTGTTATTTTCTGCTGATACTGTGGTTGCACTGAGATCCTAAGTAGTCTGGGTTGTCGTGGTAGACATTCACCCACCTACAGAAAATTAAGAGCTTCACAAGAGAATTTGCAACCTGACAGAGACAGACACTGTCTTACTTTTCTGGGGACACTGGTCTCCTGGAAAACTGAGAGGACCATGAGCCTGCTTCCCTCCTTGTGTCAGGAGAGACATGTATTTCCCAAGGTGTACTTTTCATTTCTGCATTAGATTCACCTTAAAACTGAACCTGAAAAATTGTGCATGGGCTTTTATGCCTCACTCCCTGAATCTGTGTTACAAAATGGATCTTCAGCTAAAGAAATAACAAGGCTGATTTCTGGTTGGCATAGTGACATAGCAGCAGTATGCTATATAAAACTACCATGTGATTTATATTAGGTACCTATGGAAGCTATTGTCTTCATACTTGATGGGCCTTAGAGTTTGGCATTTGTTCTCTGTGATGAGCTAAAGCTACTCAACTATCAGCAAGAGTTTGTGTGACAGATCATTGTTGGTTTGTGGTGCTGCAACATGTGATGAGAAATTTGGACAACAAAATATGTAAACTTATTATAAAGAGAGAAAGCACCTAGCTCTCATTTTTGGAGATACCTTGACCAGTTTGAAAAACCAAACCCAAAACCAAAAAACCCCTGTCTTCTAAGGAGCACTGAAGTATTAAAAGGAAAGGATTCAAAAGACTATGGTAATCTTTCCCTTCTTCTAAAGTTTTGATACTTCTCTGATGTTCTTGTTCATTCACAGAGGCTATATATGGTAAAGAGAATAATAAAATGCTAAACATCTCCTCAAAGACTGCTATTCCCAAAAAGCACAGAACAAACTTCAACTCCCTTGACAAACTTTTTCAGTGTGATAAAGAGTTCTGCTGACTCTTACTTAAACTCCTCTGAAATCAAAAACACATCAAGAAATGTCATCTAGATAAATTAATCCTGGTATAAATAACTTAGCACGCAATTAAATAAACCAAGTCAAACCAGAATATATGACAGGAGAACCAATGCAGAAATCGCTCTAACAGGCCCTAGTGGAGTTAGCAAACATATTTTGAATTTTTCCCTGTATCAGTTACAGGACTCTTATTCAAGGTTGATTAAATCTGAGATGGCCAGTCTCCATCCCTCTGTGACTAGGCAGTAAATGAGGTGGCTCTCGGTGGCTATACTACACAGTTAATTTTTTCCATGTTTTCAAGGACCATAACTACTGAGTCACAGTACTGTAGCCAGAAGCATTCAAGACGAAAAATAATATCCATTGTAAAATGCTGAAACAAATCCTCTATTTCAGAGTTACCATTCTGGATCAAACCAATGGTCTCTCATGTCAATCAGTCTATTTTTAATGGATCCTATATTATGTTTCCTGATGTGGTGATGCACAGCTGTTTTCAAGGACATTATTACATAATGTGTGTGGGCAGGTGGCAAACATTGTTACCTGTCAGAATTAAATCTGGCAAGGCAGAAATAGAAACCTTTTACAATTCTTTTTATTATTTGTACAATGAGAGCATACAGTGGGCCAATAGGATTCTCCTGGGTTGGGCATTCTGCAAAACACTGACGAGAAGATTTTGGTCATAATAAAATTAAAACTAGTCTCTTTAAGGCAAAGAAATAAGTGGACAAAGGAAGAAGTTCTAAAGGTAGGAAAAGCAAATTATGGATAAACGTAGATTTTCTTTCCAAAACATGGCCTGAAATCTCTACAAGAGATGAGCAGATGACCCTACATACTGCATGTCAACAGGGCCCAATTCCATTCACCAGTTACATCTACTCAGGGAGGGAATGTTTTCCGTCCACTCACCAGATTCAGAGGGCAAGGATAGGGAAATCCCTAAAGCAAGGATGAATACCTATTCTAGTTTATCAGAGCATGTGAAAGACAAATGGGGTTATATACAATGCCAGTATTCATCCAATATGTAACTTTATTATCAGCACCTACATGCTACATTAAATTAACTCTTCAGAATAACTCCACAGTTAGGACAGATCTCACGTACTGCTCTGGGGAAGTCCAGGTTCCACTGTTTTTTCTCAAATTCAGACGTTGCTCACTGAAGATGTTAAGTCAAGACTTTCTTTTCCTCCTCTGCCCTATCAGTCATCCCATCAATCTCTCTTTACAAGTTCACAGGTGCTCTGCAAAACTGATTTCTTCTACCTTTTCAGGGTCTTTAACATGTCCCTATCAGAGAGTCAGGCTTCACTGTGCATTTCCTCTTGTCTTCTGAACTGCCTCAATCAAGTTCATGCTACCACTACAATGGAATGAAGTAACATGTTCTTTATTGAAGTGTCAGCTGCTCTTCTGTTCCTCTCTTGTCTACTTTTAGGAGACTCCAGCATCCTCTGCACAATTCCTCCCACTGCTCCTGCAAGGGGAATTTGTCATTTATGGCGTGCTGCAAAAGCTTTTAGGAATTGCAATCCACCTGCTAAGAAGTTCACACCTGTCAGGGGCCATGATGAAAAGCAAAGCAAAGCAAGGCAGCAGCAATGTTAATTTTTAGAGGATGTAAAAAGAAAATGTGGCATAAACGAGTAACTGCTTCCTTTGTTGTTAAAAGGTGTTTGTACTCAGAAAAACATCTTGCAGCAATTTGTTAAAAGAGAATCTGACCCAAAGTTAGCTGATATTAATAGGAATGGGGAGAAGAATGGCTCTCAGATGCTTCCATGCTGGGGGTGCTGCACACTGTCTAAGGAACCCAATGCAATTCTCCGACAAGGGCTATGAACCTCCTTAATATGCAATGGTAAAATTACCAATGTTATACTTGCAATTATATGTATAAATCACTACTAAACACATAAATAAATGAAGCAATTTATGACATTAGATGAAGAAATTATGAACTTAACCATATAATTTCTGTTTTACAAAATTGCAGAGAAAAAAAAAGAATGCTATGAACTAAAGATGTGGCTAAGCGCTACAAGCTATAATACTAATATGTACAAGGAATCAAACAACCTAAGTAATTTACTAAACTCATGAAAATCATACAAATCTTAATATTATAATTTCCAACCACTTTCCCAGCAATTTTATTGCAATGAATGGGTCCAAAAACTGTGTCTTCAATACTGTTCATAGTACATTATATATGTATTATAACATAGTATGTTAATTCAGTTGCTCCAAATTTAAATTACAGAGTTTTTTACTCCATTCTAATTTACTTTCTAACAGAAAATTTAACTGGGCAGTATTTTATTATTAAACAAAAAAATCTGATTGTCAGGTTTTGTGTTTCTATTGCATGTTGTATGTGTAGAACAGTAGCTACAATATGCTAAGTAGAAAACTACAGCTAAAAATGAATTTTCTACATATTTGGAACTCTGCTTACAAAAATTAAAAGTAATTGAAAATGCCTGAGAAATTTATGCAGTGTGTAATTACAAAGTGCTAGAAGTACGATTATAGACTTGCTAATAAGCTTTTCATTTCCTTCCCCCTTATTTTAAATATTGCTTCATCTTAGATGATTTATTTCTTTCTTTCATAACAAGAGAAGGCTTTCCAAAATGAGGATTTTTATAGAGCTTTGCTATTTTGCAAGGGAAAAAGTTTCCAGGAACTGTTTATATTCAGCAATAAGCTCTTACATAATAACATTATTTTAAATAAAGTTTATGTAAACCTCCTAGAGCACCTTGGTCCAATGAATATTAAATTAGAGCTGTTCAGTATACTCCACTTCTTGGAATCAAAAGTAGTTTGGATGGGAAAAAAATCACAACCAAACAAAATAACCACCAGGTCTTTGAAATTATACATGCCAACCTTGGCAACATTTATCTGGAAGCAGCTACTTCACCGCAGCCAGAGTAATGATGATTGCTCTTTCCATCACTAACCTTAAGATCAGGGGGGAAAAAATCAATTCTTCAGAGAAACAGGGAGTAACAGGAAAGAATTTGCTCTAGGAAGGATGGCATAGGCAAAAAGCAAGGAAAAACCCCAAAGAGGAGTCCTTAGTTCTGTCCTTTCTTGTTCTCTTTGAATAAACGGTGCATTGTTTAAGAAGTCTTAACTGCAAGGAAAGACATGCAGTTGAGGTGCTCTTTGCAGTCTCACTCAGTTGCCTGTCCAAAGGCTGCCTAGTCCTAACTCTGTAACAGTTTAAAGCAGAGAGGGCCTGCAGTAGGGATGGGCTTACGGAAAGCCTCCCTGAGGGCCCTCACCACCAAAACTGTGTTTATCTACCACAAAAGTAATGATTTCCTGGGCTGCAAATAGATGTTTCCCAATCTAGCCACAGCCTGATGTGTATCCAAGAGCTTTCTTGTTTTCACTGCAGCTTTCATGTCTGAATGTAGAAACTCAACAAATCTGCACTTATTAGGAAGTTATTTTAACAAAGTATTTCCAGTTGACTCTGACAAGGACTTTGTAAAAGCAAATTTATTTTTTCTGACTGTTTGCCTACATGATAACAGAGATAAGAGAGCCATGTAGCACATCATGCCTTATCTGTTGTTTGTCACTAAAATAAGCATGAGGGGCAGCACCTGGTCTGAGCAGTAAGTTTGAACCACTAATGAATACAACAAAGACACCTTGCAGGGTCAGATTAATTTATCTGTGGAAAAGAAGTGCAAGAGTGAGCACAATATTTTCTCCACTTTGCAGGTGGTTTCACAAAGTAACAGCAGAAGCCAGGTCTTTTCAGAAGTCATATTGTAATTGAGGGCAACATAGACTTTGAAAAAGACTCACCTCAGTAAACTCCCTGCAACACTGTCTCCTGTCAGTTCATGCTGGTATCACACAAATACTCCTTTCCTCATCAAGAGTATGGCTTTGCCTTATAATGCACTTGTATGGTTTACTCCTTTCACAACAGCAGTGTATATATATTTAACAGCCTACTGAGTCATCTGTATCCAAAATAAACTAATTGTAATAAATTGGAATTTTCATTAAAATGAGGCAGGTATTGATATTGTGTGTATATATATATATATACACACACACATTACTGCTTGTGTCTCCAAAGCAACGTCAGCTCAAAAGCCCTTTCAGGACACAATACTGTGGTACTGCTAGGAACACATTAATATCTTTCTGCAAAGACCATCTGAGCTCCCTAAAGTAAAATCTTTGCCATCTGAACCTAATCTTACACACCTTTCTATTTCCCATGAAAATCCTAGTCAGTGTATTGATTTTTTCCTTCTTCACAGATTAGGAACTTTTCAAATACGCTAAACTGGAGAAATAACACAAACAAAAAATAATTCTGAGAATTGATCTAACAGGTAATTTTTATTATTCCTCTTATGAGAGATAGCTACTCACATGATATTCTACTGAGGGGAGAATGAAGATATGCATGCCAAAAATCTAATGCAGAATATGTTCTAAAATTATAACTACTGTGAAGTGCATTTCAAAGCAGAAGTGTTGTTCAGTGTTGGGAAAACAGGAATAAATAAATAGAAAAGGTCTGTTAACATGCTTTGATTGAGGTCTCTCCAAATTTTGAGGTTGCTTTTGCCATCCTCTATCAACTAACTCCTCAGCGGAGAATTTTCCCTGACTGAAAACATGATGACCTGACCAGATTCTGGCAACCTGCTTTAGCTGAGCTGAAGATGGAAATGTCTTTAACTGTACTTTCTTGAAATACAAGCTGAAGAGTCATCTAGTTACCAAAAACCCCAAGTAAGAAAAATAGTCTTTGCACTGTCAGAAAGACATTTCAGGTCACATTATGGCTGTTATAGGTAGATTACTCACCCTTTATATCAAGATGTTCACCTTCAAGAGGAAATATTTTCTCATTGAAGTTTCTAAGAGACAGCATTTTATCCAAGCAGATGGATGCTAGAAACAGTTTTCCTTTAGGAAAAAACTAATTCTTACTTATTTAAAATAAATACTATTCACATTCTAATGATGTTTTGTATGATATAGGCATTATATATATTTTGTTTCACCCAGCTATATCACCCCACAGTTATGCAGGCCTATAGATTATGCCAGTAATCCTATCAATAGTTCTGTAACAATACAGTATTTCAATGAAAGAGAAGAGATTATCTAAACACATAAAATAATGTCCTTCTGAGGGATGTTTGCCAGGAGTTAAAACATCAATTTTTTGTATCTGTTACATTGATCTATAACACTTTAGCAAATGAATTTCACATGTACTCTATGACCTCTCATAGGCTTAAGAGAAAAAAAAACTTCTTTGAGCTGCTCTTCTACCTTTTAGAGTCTTCACTTTTTGATCTTATCTGAGTCCTTTTCAGTATCTCAGATAGCAGAAGTGTAAAATAATCTCTCCATACAGGCAAATCAGCATCAGGTTCTGAGAAATAATTTTTAAACAGAAAATTCAAGCACTGAAGGGTTAATGGGGAATGCCATTTAATCAGTTCCTCAATAGTGTAAGTTCACAGCAGTTTCAAGAGGACAGTAGTATTTTTAAAGGCTCTTATCATACCAGATTCAAGCCATACATTTAGCTACCGTTACATATCCTCAAATTAATTTTACTGCACTACAGCTGGTATCAGCTTATCTTTGTAGCACAGGCAGTACCAGTGATGTTTTAGGACTAATATATCAAAAATAGTCTCTAGTTAAAGCTATTAATATCAACAAAGGTGCAGGCTACTTTGCATTGTATTACCCACCCTGAAACATCAGTCTTGCAAACAAGGCAAATGGATAAAGACACTGTCACTTTCTCCACTCAGAGGAGTATTTTCAACTTGTTCATTCCATTGTGCCAATCATGTTTTACAAGGTACAAATGTAGAATTCCAAACCTCATGATTTCTTTTATAAAAAAAGTACTAGGTCATTTGTAACCTCATGATGATCAACCAAAACTTCTTCATGACATAAAGAAGCTAGCATTTCTCAAATTACCTCCAGGGAGGATTTTGTTTTCTTTTTTCCTAGTTTGGTTTTCCAAATTAGAAAATCTCCCTCTTTTGAAAGTTTCAGTTGTGCATTTTGGTGATAGTTTCCACCTAAAAACTAGAAACTAAATCCATCAGATTTAAGTTCAAAATGAATAGCATTGAAACCCAGCTAGTGTGAGAAGGAGGGGAAAAAAATTACCCAAAATTTATATAGACAGGAAAGCTTGTATATCAGAACCGCCAAGTGATCCCTGTTTGAAATTGGTGCTCCTTCCTAAATGAGGAGGTGGACTGCAGTGGGGCAATTAGTTATCTAATTACTCATGGCAGTGTTGTGTACTCTTCTTTAAGGGGCCATGTTTCTGAATTCCTGCCTTTAACATGCATTTTTTCCTTCAGTGACTAATCAGTATGGATAAAGTTGGACAGCAGAATTAAAATCATCCTTTTATCTGGCAAACATTTCCTGCTGTCTTGCTTGTGTACATTTGCAGTGCTTCTCAAACCTTGCCCTTCTTTCACCTCCCCTCTGCTGTTCACCCACACCTCCCTTTACCTGGCATGATTGACAAAGGAGATAACTACCTTAAGTACAGATGGACCCCCAAATATTGGTGCTTTGGTGTCAGAAGCTGCCTAAATCATTCAGATATGCTGTTGGCTGGAGTGCTGCCTCTCGAGAGCCTTTGGAGCTTGGTCAGGAACAGGAGAGGAAGGGGCACCAGGACACCCTTGTGCCAGTGGAGTGTCCACAGCCTAACCTAATGATGATGAATGGGGGTAAGACATTCTCATGCACTACAGACTAGAGGGAAAAGGGAAGAATTAAAGTCTGAGAAGAGTCAGCAGTATTTCCTGCACTGTATTTCAGGTGACAGAGATGACCAAACCAGCAAAAAAATATGAAAAATAGTACAAGCCCCATTACCTTTGTGCCTTCTCCCTCCTGCAGGCAGTGCACCTCCTTCCAAACTCTAGGCAAGTTGCTATGGAAACTATCAGCATGGCTACAAAAATAGGGAGGAATTATAGGCTTCATCCATATATATGTTATTTAATTTCATTAAAGAGAGATAAATGATACAAGGTGGCAGACCCTGCTACTAAGACAGTTTCACCCTGGGGAAGGAAGGACCCTCTGCAGAAGGGATCTTAGCTGACCATCAACACTTTGACCAAGGTCACCCAGAGGAAAAGAACATCAGCAAACTCTGCCCCTCTTCAGCTGAGAACAGTAAGTGCAAGATGCCCATCAACGACTTTCGTTTGTTTGTTTTGTTGAACTCATGTAACCTGCCAAAAAAAGAGTCCCATCACTCCTTTCCTCCTGTTTTGCATCTTGACATCGCATTAGGAATTTATTTTCATGTGTAAGCAAAGAGGTTAGGGGACCATTTCAACACTGGTAGGTCTCTAAGAAGGCACTGGGCATAGATGTCTCCATCTCAAATTTAGCTATTTGAAAAGCAACAATGCAGAAAAAGGAAATAAGAGAGTAAAGAGAGCAACATATGACAGGAGTGCTTTCAAATAACAAGGTACACAGTTAGACCCAGCCTTTCCATTTCTCCCATCCCTCTGAGAGTTTAAAATATTCCTATATTATTTAATAAATTTGAAGAATAAAGTCAAATATAGCACTGTGTATATAAGGAGAGCTGTAGAAGGAGAGAAAGAGGAGGTAAGGGACTCCATTAATCATTCCTGGATTTTATTTTACTTTCTTAAAATTAAAATAACTTAACACTTGCTGAACAACCACTTCAGAAATCTTTGCAACTCAAAGCTTTTTAATGGCAGTGTACAGATGGATGGAGGGAACTGGAAGATTCAAGCCATGTTACTCTACAGTTCTCCAAGCTGCATTAAGCAGTCCTATATAGGGAATTTGGGAGAACCTGGCCAGAACCTGTGCCTTCGTCTTTTTGCCTTCAAACTGACAAAAATGTTTCCTAACCAGAAAAAAGGGTATGGTATGTTGTAACTAATTTAGCTTCCTCTTAATTCTCTCTACGGTGCTGTTTTTTTATTCTCTCTCTGTCCTGCTTCACTGAAAAGAAAAAGGAAAGAATTACAAGGTAAATTCCATTTCCTGACAAAACTTTCAGAGCTATAAAAAATAGGCAAGCATTGTAAGTTTAAGACTGTAAAAAGAAATCCTTGTCTTCCTAGGCCCCAAACCACTAAACACTGATCCAGTCATAAGCACATGAGTAATTTAAGTGAGCTCTTGGATTGAAGCCAATAGATAAATGTTAAATATGTGCCTGTCCCAGCCAATGCACACAATCTGGTTTTAAATGTGACATTTACATATATATATATCTTTTGCAGTTGGGGAGATTACAAAAGCTGTTTATAAACCAGAACATAAGGCTAAAATCGTGATTAAAATTGTCCTCTCTGGCGATATTGTGAAGCATTGTATAATTTTGTTTGCAAAAGCTTGGAAAACACAAATATTAATGCAATTTACATTTAGCCCACTTTCTACTAAATATGACATGTAGACAAGCTATGAAGAGTAAAACAAACAGATTCTATGCACAACAGAAAATTTCAAAACAACTAAAATCCATGGGGTGTTGTTGAGTGTTACCTACTTCAGTGGCATTGAAAGACAGCTGTGAGTTAAAATTACAGTTTAATTTGCATTAATGCATTTTCACAAAAATCACAGAAAGAGGAGAACATATTTGCTTTTTTTTTTTTTTAACTGAAATTCAAGGGAGGGAAAAAAGAGGATGTTTTACTCCACAAAAAAAATAATTGTTCAAGTTTGACAGGGAAATTGAGCTAGCTGCATTAAAGATGAGTGAATTTAATGTTTCCAGACTCAAATTTTTTGCAGGCTTAACTGTGAGATAATAAAATAAATTTCAGCATTTTGTGGCTTAGATAACATATTAATATTTTCATAAGTATGTTTTCTGACACCCAGGCAAAAATAGAGATTAATAAACAGAGATGCTTCAGCATTACCACAGCATAAAAAGAGAAGGACCTAACCCTGCATCCTTTCCATATAGCAATAACCTGCCTGATCCTGTGATAAATTTGTCCCGGTGGGACTTCGTTGTTCCATCACACTCATGAAAGTGAAGAGGCATGTCTATAGCTTTTTAGCTAATCTTATTGATGTTTTTGCAGAGAACTCAAGCAGGTCTTAAATTGGGTTTTTAAGGGGCTTTATGCCCATTACTGCTGCAGTTGACCTTCACGTATCTCATCCTACAAGAAATCTGCTTACGCGCTGGAGCTCCCTACGCATTCACCATCAGATCAGGAAATGCAGAGGAGATGGGATGGGGACACTTGCATGAGCCTTTGAGAAGAAGGGAATGCTTAATCTGGCCCACTGGTTGGGAGCTCCCACACTTTACAACACAACTCAGCAATCTCTGCTAATGCTACCTACATGATTGATACTTTTCAAAATCGAACATGGAGGCAGACACTTTCTTCCAAAGATGACTATGGCACACATTCATCCCCAATCCACCAGCCTAGTGGAAAGAGTTTAAAGAGGAAGTAGATGAAGTGCAACTAGTCAAGTTCAGTGTTCACATGCTCCAGTATCCTCTTGTCATCACAAAGGTGGTGCAAGTCTTAGGACCTCATTAAACACACCACCAATGCAGAGGTGTTCAATGCTACATGAAGGATTTTCCAGTTTATGTTCCCAGTTTACAGTGGGATTAGCTCAAGGTGCAAGCTGGGACACCATGTTTCTTCATCCTCCTGTGACATTAAGGTACCCAGACAAGAGGTTGAAAAAAGGATAATGGAGCGAGCAGAGTATGAGTGTGTGCTTCAGGTGCTACTTGGGTGTTGTCCAAAAGACTGCCACACACACATGGCCTACAAAAATGGCATGCAGGACTGGAGCTGAGGACAGAGAGCCTCACAGATCACAGGCTTAGGCAGAAGGTCTGCCATGTTTGCATGTTGGTAAGGTGGGGGTTACTCCTTGTGGGTGGGAAGTGTTGTGCAGATTCAAGGAATACTTCACTTATGGAGCAAAATGGGGCAAGATTGGGTCATGCCATGCACTGCACAAGTGATATGGGGTGAACTTTTCCTATGCATTAGAGGAGTCTGCAATTTTAGCAGAGCACAAGATAGGTGGAAATCCACTTTACCAGTGGTAAGGAAGGGAAATCGTGTGGCAGGGTGTCTGCTGGGATGTCCACTCAGTTTGGGGCCAGAAGAGTCACGATTTCTCCTAAAAACACTGAGGTCTTGGCAAAAGACTGGAATTTAAGAGATGTCTCTGGGGAAACTCCTCAAATCAAAGGATACGCCAGTCACATCACTGCCCTGAGGAGTGGCAAAAGATGGTGCTTTCCAGGATGTTCCATGTAAGACTGCAAGCTCAAGCCAAAGGAATAACCTGTTAGCTCAGCTCAGTGAGCAGTAACTACCTCAGCTCCCAGCAAAGGAGGCAAAGGAGGGATTTGGTTGTGACAAAATAGGGCAGGCTGGGCAAAGGATGAACCTGGATGTGACTCATCAAAGGCCTGAACAGGTCCCAGCTTCACCAATGACTCTTGCAGCAGCACAGAGGACATGGAAGTTTCAGCTAAGTCAAGATCCAAACCAAACCCCTGCATAGTACCCATGAAATACCCATGATCCATCTTGTTATATTTCTTCCCTGATCAAGGGACAAGAAGACAAGTGGCAGACAGCTCCTATATGTCAGGTGAAAAAAGCCACAAATCAGGAAAAAAGTTTTTACAGATACTCCAGCCCAGGAATTCCTACATCTGATCTGAGAGAATTATGTTCCCAGCACACACACATTCTTCAGCAGTATGTGCTTTCCTGCAATATCATCATTTCCTCTGAGGATCAATACTGACTGCCAGTTCATCAGTTTGGGAAAATTGCTCTCCTTCAATGAAAGAATGTCTTCCTGCATGAGAGTGGGAGAATTAATCCAAACAGCAGCAGAGTCCAGGGCCCACACATCTCAGAATTCACAGTAAAATTGCATAATCAGCTTGCCAACGCCCTGGGGCTTTTTATTAGGCAGTTGGAAACAAGCTTCAAATAGGAGTTCCTTTGTCCTAATTCTTCACACTGACCATTTTAAACCTACCAAGGACTACAATGAACAGAATATGAAAAGATGGGGTACACATGACCTCCAGAAGTACTGCTGTCTTTTCCTAGACACAGGTGATTGTTGCTGCCTGCCCCCAACGTGCAGCAATCCCCACTGCAACAGGTGATATTTTTCTTGGCACCTCTATTTTTCTTCCAGGTGTTGGATGCCTGTCATGGTTCACATATAGATAGACACATATCCCAACAAACCTAGACACACAGCTGGACAAAGGCACCCCAAGCCTGATGGTCTTGCAGCATCTGGAGCTCATTCTACTTCTGGTATTTGCTGTGTGAGTTGCCAGGGAAGATCAGAGAGGTACCTCTGAGAGGTATCCCAATACCACATCTCACCACTGGGTGATCCTGTACAGTCATTCCGAAAGGGTCTTCTGCCTGTGTTTGTTCTTCACGTCCCTCCATCTCTGTTCTAGGGTAAAAGCAAACCTCTCCTCCACACAGGGGAAACAGGACTCCCAGAAGATCACTACAAAGCCCAAACTCTTGATATAGTTCTTGCTGGAAAGCCAGTAGGTCAATCTCACAGTAGAGAAGGGACAGATACTTGTCAGAGACAGGAGGTTGAAGAATTTTTGATTGCTTGTTTTCAAGTCTCCCTTTCATGAAAGATGGTTTTAGAATTGCTGGATATTGCCAGTGCAACCCCCTTGCATGACAGATATATGTAAATTCATGGTTATACATGAATACATGTGTCATTCAAAGACAAGTTTCTCCTCTAACACCCATTTACACAACTCTTTTCTGACAGAGCAAAGAAATGAGACACATATTGTCAGATTGAAATGGGTTCTAGGAAAATGTTTCTCCCTACATTTTTTCACACATTTCCAAAACAAGAAGCGCTCCACCCCCCAGGAGCTCCACATTTTCTCAGGTTCCTCCTAGGAACTCCACACACATCGAAACCATGCTGCTGTGGAGGTAGATAACATCATGTTATTGCCAAAAATAACCCCTAGAATTTGCTCAGCACAAGTTATTGTTCTGCATAAGTTACCCGTGGGAGTCTTTAAGCAATTATTTAGACCACCTCTGTCCCACATTGAGTTCCCTTATACCCTGGATGTGCTCCATATATGCTGGCAACTTTCAGCACAGCTCATATAAGCTCTCAGTTCTGCAGCTGTGAGAAAAGTGAGGAAAGCTGTAAACATTTACAATGACTATTGATGACCAAACTGTTCAGGTGCAAAGGAAACAGTCCACCTTTAGTAGTGTAGATGGCCACTCCTGGGCTTCATGTCCATTAGTGGGATGCACAATATGGAGTACAGTTCAGCTGCGTGTTAGATTTATCCCTTTCTGAAAGTGTAGGACTGGCAGTGCCACCACTTCAGGGTGTATGTTCTGGCAGCTTGAGTCCACACCTGCTCATCACCAAGGAAATCCATGAGGTTGCCCTCAGACTGCCTGCTGTGGCAAGCAGCAAGGATTTTTGTCACAATGTGTAAGGCACTATGAACCTCATATGAGAGCAATTAGGTCTTCTACCTTCACAGGAATTCATCAGTCCTGTAGCAAAGAGATGGACCTTCAAGCATGATTCAAGTGAGAGCCTTCCTCATAGACAACCAAGAATCATGATGTGAAGTGTTGGAAACATTTAAGCTTCACATTTTAGATCTTTCTCTGCAAGCACCTCAAAGGCACCTCTGCCTTAATCCCAAAGTGCTGATACGACTAAATATTATCAGAGAAGCAATATGACAGAGTTACAGACAGCTGGCATTTCTACTCACTGATCTGTTTTCAAGTATGAACTACCAATAAGCAACAATAAAGAAAAAAACATTTTAATTTAACAGAGTAAAATATGTAACTATAAAGCCTTTTTCACACAAAGTTTGCCAGCAACATGAGACAACAGAAGTGATAGATTATCATATGGTGAACTGCTACACTCTTTTGGAAAGCTATCCCTGACATTACCAAAAAGAAAAAAAAAAATTCACAATAAATATAATTACGTACTTCTATGGGTCACCTGTAGGGAAAATTCAGACTCAAAACTGTCATTTATGACTTAAAAGTTTCACTGAGCTTTAAAGAAATTTTTCCACATCTTCAGCAGTTTTTGCAAGTTTAAGGCAATGAACAACAGATTTTCTGTGACTGAAATAGCAAAGCTATCCACTCCTGTATATTCAGTTTATGGCATATCATAAAAACTTGACAGGTTTCAACACTGCCCACAGTACTCAACAAGTGAGTCTTTTCCCTGCAAATTCTGAGCATCCTTCCATGAGATTTTCAATTATAGCTGGGGGCATGTCCAAAGCACTGCAGAATTTGGCCTATGAAGATGGAGAAAGGAAGAAGGAATAAAGTTTGTTTCCCCACCTTCTGCGTATTCCTACCTGGTCAGTCCCCATGGCTTTGAGCATGCAAACTGAACCTAGACCCAAAAGAAATAGTTATGCCTGACAGCATACTAGAAAGATACTTGATAAATTATTAAGTAAAGTATAAAAAAGTAAAGCATAAAAACCCCCAAATTATTAAGGATCTCCAAGATTAGACGTAAGACCAGGAACAAAAGTCCTTTCTCCCATTTACTGTCTCCTAATTTAAGGTAGACTCTTGAAAGGTATAATCTAATGTAATCTAATTTTTGATTTAGAAACAATATAGTAACCTCGACAAAAGCACTAACTTTATTGCTTGCTTCCTATTGACTGTTAATATTCAGATTAATTTAATTTCAATAAATATTGATTTAATTTAAATTGAAGTGGATTGCAATTTTTACCATATTTCAATTACATTATTGCTTTACAGTGTCAAAGTAGGTCTACTAGTGTAGATGAAAATACAGCTTTCATCTGCTCTGGAGAGCAAATGTCATTAAAATCAGTCTAAGTCCTTTCAGGATAAAATTTTCAATAATCCCCATGAGGATACCATAATCTGAAATTTGAAATTCAGCTATACTTTACCTCCTAGACAGATATTTGGCAGTCTTTAAAGTTAGCACTCAGAGTTTATAATGAGAGGTCCTGAACAGACTGTATTTCCTGGGTCAATGCTGATAGATTGATAGGATCCTATATATATAAAAGCCCATCAGTGCTTCTTTAATTCTACTTGTTTTCTCACTCAACTTTTTGAACCCCACTTTAGTGAAAAAAAGTTTTAGAAGCTCATCTTTTTATATAATCTTTCACATATTCTGGCCTATTGCTAAAGCATCTGTTGAAAGTGTTGGCCAATGGTAAAACACACATTTTTCTTTCATCTCTGCCATAGCTTTATTCCAAAACTGACTGTATTTTGGCAGGAAAACACTATTCCCATTTCTTGGGAAAGAGCATCTCTTCTTTCTCCATGCCTAGAAACTCTTGCTACCTGTGAAATCCCTGCTTTGAAGCAGTAGCTGGCTATGCCATGCGACAGCAGGGACTCAGAGAAGCAGCAGTGGTGACTGAAGGAAGGTGTAATGACAATTTTATCCTTCTGTGCTCTCTTTGCTGCACGTTGTTTCTCTCCAACCTTCTCAGCACTCACACACTTTCCTACTGAGTTTTTCAGTGTACTTCTCATCTTTTCCATGCTGTGGGGGCATAGCTTGCACTTTTAGGCCAGGATACTGCACACTCCTCTATTTATGTTGAGAATCTAGACTGCACTGAGGTAAATTCACATCTTAGGATATCTATATTGATTTTTTTTTGTTTGACTCAATCTATCAGGAACACAAATGCACAGTTGTTTAGGGTTTTCCATACTCCTTCTCCAGCTGAAAGGATCACTGTCAAACTACTTTTGTAGTGTTTCTGCAGATATTCAAGCCTTCTGGTAGCAGACAGTTTCAAATTTCCCTTAACATTTTATATAATGGGTCTTTTTCTGATATAAAAGTATTGCTAAGGAAAAATATCACCAATAGTGTATATGCTAATGACTCAAAATTATAGAAAATTCATGCTGACTTAATCAAATAAATTCACAGACTCTTTAAGGATGTAAAAGACCTCTAAGATCACCAAGTCCAACCCTTAAACCCTTTAACCAGCATCACCTCCATGCTCACCACTAAACCCTGTCCCCAAGTGCCGTATCCGCATATTATTTGAACACTTCCAGGGATGGTGGCTCCACCACTTCCCTGGGCAGCCCATTCCAATGGTCAACAACCCTTTCATGAAGAAATTTTTCCTAATAACTTATCTAAACCTACCCAGGTGCATCTTGAGGTCATTTTTCTCGTCCTGTCATTTGTTACCTAGGGGAAGAGACCAACACCCCCCTGGCTATACCTTCCTCTCAGGCATTTGTAGAGAGCAGTAAGCTCCCTCCTGAGTCTTCTTTTCTCCAGTCGTAAACAATCCCAGCTCCCTCAGGCAACTTCCAGTCAACAGGAACCTCCTCAGTTAACCAAGACTACTGGTAAAGGATGGGAAGTAGTTTGGTGAGCTTCTCCACTATCTCCTTCAGTGCCCTTGGATGGATCCTATCCAACTCTGTGGACTTGTGAGGGTCTAAGTGGTGTAGCAGGTCACTGAATGTTCCCTCCTGCATTATGAGGCCTTCATTCTGCTCCCTGTCTCTGTCTCCCAGCTCAGGGTGCTGGGTACCAGGAGAACAACTGGTCTTACGGCTATAGACTGAGGCAAAGAAGGCATTAAATACCTCAGCCTTTACCTTGACCTTTGTGACTGTGTTTCCCCCATGTCCAATAAAGGATGGATATTCTCCTTAGCCCTTGGGGTTTTTTTCTGATTATTAGTAGAGACACTTTTAATGGTCTTTTATAGCAGTAGCCATATTAAATTCCATCTGGGCTTTGGCCCTTCTAATTTTCCCCCTGAAGAACCTCACAACATTCTTGTAGCCCTCCTGAGTTAACTGCCTGTTTTTCTAAAGGTAAAAACCTTTCTTTTTCTCCATGAGTTCCAGACAAAACTCTCTGTTTGGTCAGGTTGGCCTTCAACCCCACCAGCTCATCTTTTGGCACCCAGGGAAAGTCTATTCCTGTGCCTTTAAGATTTCTCTTCTTAGAAAGCATCCAACCTTCCTCGACTTTTTGGCCTTCAAGACTGCCTCACATGGGACTTTCTCAACCAATCTCCTAAAATTTCAGCCAATTATAAAAAGGGAAAAAAATCCAAATTCCAAATAGTATCAACATAAACATAAATATCAATAATTTTTTTTAAAAAAAACTGGCAGCATCTATTCAATCATTAATTTTATCACAGTATTTATTTTCAGTTAGGGCAATACATTTAGCCCACTTATTTTTCTCCTTTTCAGCTATGAAACACCACAAAATGCCACACTTTTGTATAATTCCAATCAGCAAATACTTGATAAGGGAAACAGAAAAGTAAAAATCATGGTAATCATTAGATAAATCAGCTTGTTAACAATTAAAATAATTTTCCCCTTGTCTGTAATTTTTCTGAAAAGAGTCATTTTTAGGGGTTATTATAAACTATAACTCAACTGAAATTATTACAGTTAGAATTCACAATTCATTGCAGACTGAATTCAGGTTTTGACAATAAGAATCTTGAATAACACTGATGTCTTTTTCCTGCTTTAAGGAAACAATCCTTTGTGATATTGCCTTTCCATTATTTTTTACTTTGTAGCTGATTAATTATCTCAAAGTGATGGGTTTAGAAGACAGAAACTTAAAGATTATTTTAATTTATTTAGCTGAGGGAAGCTCTCTCCTTTAACAAAACTTCATCTTCCTTCTCAGAGGAAGATGCTGCTTTTATCTGACTGCAAGAAAAATGGCTTTTGGGGCTAATGACAAGGCCTGGATACTCCTGTTAACTGGTAGAGGAGCCTAAAGGCCCTAATTTTACTTCTCCCCGGGTAAACCCATCCTTTCCTTCCATGTGTCTTTTGAGGCTGGAGACTACTGAAGTCTATTAGCAAAACTGCTGGAATCATTTCTTCTTATTATTGAATGAGGAACCACTGCAAAACAGAGCCCTTGGGTCATTTTCTCTTTTAAACTACACGACAGAAACAGGCAGCCTTGCTGTGGCTTGGGACTTTCTGTTCTCTGACCTCTGCCATCATTGCTGCTCCCCTGCATAAATACAGCCTGAGTGTGTTGCTGCCCTGCCTTCCCACTATTTGCTGCTTGTTCACAGGGAGAGTTAGGGAGAAACAGGGCAAAGGCTTGGGTCTTTTGGAAAGGTTTATGCATTCAGTGAGTAATAACAGTTTCTAATTGGAAGGCACTGACTCATCCGTCCCTGCTGATGTTTCAAAGTCCCTCATCATAAATAGATGCACATAACAGTAATCTAAAGTGCATTAAAATTCCTTACTCTTCCACCTTGGCAGCACAAGCTGCAAATATCCTTTACAGTGCAGTTCTGTTACCTGGGTGACCTTGCCAAGTGGGAGAGAAGACCAGCACAGGGTGCCTTGCTGGCGGGCAGGGTGACACAGTTCCTGAGCCACAGCCAGCAGCACAGTTGCTACAGGGAGTGGAGACCCTCCACAAGCACAGGAGCTCAGGACAGATGCTTGGCAATAGACTTCAGCTCAGTTACTGCATCAGCCAGGTGCTCCAACCTCACTAATACCTACAGATTGCTTGTGTCATTTTAGCTGCTTTTTTTGGGGTACTATTTTGAAATTGGCTCTAACAAATGTGGTTTTGAATCTTAGAGACTGGGCATTTCCTTGTGTCAGTATTCCTTTTTTTGGTCTCAGAAAATATTATTTCACATGAACTGTTGAAGTTGCTCAGCCTAATATTAATCATAACAAAGTGTCTCTTTCTCACTTAGAGCATACAGTTTCTCTTAATGCCTACTTGACATGATTCAATTTCATGTCCTGTCCTTTCTGTAAAGCCCTATTTTCCCCCCATTTTTAAAATGTTTACTCAGCAGATTTAATAAAGGAATAGAGAACAAAATCTTTAGAAACCCCAGTAATTCAGGATTACTGTGTTTTGCACAGTGATAATAATCACTTGAAGTTAATAGAAGCAGTATTTCCACAGATGGGATAATTTGACATAGCTCCTAAAAGTCCTTATTTACAATTTTTTTCTAAATTCTTATAGTTATAATAGCTGATTCTTTTCTTGAGCACCAGATTGTTTTCACAAAATGAAAATAAATTCCATGACTTTGCTACAAAGATTAAAAGGATCTGTGTTAAAAAAGAGAACAAAAATGTTACACATCCCTTTCCAAGTGAATTTCAATGAGAATTAAATTCATAACACCTCCCACAGATCCAGATGTAAGTTACTTTATTACTGTATTACTGATCCTAACCAATATCACCTGTATGAACTTCCAACAAACTTCAGCTGCTCTTCTGTGACATTTTTAATCTTCAGTACTCATTGCCACCTTCTGTTCACTATATTTTTTTTGTTTTCTCTTCATATTCTCAACAACAACAATAAAAAAGCCATAATAGTTTTGTATTTGCTACATAAGGTCCATTTTTTGCCTTTGTCTTTTTAACACTGTGTCTTTCATACACGAATAGAAAAAGCTTATTTTTACACTATTGTGCACTGGTCCTTCTTTTTTCTTAAAATAAGTATCCTGAGCAGAAAATCTTATTTTTTTTTCTCTGTTCTTAGCTAGTGAGGAAGACCTTGCTACAGACAGTCTGAAATTGGATAGGGATATAAATGCTCCCAGAAGATATCAATACATATCTTCTCAAACAGTCACCACCTTGTTTGAAAACAAATATGACCTCCACAAGCGTCAAAAAATGAATAACTGTTTGACAGATGCTGATAAAATTTGTGGTTTACTAACTGCTTTTAAACATTGCATTCTTTTATTCTTCTTCCTGCCCGCAAGGTGTTACTGCAGTATTAACCAAAGGGGCCAGAAGCGCTTGCCCTTCAGGGAGCTGAATGAATATCAAAAGACGTGCGTTAAAAAGGTTTAATCTCTTTAATCTTTACCTACCTTTATTTAAAAAGGTTATAAAGAAAGGAGCTTTGGTAGAATAGGTGAATTATACTAAGGGTAAGGGGTAAGAGCAATGGCTTAAGGAAGATAAAGGCATTTTAATGCAACAGCAGGAAAGGGGTAATAAGAAGGAGGGAGGAGACTATCAGGCAAACTAATTTCAGTAGTTGAACTAATATGGTCAATAAGGCTCTAAACTTGATTCAGAGTGTCTCAATACAGAGCTCAAATATGCCCCTTCATTATAAATCCCCTAGACTCCACCTAGTTTAGAAGACTGCATAGAAACTAAGCAAAATATTTATTTAAAAATATTTATGTTAAGACTGTGTACAAAAAAACTTTTTCTTCAAATACATTGAAATCTTGAACATTATAGACAAATGTGTTTCATGTATTCTTCCACTGGTATTGCAAAATTACACTAAAGATGTCTATGGTCTAATGAAGTGATTTTAAATGATCATTTCTTAGCTGCTGATAAATGATATAATCATAAATTCTTCCTCACCAAAAAAAAAAAAATCTTCTCCCTGATAAGCAATGACTTTCCAGACTTCAATAAATTATGTGTTCAACTTGTTTCTTTGGAAATGAATGGCATATTTCAGTGTGTCATCTCAGCATGCCAAAAGCAAGGTTAATAAACTGTGACCCTGACATTTCTGAATGGATCTTTATACCAGCAGTACTAGGTAAATACGTCTCCTATATCATCTCTACTACCTTCAGTTTATCTCAGCTGCCTTTGCAATAAAAATGTAGCAGAGAACATATTAAGGTTTTTTAAAAATGGAAGGACTACTCCAAATCAGAGAAACACAGGTTTGAAAATGACTGTTTATTAGGAATGGGCATGGATATTCGCTCTGCTTTTGAACAAAATTTTGGTTTGCTTGTTGAAGAGATGGGCAGTATTCTTATATTCCTCCATTCTCTACTCAGCAGTTTTTAGTCAGTCATGGAAAGTTTTCATTGCAGCAAATGTTTTTCTGTGTAAGAATCTGGGATTACAACATGGAAGGGGGTTGGATAACGACAAATTCTGATTACCCAAAAGAGTAGCAATTCTTCTTCCTCACCTGAGACATGGAGAGCAATAGTTAGTAGAGAAAGAGTACTCAAACACCCACAGGACATGGAGGTCCTGAGGGGAAGAGAGAGAGATTATGTTCAGGAGGAGTTGTTCCTTTTGGGATATTAAAGCTTGCTATTGTTGCCAATTGAACCATCTACCTGGTATGAGAGAAACCAGCGGAAGTCAAAATGGTCAGAGAAAAAGAGAGCAAGGAAGATGAACTTCTGAAGAGGGAAACAAGGTAGCCAGGTCTAAAACACAGTAGGAGCTGAATTTTTTCTAAAGTGAGAAGTAGGACAGAGTAAAAATTAATGGAACTGGATCTAAGGCATATGATTCCTCTGCCTCTTGCAATGATATAATTTGATTCTAAAAATCTTTCAGGAACTTCAGAAAAACGTTATTTTCTACAACTGTAGAAGATGAACCTTTGACAGAAATTCCTTTGACAAAAAAACTGCTAGATTTTGAGATGGAAAACCAAAAGGTCTGCTCTCAAATAACTAAATATTAAGGATGTTTCTACAAATTGCTATTTTTGATTCAAAGTTAATAAGTTGTATAAAATGCTCTTTACAATGGAATGCAAGAAAATGAAGAATTTCTACTTAATAACAGAATACAAAGAAGGAAAAAACCCAGAAGATTTCAACTGATATAAACATAAATATTCCATTGATTAATAATTTTCCACTAATAATTTCATGGCCCATTGGGTACCCCTTCACTATCACTAAAATTCCTTTAATAATTTCCCAAGCAGAGAATTAAGGATTCTCTTCTAAGTATTTTCCTTCTGTGATGCATTCCAAAATATATTTTCTTATTTCAGTAGAAAGGTAAAGTAGAAAGTCATGTAACAGCGTCACAGTTGTATGGCTTTCTTTTATTTTAGCAGCATTTAATTTTATATTTGTAAAACATACCAAGACATTCCTCGTCTGCTCATCAAATTTGGTTTTTTCCTGGCGATGCTATTTTAAAACTTTAGTTTGGGCTTGTTGGTTTATTGAGGGTTTTTCCCCCACAGCTTTCAGGGCAACCATTTAATTTCTTTGTGCTTCTCTTCATCTTTTGAGCACTTTAGTTTAGAAAAGTAGCATTTAAAATTCAGTCAAGTCATCTCTCTCAGTAAATTCCCCCCCCCCTTTCAAAAGCAGATAAATAATAAGGGAGAAATGAAAATATTTCACTCTGCCTAAGCCTAAGGCAGATTTATTGCTTTGATTTCAGTATTTTTGTCATTAGACTTTATATTCGGAGTTTAAAAATGTGATGTTCTTCCTATTTTGTGGGTGAGATGAGTTTGTGAATGGATAAATAATTAGAGAAAATAAGGTCATGTTACCAGTTCAGAAAACAATAACACTTTACTAATATCAGTACCTTAAAGGACAGCAAGAAAAATTACGAGACAGACCCTATCAATAGGTATCATTTTCTCCATTACAGGTAAGCAGTTTGTTCCTGTTAAGTCCAGGATTACTCAAAGTGACTCTACTGGTTTAGTCACCTTTCAGTCAGACTAAGGCAAATAATGCTGTGGTGTATGGTCATCACAAAAAAGAAAAAAAATATTAAAAAAATAATAATCAAAAAACCAAACCCTAAAGTCAACACAATGTTTGTCCTCAAAGAGAGTAAGACCTGTTGTGGGTACACACCACCTGGCTTTTGGAAGAATGTCCTGTTCTCCTGTTCCCACTCTGCATTACCACAGCTTTAACTTGGAAATCAGCTTTAATCTACAAGTTGAGGTCTGTTAATTGGTGGATTGCACAAACTGCAGGAAAATTCTAATTCATAGAAAAAAATGCTTTAGTGAGAGCCTCTTTAAACCACTGGAAACAGAAGGTATGCAAAGGTAAGATCTCTCATTGCAGAATTTGTTTACCAAAAGAAAAACACAACATGTGGGAAAGTTGGGGTTTTTTTTTTCCACTTGAAGCACTTGGTAGAATATCAAATCGACTACATCTCTTCAAATTGCTAGGACAACTTGCTGTGCAAAGTTTGTCCTTCCAAGTGAACTCTATATGGTTTTCCCTTACAGAAAATGATAGAACAATTTTATTAAATGCCATTTATAAAATTCACTCAGTTCATGTTTAACTCTGGATAGTTTCAAATTTTTTTAAATTAATGTTACTGAATAAATAATAAATGAAAAGAAGTAGCTTCTTATCCTTCATGTCCTCTTGATGCAGTTCCTTTTGCAGTAGGCAGGGGATTTTTTCTTGGCCATATTTTCCACTACATGCCAAGATACTTCCTTCAGTCTCATTCCAGAAATAAGAGCTTGACATATTTGAATCAGTTTTTAAAACCACTTGTCTCTGCTTCTGCATCAATTTTGGGTTCATTTCAGACAATAAAACACAGCAGCTTTGGGGCTTGAGACTAAACTATTCCTTTATCTCAGAGAAATAGTTAACTCTTTGGTTTCCTTGGAGTTTTTAAACCTCTAAATATCTCACTCCAAAAGAAGAGACATTATAGAAACAAATTCTATCTGCACTGGTTTTGGGGGCTTTGTGGCTTTTTTGTTATATTCAATATGACTTATGAAAGGATGGTGTCTAAATTTGATTTCTTAACATGATTTTACCAAGCTGGCATTAAATGAAAAAGATGTCACTGATTTTCAACAGCCTGTTTTATCCAAGTGATAAAATCCTGTAATTTCCAACCTCCTCAGCTGCTCAGCAGATATTCAACTGCATGTGGAGGCTGGCCTAAGCCTGAAAACTTGGAAAACCATGATTTTTATGAATCCCAACAAAAATTCAGTTTTTAATTCCCAATCCTTGACATGTCAGGACTCCACTTATCAGAGGTTGTGAGACTCACAGATATAAAATTTGCCCCCATCTTTATTACTTTGCAAGAGACTTTATTTATTTACATCAGACTACAGTATTACATGCCTTATTGTGCCTCCAGTAATTCAGTCACTTGAAGAGAGTACACAAAATCTGTTTCTCACACTGTGTGACAAATCCTGTCTGTTTGTCATGCCTGGTGTCTATATTTAATTGTAGCCAACAGTGTGTGGGTAGGCCCGAAGAGCTCCAAGTAGGAAGGCAGAAATGGCAGTGACAAAACCTGTGGCATCAATACTGAGCCACAAAGTTGCCTCTGGCCTTCCTTGCCCTCTTTACAGCTGTCTCCTGGAACTGGTGTGACCCTGATCATCTGCTCCTCACTCCAACCTCAAGAGGGATGAAGACCCAGCTGTAGTTGTTTTCAGCCTATCAAGTGTACCCTAACATGAGCACTGTGTTTTGTTCATGATGGTATTAAACTGTGAAGCAAATAAAAATCAAAATATGGCCATAAAGCAAGATCTGTTTCTTTGCAAAAATTTAATAAGCATACTTTAGTAGATAGAGCTTTAGCAAATCTGTTCATGCCTTTAAAGCCCAAGAGATCTGGGACATGCTTCCAGGGACCTGCCACGTTTCTTCCCACCACCACATGTAGCACAGGTGCATGTTGGTGCCCACAAAATCCCACGTTCCTAGATCAGCTCCAGCCTCAGCTGCTCTCCCATCAACTCATTTTGAGGAAGGAAAGGATCTTGAAGCCAACTAGACTGCATTACAGAAGGCACATAATGTAAAGGTATATGCAAAATTGTGGCAAGCTGAAATGGGTATTGTTCTCTAGTGTGTTGCTTACACAGTTCATCAACTTCAAGTCATTTCTGATTGGGATAGTGCAATCTTTAGGGGAAGTTATGTACCAATCACAATAGTACACATTCACAACAGTAAATAACAACTGAAACAACAATTACAATTATTTTGATTAAGTTTTGTGCAACAGAGTAGTAATCTCTTTCAACATAAATTCATCAAAAGGATTTTTTTAAATTTCTCTTTTGTGTGCACTTCTCTAAATGACAGCATAATTTGTTAACAGCTTTGAAAGAGTTCTTGATAATCATGTTCTGTCTTTTCTTTATGTAAACTGTTAAGTAGTTACAGACAAATAACCCATTTCAACAGGAGTCATCTATATAAAATTATGATTTTTAAAAATAATCACAGCAGAAATGCAACTGGTTTTTTTTGAGACCAAATCTTGGAAACTCACAAGGTGACGATTTTTTATTAAATTTAAGAGGTCCATGTTTTTAGTTATTAACTGTAATTTTGTCTATTCATGAATGTAGAAGCAACTATTTTCTCCCTGCCTGGAACCTTTCTCATTACTATCAAATCCATTCTTACATGAAGACATTTTCCAAACAAAAGATATGAGGCCAAGTTCAGAGTGCAGCTGAAATAATTTCTTCCTGATCTGAAGTCACTCTTTTGTGCCTGTATTAGGAGAGGAACCTTACTTTTTCATTACTGTCATGCATTGCTCATTTCAGTCCTCCATTATCCTTAATCTATAGACTCTTATCTTACTGCTTTCTCCCCTTCAATAGCTGCCAATCATCCTGTTTTATATGGAGCCTAGCCATAATTAGTACAACTAGTCACTGAGTACCTCAACTGAAAGACTCAAGTGCATTTAGCTGGAATATCTTAATTTGCCTTTTTTTTTTTTTTTTTGGCAACAAAAACACCAAATCTGAAGAAAGTTGCACTTAATGGTCACGGATGTCTTTGCAAAGCACCTTCCATATTTACAAAAACTTCCTATGATCAGCTTTGCACCTGCTCTTGAAACACTTTTGGTAACTTTGCACAACTCCAAGGCATGCCACGATTCGTTTGTTACAAGAGAGGCCAGTAGGTCCCAGGGAAAGGAATGAAATTATTGTGTATGTACATATGCCTCTGAATGTCATTTCTTCCTAGTGGTTCTTAAACCTGGTGATCAAATGTCTAAAACTCAGATTATGACCATTGTCTTCAAAGAGAGTAGAAATACCTGTTTCCACACAAAATTGCCCTCTCTTCCCACAATTTTTTTCGATACCTTCTGATCAAAGACTTCAAAGATACACTTGGACTTCTTTCCACCCCACAAGAAATAAAATCTTTTAACAGTTCAGCCAGGAAGAGCCAGTAAGAATAAAAGAATTGCAGCATGACTATTATCAGTGATTAGGCAACTCTCTTGGGACAGGGCAAAATCCCTTTTCTATCCTTTTGAAGTCTGTCTCTGGCCTTTTGTCACTCAGTCATTAGCTAATATGCATCTCTAGCAAATAGTTTATTGCCTTGAACTTGAGAGTTTCAGACCTCTCAGGCAATGACAAAATGAAAAATGGGGTACCCCACAGTCTATGTAGAAGAGGGATAAAAATATTTCAAGTCTTTCCTTAAAATGAATTGATGAGGACTTTTACCCAAGACTTACTGAAGGAGGATACAACTCTGTGGAGCCAAGGTTCACCTACTTACTCCCAACATCAAAGGATTTTCTCGTGGCTGGTTTTCCCTACTCAACTTTCCATACACAACATAATGTGTAAAGTACTCACTGTAGGATTTAGACTGCTCTTTGTGAAAGGTTTGTGCTGCCTTTTCCTAAGAATGAACAAAAGTCTCATGCAGTAACTGATTAAAGGACCTTCTCCTAGACAGAGTTAGTAAGTACGTTCTAAACCCCTCCCAATGTCAGTCTTAGAGGTGAGACCACAATTTAGGCATGGTGAGGTGGACTGTCCTGCTATTGCAGAGGTGCTGAATGACTTCAATCCAGAATGCAGATGAATGAAGTGTTATAATGAGCGCTGATCAGATGATGTTTTAATTTATTATATCAAGTCATGTAACATTAGATCTCACAGAGAGCAGACAATGGATGTAAGAGCACGCAGAAATAGAAATATATCCTTCTTTAGGACCAATGTCTTAAATCTGCTCATAGCAGCCCTCATAGGTCTTTATTTTTTAATACAATTTTTTCAACATCCTCAATTAAGCCTGGCTATGTATCATTTCAGTAAAAAGCATCGTGGTCAATTGTTTAAGATGTCAACTTCTGTTCCAGTATTAAAGAAAGAACAGCATTTGTGAATGACAGCAAGCTTTTAACACTGTTGAGAACACTGTACTAAATACTAGACGTAGAGAAAAGAACTTGTTTTTCTATTTTTTTATCAGAATTGTTCATAATGGGTTTTTATAGCACTAGTCCACTTACAGGTTTTCAGGCAATGTGGGCGAAACCTGGGAGCTCCCAGCTGACAGTCAGCAGCAGCCTCTCCAGCACAGCACCCAGTCTGCCTCAGAACCAGTGCTGCAGAGACAGTTCTGGGTTTTCACGTCCAAATGTAACTCCCAAAAGTCCCTGAGTCTGAGTTGCCCTGTTCAAAGCCCACAGAAGCTAGTAATGATACTCACAGACCTTGAAGCAAAAATACACTTTACTTTTCCAAAAGGCCTTCCAGGAGAGAAATGCAAAATGTTTTTTTACTTGGAATTTCAATATTTCTTAGAAAGAAAGCAGTGAAGAAATCCTTATTTCTTATCACAGATCCAGTGTACAACAAATCCTAAATAATCTACAACCTTCTGGCAGCTTTAATAACTAAGTAAGAAGAAATCACACCGTGCTGCAAAAAACATCAATGTGTACACAGAGTAGCTGCAGGTCTCTAATGAAATGTTACAATCTTAGCAGTATTAAAAAAAAAAACCAGAGTGAAGAAAATAAAAATACCTAAATCTGTATACTGAGTCACAATAGTGTCCAATTGCCCATATGAAGTTTTTTGACATGATTTGCTCTACTCCTGTCTTTGGCAAGCCTTTTTATAATTTTCTTACATTGCTCTATTACCCCTCCACTCCATTTTGCATGTCTACACTCATCCACAAGTCCTTCCACAAGCCCTGCGTTCTCCTCCCTGCTGAAGTTGATCTGCAAAAGTGAGTAGAATATTTTTTGTTTCACCATCTTGTTCTCCCACCTCACCATTGTACTTTTGTTTTACAGTTATTTTTAATTTAGGGGATGATCAAGCCTAATCTTGTATATGATGACAGAGCATTTTAGATTGTAGTGAAAAACTGTGCATATATGTCTGTAAATGCAGATATTCAGGACTGAGCAACCAGCTACTATACTTACATCTTTGTTCCAGAGATGCACTTGGAAAATCGGTATGTACTTGGATAAGGGATCAACAAAGAGTCTGATCTGAAACCTATGGGAAGACTCCCATTCATTTTAGGAGTTTAGAAATATAGTCTTTCATATGTTGTTTAGTCAGTTTTAAAGCATATTCTGAGGAAATTTCTCCACATAAAGTAAGCTACAATTCATAAATCATTTTTAAAACTTCAGAATCTTTACTCAGCAGGAGAAATGCCAGGAAAAATTAAGAAGAACAAATCTGTGCTTGCAAATTCATGCTTCTTTGAAGGCTGATGGCAAAAATTAAAACAAAGCAAGTAAATTATACCAAAGTAAGGTAGAAAATGAATTAATTTGAATTAAATTGAATTTATGCAAGGATGCTGCTAAAAATCACTAAAAGTAAATTTTTACAAGAAGAAGCCCACAGCCCCCAATTATACTCATAACATAGCATGATAAATCAACAAATCAACCGAACATCATCCAGATTTTTGAGAACTTGATAGCCAAGAGACATGACAGACGGCTGAATAGCAAACACACAGGCATCTTTCTTTTGTGAAGCAAAGTTTTTTCCAAATTTTCCCAAAGTGTAGTGGCTTCTTTTGCTGAGTTAGTTTACCTCCTACATTTGGAACATTCATAGCAAAGAAGAAAGGAAAGCTTGCCAATTTCAGAGCATTCAGATATTTTAAAACAAGAGCCAAAATCTCAAAGAGTTTTCATTCCAGCTCTGCAAATGGAGAAACTGAGGAACAGATGGATTGAGAGGGCTTCTTGTGCACTGAGAAACTCCCCTTGAAACCAGTCAGCGGTGAACACAGATTTGGCGAAAACAAGATTTCACAGTAAAGCTGACTACTGGAATTAGAAATGGGATCTAACAGTTCCCTCACCCTCATGCTTCAGAATCCAGGTAAAACCAAATCTCTTTTCTCAAAATAAGAATCTGGTATCTTTTCAGAGTCCATTCTCTGCTAATCATTGCAACAGGTTTTATATCCCAGAAGAACACACGCCAATCTTTTTCTTAAAATCAATAATTTTCTGACTTGCCTTTGCCATAGAAATGTGAGATGGACCCGATTTTGAAAAAAGATGACTAATGAATTGGACTTTATAGAGATTTACAGCAAAAATGATGTGGTTTATTGGAGGACACCTCGTAGCTGCTGGCATCTTTGGAAGGACTTTCACACACCTGGCACATCCCTTCTCAGCTGCTCAATTTTTTCCCACTTTCTCTGATTGTGGTCTTTTCACCAACAGTGTCAAGAATAAAGAAATCTGTATACCTAGAACCATAACTACAGTGTTTAAGCTCCCCATGCAGCCAACACTGTGGGATGTCAAACACATAAATCAACTATGCTATTTAGGTACTTCAAAATATATCGACTCAGTTTCTATATACATTTGAAATTATCTAAATAAAATGTTTCATCTTAGGTTTTGTTAAGGATTTTTCTGGGGGAGAGTTTGGGGTTTTTTTCTATATGTTAGAAATAGCAACTAAGTCTCAGATCATTTATTTTTAACCATATAAAAGATAAATTGTTTTCAGAAACTCGTGCTTGAACAAGTGACTTATTCTACAGTTCTCAGACACTGGTTGTAGGGTAGAATAGATACCTCCCTGAAGGTCTACTCCACTGTTTACTGAAGAATCTTCGAAGTACAATTTGAATTAGAAAAGTAATATTTAAATAAATACAACCAGGAAAGGTAAACTAAGGTGCATATTTCATAATAAAAAGTCATTTTATTCCCAACTTTATTTAATTTTTAAAAGTTTGAAATCAAATATTAAAACAATTTCATAAGTCAAAAAGAAAGAAGTATCAATTTTTCAATGAGAAAAATCCTTTTTCATAAACAGTTTTGAACTAAACTGACTGGCATTTTGGAACTAAATTTTCATGCTTGACTATATATATATCTTGGACTTCACTCTAACTTAATCAAGCAATTTATAGTCATGCCAGATCTAGTGTTAACAAAAATGTAAATTACATGAGAAATTAATAGCTCTGCTGCAGAAGAAAACTTTTAACCCTTCTAGACTCTAGCTTAGCATTATAATCTTTTTGTGTACTCACAACAAATAATTTTTGCTCTCATGAAAAGTTTATTTTTCTGAGTTAACATTATTAATTTTTAAAACGTCTGTACTGAATAAGCTTAGAAGTGAATGTCACAAATAGTTTAACAACTTTTTAGCTCAGTATGGAGTGCTGAGGGAGTATCACTGAGCCTCCCTGTTCTGTTTTACGTGATGGGAAATGTCATAGAGGGAGAACATAAGGTCTGTTTCCTCTAGGCCCTTCCTTCACCTTGGAGTGGTGAGTGCAAGCCTGAAGAAAACCTTTCTGCCCAGGGCAGGCAGAAGTTTTAGAGCTGCCAAAATGATCTGAAAACTGTGAAGACTTCTGGGGATCATGGAGAAAAAGAAACCGATGATATTTAGGACAAGCTCATGTGCAAGTGCCTAAGTTTATCTGTAACTTGAAAATATAAACAAAGGTGAACTCATGAACAAATAACAATTCTGACAGAGCTGTTCCAATGTGAACCTCTTCTCTTTACATCCATACCAATGTAAATATAAATAACTCGAGCTAGAAGTTACTGGCACCACACTGATCTTAATCAGATTATGCAGAGGGCATTTTCGAGTTACGAGGCCTATAGACAGATCTGGAGTTCGCACAGTATAGGGGACAAAATAAAGGTGGATATATGAGTGCATAATATTCTGCTTAATTCAAGATAAAGCAATAAATATCAGGGGAAAAGTGTCTACAGGGACTAGCAATGACGATAACTGAAATGAGTGCATAGAAGACCAACAGGCTCTAGAAATAGACACATGTTGATTTTACTGCTAATCATTGCACCTACAAGGAGATTAAGGACTATAGAAAATGGTTTTTTACACTTTATAATAACATAATACATTGACAATGAGGTTTATAATTCACATTTGTGTCAAGGCTAATTTTAATCATAGTAGGGAAAAGGATAAAAGCTAAAAAACTGCAGTTTGCAAATATCACAGTATGTAACAGAGATAACAAAGCAAAATCATTTCCAAAATCATCTAAGAACATATATGAATATGCATTTTACATAGTAATTTAGGCAGAAACTATTGCTGACTTTCCACAATCAGCTTTAAAAGAGAACTGGGTTACATATTGCTGGTTAGGAAATTTAATTTGAATCAGATAAATTAGCTACAAGTTTAAATACATTTATTAAACAGAATTAAATCTCTAAGTGTTCAATTTCATTCGACATTAAAGTGACATCAATATGGTATGACATACTTTTCAAAGTGAATTAAGCAAATCCAAATTAAGGCTGTCTTAGTCCTAAGAAAAAGAAATCCCTGTAGGTGTTCACTGTAATCTAAACAGTCATTTTCATAAGTCCCTTTCTTAATGTTATGTAATTTATTCTCTGGGCTTCCTTGAATTAACCCAGAAAGAATTTCAATAATGTATGAAAAAACTCAAGTCAGATCCAATATTCTTTATGCAGGGTGAACTCCCAGAAACTTAATAAATCACAAGGGATATTGGACTTACGATAGTCGTTTTCCAGAGGATAACAAACTAGCAACAACTATGCCTCAGATTAACAAATAGAAGAAAGGCTATTAACTAACAAAGAATTTTACTGAGTTAGAAGCTTTAGATTTATGCAGCAGTTCTGGCAAATATCTATTTATATATTATTGGTTAAAATCTGGTGGGACACACCCATTTTTTCTGTTATGAGATGTTCTACCCTGGTCCTTCATCTGAATTTGCCCTATGGTATTATGCTTGGAGATTAATGCATCTTTTACTTCTGTATCAGTACACATTTTTTTCCTTGCAATTCCTTATAAAAAAGCACGTTAACTTCTTTCCTTAGAGAACTCTACCTTCCTTTTATTTACTGCTTTCTTTTGATAAGAGCACTTTAATAGGCTCATCTAACACACTAAACTATCCAACTGACCTCTTTAAGGAAGATTGATTTTTATTCCTCTTACATTATTGCACAACTAAAATGCCTGTTTGCAGCACTTTATATGAGATCAGAATCAGAGTGACTTGTAAATAAAGTAAGAAACAGCACTATTGCAAGTCAAAAGGTTTGAATAGACAGCAAGCATACTCATAAATGTGCCCCTCAAATGGGACTTGAGAGAAAACTTTCACACTTAACTTGTAAATAAATTTAACGTCAGTTACATTTTCTTTGTGTGTCATAAATAAGTAGTGGACAGAGCAGAGAGCATCACTGCCAAACATTGCAAATTCACGGTCTAGTCTAGTCTCACACTGCTTAATCAATTTTCTATCAGAAATAATTACATTAAATTGTGATTCATATTTTTAAAGCGAAATTCCTGAGGTAATTTCCTCATGGAATTCTTTATAACTCTAATGTACATCCATTTTTAAAAGCTACAGATACTGGCAGCCTTTCAGTAAATTCTATATGAAGATAAATAGTTTAAAAACTCCACCATGTCCCCCTCAGGCATCCCACAGCAGCTTCTAAACTCCCTTTACAGTTATAAAATTCACATACAATTTTTCATTTTCTTTTTGAAGTGTCACACAAATAATGACTTCTACATTTCTCAATGTCTCTTCTCTAATGTGGGGAAACTAAATTAATTCAATAATTTTATTTTGCAGAACTTCTGCCTATAAATATTCCCTGCATTTTCTCACATCACTCTGTGAAATGCAGTGAGTGCTTTGATATAACTCTAGAATTTTCTTCAGAGTAATTGCTTAGGGAGTTGTTTTCCAGTCTACATTTCATTAATGATGTGTTCTGATATATAGAAAATGCTTGTATATGTAAGTGTTTCATTTGGTATACAAGCTCAAAAAAATTCTGTTTAAAGTATGTCCTTTTGTTCTTATGAAAAATCTCTTCATATTTTTATACTTTATGAATAAAATTACAATGGTTCTGAAAAGGTAACTTTTTTGTTCTGCAGACAAAATATGAGCTTATTTATATCCTCACTGTCACAAGAAAAAATAATTTCTAATACAACAGAAAAGATAGATATCATAGAGTCATAGAATCATGGAATTATAGAATAATTGAATCATAGCATAGTTTGTGTTGAAAGAGATCTTCAAGACCATCTAGTTCCAACCTCCCCATCACAACCTCTCCACTACAGGTTCTCAGAGCCCCATCCAACCTGGCCTTGAATACCTCCAGGGATGGGGCATCCACAGCTTCTCTGGGCAACCTGCTCAAGTGCCTCACTACCACCACAATATAGAATTTTTTCCTAATATCTAACCTAAACCTACTCTCTTTCAGTTTAAAGCCATTCCTTCCTGTTATATGCTGTAATGCCCCTACATGCCCTTGTCAAAGTCCCTTCCCAGCTCTCCTGAAAGTCCTCTTTTAAGTTCTCTCAGAAGCCTTCTGCTCTCCAAACTGAACAACCCCAACTCTCTCAGCCTGTCTTCATAGGAGGCAATTGGAAAATTGAAAAATCTAGTATTTCCTCCCAGCAAAATTCACTGTATTCGTGTCCATTGGATTTTGGTAAACAAATTTCTAATGTAAAACTCAAATTTCCCTGCTTTCACTATACTCAATCATGAGGATCAAAACAGTACTTCAGCAATCCACTCACAGTAACATTGATATCATCACTGTTGATATGAGAGGAATCCATAAATCATTAACACTTCTATTAAAGGCCTTCTAATCTATTGAAATACCTGCAGCAGCATGTATTTCATGCTAGAAGTTAAGCCATTGTATTTTAACAACCTGGCAGCTGGAAGTTTTCAGAAGTGTCTGGTACTTGGGTCTGCCTTATCTTAAGAGAGGAAAGCTTTTTGCCTTGTTGTCCTCTCATCTTCATTACAAAACCCACAAAAACAAATTGCTAAACCATTTGACTGAGAAAGGTATGCTCAGATTTTTCCCTCTCATGTTTATCTTTCTCATAAGATCATAGTTTTACTTAGACCTTGATAAATGCATATTTTCTCACCCAAGACTGCATGGTATTAATAAAAGGAACCACATAATTTAAGACAAAACATTTTATTTCATCAAAGTGCCAGCTATTCTTACATATATAATAATTACAAATTGCCTAGGCAACCTGCGTGACTACACAAGACATGAGAAGTCCTCTGGCTCTGAGATCCTGCACATAATCACTTTCTTCTTTAGGCATGAGCAGCAGAGATCCTTGCACCTGTGTGGTACACTGTCCTCACTTCAGCTTGTGTCCACGAGGCTGATGCTGGCCTTAGGAGCTGTGCCTCTTTAGATTGCAGGCAAAGGAGGGAGATGTATTCCTCCCACAGATAGGTGAGAGTGGCTCTGCCTCTGTTGCCTCCTGAGGAAACCTGAGCCAGTGATCCCAAACAGACTGAATATGTCCCAGCTTCCACTCAAATAAATTATGATGAAGCCATCCTAGGTGTCCCTTACTTAAATGGCTTGTAAATATGCAGGAATTGTTTTAAAGCTTTCCTTTCCAGATTAAGCCCTTCCCCAGGTCCATTCTGGGGGCAACTGCTGATAATAGAACCAATTGTTAAGTTTGTTTGTATAACCTTAAATCACGGGTTTCTTTCTGAAAACTGACAGCACCATGTTGCAATGCTTTTCATATTGATGGGCTTAGTTGACAAGTAATGTTCCTCTGATTTTTAGCCCTATATGTAAGCACCAACAAGTCAACTTGATTTGCTTTCATCTCATTTTTAATAAAATTTTAAATTCCACTCCAAAAGTAAATCCACCCAATAATCATGAGGGTGACAAAAACAAATAACCACCCAAGCAAGCTGAGTCAAATTGAGTTAAAGACCACAACTGTGTGGTCAGGAGGAGGCAGATTTGAGCAGTGGCTAATTTACTACACCTCGGTACCAATTTTAACCACGAAGCATCTTGGTCTTCATTGTGGCATTGAATTACAAAGTCTCTTACCTTTTCAGTTGCACAGTTATAACCATTTTTCAGTAGGAATGTAGCACATGTATGTATTTAGAATTTTTTCCAGAAAAAAGTAGCATCCCAATATTTTCAGTGTTACATTAACAAAAGCAAGAGATAAGTATGGAAAACAAATTCTAGCTAAAAGTAGTTATGCTTGCCTTTAGTATTCATTGCCCACAGTCAAGATAAATTCAACATAAATAAAAATTAGCAACTTACAGTACTGAATTACAGCAATCTAAGATGAACTATGCCGTAAAACAGAGATAAAATTCAACAATTCTTGAGAGATTATAAATTCATCTGGATTCCATATTTTACTGAGGAGAAAAAAAAAAACCAGCAGAGTTTTCAAATCCTGAAGAAAAATTCTAGAGGTTTATTTATACTGGAAATGTTCTCACAAGTCTGTGAATTTGTTTTCTTTTCAGCCCAGGACTTCAAAATATGTTAATTATATTGCTCTCTCATATTCCACTCCCTTTGCCTGTTTGGAGGCCTCATTTTGGCTCTAGTGAGGTTTTACATTTGTCGTTGAGAAGAGTAGGAAATTTATAACTAAAAAGCATGAAAAGGTTAAGAGAAACATTCCCTTCCCTACCGCCCCCATCAAACCAGCATCCCCAGAACAATGATGGCGTAGATCATGGATGAAAGTGCCCAAGTAAGGATCAAGGAATAGGCGGAAAAGGTTGTAGACAACAGTGCCAAGGCTTAGCAGAAAAAAATCCTACATCAAGGTATAAATAAATGTTTAAGCAAGAAATACTTGTCAGGAGATAGAAATTATCATAATGGATAAAAATGAAAAAAACCTTTTTGGCATAGAAGCTGAATAAAGAAGTGAGTGTCATTACAGTTATAATACCTATAATTCAGCAGGAAATATCATTTGAAAGACATAAGACTGAAAAAAAATTACCAGGATAAATTTTTTTCTAGTATTCTGGATAAGTTATTGGTAAATGTAAAATCTGGGTGGCAAAACTGAAACAATAAACAGTCATTTTATCACTAAATATCAGCTTCTGGAGGTCACTTTTGACGTGCCTCTAACTTTGATACATCTCAGAAATCCATAAAAACCAGCACAAAAAAAGTCAAGCAGGTTGAAAGTGGTTTTGAATTAGTTTATTAACATGTCATATACTACTTGAACATCAGTTTCATGACTGCAGACTCATGACAGTTTAGGTGGGTACAGAAAAAATTGAAGATGCTCAGTGTCAATATCTCTGATCTGGTACTGAGCTACAGGTTTGTGTTTAAGGTGTTTCTTAACAGCTGTTTCTTACTATCTCTTGTCTTTGCTATGTTTAGCTCCTAAGAGTCTGCCAGTCATCGATAATTTTTGGCCCCCCAATCTGGTAAATTTTTTAAGAGCAAATAATCATAGAATCATAGAATTGTAGAATATGCTGAATTGGAAGGGAGCCAATGGATCACTGAGGCCAGCTCCCTGCCCTGCCCATGATATCCCCAAGAGCCACACCACGTGACTGAGAGCATTGTCCAAACTCTTCTTGAACTCTGTCAGGCTTGTTGCTGTCACCACTTCCCTGGGGAGCTTTTTCCAGTGCCCAACCACCCTCTGGATGAAGAAACTTTCCCTGATATCCAGCGTAAACCTCCTCTGACTCAGCTTCATGCCATTTCCTTGAGTCCTGTCACTGGTCATGAGAGCAAAGAGATCAAGATAAAAGATGGGAGAGTAGTTTCTGTATGAGGTACTTGGAACTGCTCATCATAAATCTCAGTATTCTCAATACAATCTCAGTATTCTGGTTCAAAAGCATTTCCCATTTTTAAAAAGCATTCATCCCTATCTTCTTAGTGAAAGTTCAGTAGAGTCTACAGAGCCTACAGAGAATATTCTTTTAAAGAAAATAAGACATTCAGCTTCAAATACAGGTGTTTCTGTGATTTTCAATTATCTACAGTACATCAAAACCATATGATTTCCATCAGCTTACCTATATCATTGAGTCCACATTTGCATCTGCCCTTCTGACAGTGAGGTAAGGAGTACAGGATGTGGTTTAAATCCTGCATTCCTAAGGAAGTTTTCTCGGTGAACTGACCAATTTCGAATGGCTACTTTCTAATTCTTACCTCAGAATCCTCATCTACTATATGAAGGGTAAGCCATATGTGAGACATGCTATCAGACTAAGCAATGAAGGTCCACAGCCACAGAAAACTTCAGGGTTACCCAACATATTTCTCCAGCCACCTCAGTGCTCAGAGAGGTCAAAGTTTACACATATGGCCCTTCTGAACTGTTGGGTGCATATGGCAGAAATGCTCCCAGAGGAGCCAAAAATTTCAGCAAAATTATGCAGTTTTGAAGCTCTTTAAGAAAAAAAAAAAGGAGTATGGCAAAGTAAATAACTCATCAGCATTTAGAAGCATAAACACCAGAAGGAGCCCTGAAGGAGATGTGTCTTATTGCATTTTAAACAAATATCAAGGTAGGTAACTTGCATGATAAATACACTGCAATTTGATTTCAGTAATTTATTAAATTAACAAAACCATATTTGTTTATCTCAATTATCAAAATTGCATAAGTTGGCAAATTATTTTAAAGCACCATTTCAGTCTCAAACATGAAGTACAGAGGAGAATTTCAGCTGTTATTTCAAACATTTTTGTACCACAGTCCAACACACAGAATATATGTTCCATAAGTTTTCTGAGCAGAATTAAGGTTATGCAAACACATCATTCACCATATTTTCTCCCCTCACATGATAGATATATCCTTACACTCACTTCTAAATCTAATTGGATTACTAACAAAAAAACCATCGGATTTTAAATCATCAGATCTGTTTTCTAGGAACCCACGTACCTCCACCCCATCACTGCAGTGCCTAAGTCACACACAATTGTCATGGGTAGAAAGGGGCTTTTCTCTGCATGTCTCTCATATTAGGTCTTGGTTCACCCTTCCAACCAGTAACCATAGACCTGAGAGCAGAGAGCTCCTGCTCCAACCTGCTCAGACCTATACTAAGACAGTTTCTTCAGCCAGTGAGAGGTGGCACAATTACAGCTGTGAAATTATTTAAATCCTATAGACCATCTTTGTAAAGGCATCTGAAAAAGGAGATACGCCTCCAGCGCTGCTTTTAAAACATACTGGCACCCAACTCCTTCAGGGAGTCAGCTGCCTTAACATTTCCAAATTAATCTTGCTTGAAATTACCTTGCAAATTTTGCCCACCTGATTTCTTTGATCTCATAACAAATACCTGGGACATTTTCTGGGAGCAAGTTCTAGTTTTCCAAATGCTGGTTCAGGGTACCTGCAGGACCATCTTCCACTCTTGGAGCTGTTAATTGAAGTGTTAGACTGTAAGCTTTGTAAGGGAGAAAACATTACCAGCTTTTTATTCTTTTTTTTTTCCTGTAAGTGCCACAAGTGTACTAATAGCTTCTGCTAAAAGGAAATTTGGAATTCACAGCCAGTTTCCACCAATGCAAGTTTCCCATGGATACTATTTATCTTCACTTGTTCAAAGCAAATTAACAATATGGTGTGGAACAGAGTTAGCATCTGCACATTCACTTAATGCCCAACACCTGAGCTTTGGCATATGATACATTGAAACATAAATTCTTACATGATCAAGCCTCAGATCAATCAAAATATTGCCTACATGAACTGTTATTAACAAAGCAGAGGGCAAGGAAATGAAGAACTGTAAAAAGAGGATAAATCTATTCAACTGAAAGCAGCTGCTCAGGCTGCCTGAAAAACAAGAATTCAATTTGTAGCAACAAAACCGAGGCCACTTGAAAATGTTCAGGGAGGTACAGAAAAATCTTCAAACACAAACCTGAAAAGCCTCCCACGCTTGGAGAGACACTCATCCAGCTTGTTCCGTACTTGAGTTCCCTCTCCAGCAGAGCTGTAGCCCATTTTTTGCAGGGCGATGTCATCGCCTTTCTCCTGCTTTGCGGCCTTGGGTACTGGGTCTAACACAGCAGGTCTGACACTGCCTGGGCAGGACCCACTTTCTGAGGAGCCCAGCTAAGAGACTGTGTCTTGCCTCCACAGCCTCTTGCAGTAACATATAGACTTGCAATAACTTGCAATAACTCCACATGCAGACCATCTCTGTCATGGCGTGAGCTGTTCCTGGGTCTCACATCTATCCAGAAGTGAGGTCTGTACAACTCAAAAGTGAGTGGCAAAATGTTTTGTTTCAACTAGAGATGAAGCCACTATCTAGAACATGGGAGATCCACGTTACAGTCCCTGAACACCCCTTTACAGCCATACTAAACTCTGTCTCCTCCTCTTACTCATCCCTGGTAAGTACAAAGCACCTGAACATCAGCCCTTCAGGAGGTTGTTGCATTTGTTTTCACTAAAAATTCACCCTAAGAAACCTCCTATGGAAAAGTTTTATTAGAGCAAAGGCATTGACAAAGAATTTCAGTTTTGACAAAACAATACTTCCCAGTCATGAGTACAACTCTCACAGTTGCATCCTAGGGCATCATTGTATGCTAATTACTGAGAAATGGTGAGCTCTGTTTGCTGTTTACAAAAATAAAAGCATAGGCAGGAACTTTTTCTGTCAGCTGTCAAAATTAGCAATAAGCTAGTTTTCAGTGAAGAATGTTTCTGGCAAGCTGTCAACCAGAAAATTGAAAATCAGAAAGAGAATATTTATCAGACGTGAAAAACAAGTGCAGCGTTTAGGTACAGGCTTAATGCAAGGCTTGGTTTCACCGCATAGAGCTCATCTGTGTAGAGTGGAAACAAACAGAAATGTGTATCTGTTTGAGAGAGAAGGAAGGGAAGAGATTAGCTGACAAGGGAGAAAGTGCTGAGGGAATTTGCAGGAAGGTCTAAAGCATCCAGTTTAACCTGTTTATTAAGTTGGAAAATTCTGGATATAGCTCCCAGTCAAAGCCCTTTTTTATCAGCCTTTTTCTGCATATCTACAAGGAAATTCACCTTACTATAAAAGTGTATTTGTCTCCCCTGGGCACAATGAAGAATGCTGAACTGGAAAAGATTTCATCAAAAGCCACAAAAGTTTGTAGGATTCACCGTGTCATATTGGAGTGTTGCTCTAGTCAGATCAATGTCTTTCTGCCACAGAGGCAGTGACAAATGACTCTGTAGAGGGAAAATTGCCACACTTCTGAACCCATCATACATATCAAACATCACATTTAACCTCCTAATTTCTCACTGACTTTCAACACCGGGTGCATTTTGAAACCTGATATCAGATAATAGTTTTCTAGAAGTGGCGACTACAGCAAGAACACATACTGAGGAAAACAGATCTAAAGAGCCTTCACACTGAGAGCACAGGATATGTTAGGAATATATGCAAGGTTTACAAATAACAATCCAGATGAAAGGAATCTAAGACCACTTAAGGAAAAATTCCTTTATTCCCATATGAATCCTTCTTTAATGTCATAGAAACATAGGATCATAGAATGGTTTGAATTGGGAGGGACCATAAAGACTGTCTCATTCCAACCCCTCTGCCATGGGCAGAGACATCTTCCACTAGACCAGGTTGCTCAAAGCCCCATCCAACCTGGCCTTGAACACTCCCAGGGATGGGGCATCCACAGCTTCTCTGGGCAACCTGGTCCAGTCCCTCACCACCCCCACAAAGAACTTCTTGCCAGTAACTAACATAAACCTACTCTCTTTCAGTAGCCATTCCCCATGTCCTTGCAATATTCCCTATCCAGCTCTCTAGTAGGTTGACTTCAGGTACTGGAAGGCTGCCTCAGAGCCTTCTCTTCCCCAGGTTGAACAGCCCCAACTGTCTCAACCTGTCTTCGTAGGAGAGGTGCTCCAGCCCTCTGATCATTGCCATGACCCTCCTCTGGAGTCGCTCCAACAGGTCCACATCCTTCTTATACTGGGGACCCCAGAGTGGGATGCAGCACACCAGGTGGGGGAGAGGGGAGAATCACCTCCCCCAACCTGCTGTCCACTGTCTTCATGTAGCCTTGGATAGTTGGCTTTCTGGGCTGCAAGTGCAGCCAGAAGGTAAGGAAGGAACCATCTGGCAAATTCATACCAGACTAACACCATAAAGCAGAAATTTCTTAGTAGTAGTGCATTCAGTTTGCAGTTTGGGTGCTATTTATGGAAAACACCAACAGGGAAAAGACTGGTTATCTCACCCTGCTAATATATGTGCTCTTCTCTGTCCTTGCAAATAATATTGTGATTCCTCAGAGGCTAGATTGAATGGTTTTCAGATATATCTTTTAAGAGGTAATACTGAGGTTTCCAAAGGCACACCAAGGATGGATTCCTCTTCTCAGAGGCCGGGTACCAGTATGTTAGGTCACCAGAAAGATGCCATTTTCCCCTAGAAAAAAAAGAAAAAAATACTGTGTTTTCCTATCCTCTTTTTTTCCCCTCCATCCATCATAATGTTTATCTGAAAGGAAATCCATATTCAGATCAGCTCTATTAATAAACAAGGAAACTTTTCCCAGCTCCCAACTCCTTCCCTGCTAAGTGGTAAATTTCCATTCCTTTCCTCCATTTGTTAAAGCAATGACTCAGAGAGTTCCTGCAAGGCTAAAACATCCAGGATGTGTGAAATGTTCATATCAAATCAAGACACGAGGCAGCTCACAAATTCATAAAAAGCTGCTAATATCATAGTAATCCATAAATATTTTTCTCACTGACAGATTTTGACCCCTGTTTCTTGTTTGTAGGGGGGAAGGAAACTCCTTCAATGCTCATCTCATGAAGACCTCTTTCCCCAAGCAATCACTTTAAAAAAATCACTCTCTAGGCCCTGCCTGAGTTTTTTGCAAGCCTTTAAGAGCAATAAGAGTAGGTGGTAGAGCTAAAATAAAACATATTTTGTGTTTTCTTCTGGAAAAAAAAAAGAAAGAAGTCTAGCAAATAGCGGATATACATCAACAGAAGAAATATGCAAAGTCCATGGCCTGCTCCAAACTTTCCTATAGCATCTTCTGACACGGCACATGCTCCCAAACACATGATGCTTTAGCTGGCAAACAGCCAAGTGTCCTGTGGTGGATTGAACCTGGCTGGTTACCAGCCAATCAAAGCTGCTCTATCACTCTTGTCCTCTGCTGGGTAGGGCAGATAAAATATAGCAAAAGGCTTCTGGGTCAAGATAAGGACTGTGAGAGCTCACTCAGCAATTATTGGCATGGGCAAAACAGACTTGACTCAAGGGAATTAATCATATTACCAATCAAATCAGACTAAGATAATGAGAAATGCTTGCTACAGAACAACATAATGCTTGTCCAATTTTTTTAAGCCACATAAATGAGAAATATCACTCTTTAAAACCTTTCTACCTTTTCCTATACCAATTAAGAAACAAAAAAAAATGTTACACATGTTGTGCAGTGGTTGTATGAGGGAACCTACTCTGGCACATTACGTATATGTCATATGTAGGATTCCAAATTTGCTTCCTCCAGGCCAGAACTGGTATAAAGAGTTAAGCATGTAAGTTCATTAAAAGAGCTATATATTACTCATCTGATGCTAATGGGATTCGAGTTGCTGCTGTGATCTTGATGGGGTTATCATTAGGTCTATGTGACTTAACTGTGTTTTATTTTCTGTTTGAAATTCATCTATCAGAGTGAAATCAGAAATGTGGTTTCTGTCACACATAGAGCAATTAATCTTAGCACAAAGCCTGGGGAGAGAAAGGTCTGCTGTTCTTTAAAGGATAGGTAGAATTTAACAGAAGTTTTTATGGCAGTAGCACACTTTGTTTTGCCCAGCTGCCATTTAATACTACAGAAACCTGTAGGCCTATACATATCCAAATTTTTGCTTTGCTTCTGCCAAGCCTGTGCCAAAGCCAAGCAACTCCTTGCTTAGCTCATGCTTTTGCCTGACAGCTGTGGCCTGGAAACCTCTCTCACAAGCTTCTTGGGCTTCAACATCAAGTGCAGTTGCAGCTGCTACCATTTGGTGTTCAAGCAGATGAAAATAGCATTGTAGTAAAAGCACTAACTTGGGGACAGAGCACTACACATACATCATGCTCAAATCCTGATCTGAGTCCAACTACATAAGGTTCAAATTTGTATCAAATGCTCAGCTGAAAGCACTGTGAAAATGTATGTGGAAACTCTTCTGTGTTACAGAAGGTTTGTTGAATGTGGAAATTGCAGTTTTATGTGGAAAAGTTTTTGTTTTCCACTCTATAAAACCAAATAAAGCCCATGGCCGTAACTGAAGTGTTCTCCTGGGATGAGAAGACTTCTGTTCTCCCCCTGATCCCAGAGGCAGTACATGCTTTTATTTTCATTAAGTGAATGAAATTACTCTAATGTCTCATTTTGTGAAAAAAAATATTAAAGTTTTAGGTGATCCTATTATTATTATTATTATTATTATATTATTATTACTTCTCACTTTTATGGCTGCCACTCTGAGGATTCAATTTGTATGGACATCTGGGTTATGGCACAACCAGCAACAAAACACTCTTAAAATGCAGAAACACAACTGAGAACCCACAACAATGTGCAGTAGAGTAGATAAATGTCATTTTGCCATCAGACAAGAAAAGAGAAACTCCATACCAGGGAGCACTGTATGTGCACACTTACATATGGGGCAGAATTGTAGCACCTGACAGCTCCCATAAGGCAAAAGCACCATATTTTAATGTGAGTCATATAGCTGGAGGTAATCTCTGAGTTTTAGGCACATATAGGAGTTAATCAAATGGAAGAAAAAAAAACAGAAGAAAAAACATAATATGGATTTACAGATAACAGTTTTATCCCTACATAATTTCTGTCTTTTTGTTTTTTGGCAAAGAAGAAGACTCAAGCAGGATTTGAAAGAAGAGGGGGGAAAGATACACTAAGTAAACCTAATTTCTATGCAGGAACTGTCCACTCCAGACACTTCTTGCACCATGACACAAAACAGAGATAAGAAATATCATCAGACTGAGGAAAAAAGTGCTCCAAGACCACAAAATACCAGCCTACCTGCTACAAATGGCAGCATATTAATGCTAGTTTTCAGCTGAATAAAGACATTTTTCAATTAGGGCATTTTTGGCCATAAAAAAAATCTTATTCAGGGAAGACAGAAGGAGGTACATATCCCTAAAATGCATCCTGCCATTCCCAGAGCTAATTAACGGTGCTTTTGCCAAGTACATTACCACTTCACAGTACAAGAGTATTTTCACTGATCAATCAAATATTTGTCCAACAGATGCAGACTTTCAAAGCTGTGTTCAGATTTCTAGAAATAGAAGATAAATATAGTCAACAGATTTCTTGCCCATACTAAACATTAACTGAAGAGCAAGATTTAGTTGCAGGTCTGTCATCAGACTGCTTTCAAGACTGCGTCCTGGTGTTGCTTTCTGAAAACCTTTTTGTACAGGAAAGTATGTTAAAAATTACAGTGGCTGTGTCGGAGACAGACAGCTAAGTATTTGCTTTAATGAGAGACATTTTGGAAGAAAATGCATCAGCAGTAATAAGTACTTTTCTTCCAGGATATGATGGCCTCTACCAAGAAAATCTGCAGTATTTCAGAATAGTTTTCAAACTCTCCTTTTACCTTGCACCTTTCTCCCACTCTGCCAAATCTTTTGCACTTCAGTACCTATCTTGTCTACTTTATCTCCATACATCGAGGCTCTCTAAACTGTGTGTGTTTTCAAAGTCCTTAGAGCACATTTCAGCTACTTTGAAGAGAGATTGGTTGTTTTATAATATATATATTTGTAAAAATATATAAAATCAGGGTTTATAAACTAAAAGCAAAAAGACATCTTGTAGACCCATACATAGGTACACATGTGCTCACAATCCCTGTTTTTCATGTCTCCTAGCTTTTATACTCTTTTTCTAAGCAACTGCTGCCACTGTCAATAGGAATTTCTCATGCTGTGTGCCCACTATCAAGCCCTCACACCATTAAATCACTCATAGACACTAACACCTCCAAGTGGTTTACTACAGGGTTTGCTGCAACTTTATAGTGGAGTACAAAGCAGCAGGTACTTAGGTACTTTTGATATTCCTCTTAGCAGGGAAGTAGCAACCTAGGTTCCTACAGCCATCAGTCTGCCCCAGGGCTTGTTTACTTATGAAGGAGATGGGTATTTCCCTTCTGAAGATCCCTAAGCCCATCTGAGATGTCGCCATTGGTATTAACAGACTTGGAAACTGAATAAGAGAGCTTGTATTTGCTGCTAACTAAGAAGCAACATTGGAGGGAAAGCAGACTGAACAGGCTGCTAATTTCCATGATTATTTTCCAGAAATGGTTGTCCTGGTTTCAGCTGGGTTATTGTTAATTTTCTTCCTAGCAGCAGGTAGAGTGCTGTGTTTCGGATTTAGTAAGGGAATATGTTAATAACACACTGATGTTTTAGTTGTTGCTAAGCAAGGCTTACCCTGAGTCAAAGACTTTCCAGTTTCCCATGCTCTGCCAGCAGGCAGGTGCACAAGAAGCCAGGAGGGAGCGCAGCCAGAACATCTGACCCAATCTTGCCAAAGAGATGTTCCATACCACAGGATGTCATGCTCAGTGTACAAACCAGGAGGAGCCAGGCACTGTGTGGGTTGGGCTGGGCATCAGGCTGGTGTGGTGAGCGACTGTATTGGGCATCAGGTGTCTATCTTGGGTTTTATTTTTCTATCTCCTCTTTATTACTAATAGTACTAGCATTACTATTAATATCAGTATATTTACTTTGTTTCCATTATTAAACTGTTGTTAACTCACAAGTTTTTTGGTGGGGCGGGAATGGGCAATGAGAAAGCGACTCCTTAGTTCTTTGTCGCCAGCTGGGGTTAAACCACAGTGGTGTAACCTAAAGCTGAGCAGTCCTTGCACACAGTGAGTGAGAGGTTTTACCCAAAACAGCAGGAGAAGCAGCTCCTGCTCTCAACTGCTTCCCTCCAGCAAGCAGCTCCCAGGGCTTGCACGCTCTCTGGCATTAGCCACACAGTTGGACGTCAAAGCATTTTTCACAAAGTGATCGAAATCTGCAGTCTGAGATCATTCCACCTTGCGTGTCAGTGCTTTATGCGGTAGCAGTTCCCAAGACACATGCAGTCCAACATGAAGAAAAACCCAAGGCCAAATACTTTGATTAAGGCAGTATAAATACCTTTCAGTCTATCACTTTGGCAACGAATAGATGTACTCACTATACTGTACTACACACCTGTGAGAGACAGTTAAAAATTATCTGGGCACAATTAATTTTTTTATTTGACAGATTACATAAGTTATCACAAACTCCATCAATTTTGCTGAATCCACTTATTTTTCGGAAGAAAAAACTTCAATGGAAAGAAAACAGCCAGATTTACAATGATTATGTTTGATTAAGAATTGATAAGCAATTAGGGAAAAAAAAAATCCCAGCAAAATCTCCCTGCCTTCCTTGCAAAGACTACATTAATTTACCAGAACCAAGAGGAATTCTGGCTCAAATCAGTGCATTTTCCCTTTGTCTTTCACAGGACAAAAATTTCATTTTCAATTTTCCTCTAAATTTCTCGTCATGTTGTGATATTGCTCGTTAAGTAAACTTGGGATTGCTCAGCATTTGAGCATAATTTCTCTGTCGTGTGTTGGTCTGTCCTGAACCAGAACAGCAGGTATATTTCCCAAATAAAAGATTTCTCAGTTAAAAGAAGCAGGAAACACAGAAGGAGACATACTAACTATCTACACTAGCTGATTGGAATTTAACCCCACAAGCAGGTCCATGACCACGTTTTTTGCAGTATTGAATTTTTGGAACCTCCAAAACAGAGGGAAGGTGAGAGCGGTTTCAGCAAGTACAACTGACTCCCAGGCTGCCTGCAAATGTCTGCCCCATGTTGCCTTCCTCCAGGACTCAGGGGACAGCACTCCCTGTCCCTGCTGCCCCATTCCCCACCCAGACCTACTCCTGGGCCAGGCAGCTCCTACGCTTCCTTCACCTCTCGCTGCCTCCTGGAGCCAGCACAAGAGAGAGGGCAAGTCACTGGCCTGGAGTTACAAAGAAAGTGAAGTGCTTTACAATGGGAACTTAATCATCTAGAATCAGATTCTGTGAGCAAAACTGTAGTATTATTTTTAATATACTTTCTCATGTGTTAAATATATCTTGGCCGGTTTCCTGCTGTTGTTCAGAGAAGTGTGCTGAATTTGACAAGAAAACTTCCAAGACATCTTTTTACTGTATTCAGACTAATTTGGCTGTTAATGTTTCATGATAGAAATAAACCTTTAGGACACGTTCTTACACCACTTTGCAAGCTTAATTGTTAGGATGTTATACTTTCCTTCCGCTGTGATAGACATGATGATCTCCTTACTAATAACATAAAACCAAAAGAAATATTATTAGAAACCTCCTTTTTGCAAATTAAGAACATTTATTTTTCATTACAATGCAGAGCATTGCACATAATGTGTAGAACAATAACGCTATTCAAGCACAGATATACATATGCAAATGGTAAGTCATGAACAAGAACACAGGTTATTTTGAATGAAAATAGTTCGTTAGATTCAAGCTCTTTCCCATTTCACTTGCTCCTAACTTGATAAATACCTTGGATTTTCAACTTTTACCTTAAACATTCTCTTTTTGTGACCATTTAAAGGTCAGGACTTAATTTAGAAAGGAGAATGCACATTAAAAAAGATGAAGGAATGACAGAAAGACTAGGAGGTGAGACTCACTCGTCAGTTGTGTGAGCAACATTTATTTCCCCAGGTAAAGCAAGCATTCTGAGGTCAGCTTTTCATTTGTCATACAGAAACAATCAGAAAGTGCTAGATTTGTCCAGAAAGAGTTATCTTGAATATTTCAACAACTGCTTTTATCAACCTGATATCAAAAATATTTGACATACATGATTGTGTTAACAACAAAGTAGGGGGAAGTCCTGCAGAAGGCTGAATTTCTACAGCACTTCCACAGGAACTGGATTGTCAGCTAGTTCAAGAAAAAACTCATTATTTATACTGGTGTGCATTAAGTATTTTTGGTCTAATAGGACCAAATCAGATTGTGTTTCTGAGAAAATTTGCCATGAAATGAAGGCACCCACCTTACTCATTCTTTCGTATTAAGAGCAAAATTAACAAGAACATATATGGTGTATCTGTTCAGGGTGAAGATAATGAGAGCATTCCTCCAAATTTCAGCAACAGAAGTAGTGGCAGTAGTAATATAAAACAACAGGAAGACAAAAGACTACAGACTGGAAGTCAGGCTCAGTTTTACCATAAACTTACCTTCAGCAAGCTAGTAGTTTATTTAGCTGTGCCTTGATACCTCCATCTTCACAGCAAAACAGAAAAAAATTATTGAATTCAGAGGACCGTGTCAAAGAAAATGTATCAGCATCAATAAAACAGGAGATTTTTCAGTCAAAAGCCATTAAAGCATCCACTAATATTTAATTTCCTTTGTGTCAATCCAGTTAGTTCATGTGCTACTTCACTAGTTTCTAATTTGTCAAATATTTATTCCAGTCTGCTTACAAATTGTCCAGGAAAACAAGTTACACATAAGTGTTTCCTCCATGTAATGAATGTAACACACTTTTCATCAATTTTGTAACAAGTGAAGCATTTGAGGTTTTCTAGCCTCTTGTTCAATATACACTCTGAAAATGCATATTATATTATTCAGACTCAAAATAAAAACAATCACCTTGGAAAATCACACATTGAAAACATTACACACAGGTCATTAAACATGTGCTAACAATTCTCCTTAAATTCCAAACTTTTTGAATGCCAAAAGGCTTCACCATACACAGACACAATAAAATCACTTTGGTGTGTAGGTAGGTCATGCTTAAATTGGATTTTCACAGCACAGACAACGGTTACAGATATATTAATTGAGGACAATATTGATTATAGCTCTGTCACTGTTCACAGAAACCTAACACTCTTCACTGTAAAAGGGGATCAAGTTGTCAAACTCCATACTTCAGAGGAAATCACTGTTGGAGCAGAAGTTTCTGGTATAACTCAGTTTTATGACCAAACGTTGCTTAATACAATGTTACATATTGTAACAAGACGAGCCAGAACTATTCTTATCCAGAATCACCTGGTGGTGCCCTGCAAAAGTGTGTTTTAGTGCTGGCTCAATTACAACAAACACAGTGCCAAAACCTGACCACCATCCAGGTCCTTTTCATTTGAACTTATTTTCAGTAGGGTCTCGTTTATCGATAATAAACTTGCTTTAGTCCAAACTGCTGGGATTTCTGAAATATTCCAGAAATGTCTGTTTGGGTGAGTTGAGTTCAAACTGCAGTGGTAATCTGCGTCAGTCCTAGGTCATTGGACTCCTCTCTCTCCTGAGGACAGTAAGATGACATTTCCACGACTAGTCATACAGGTTTGTTTGCCCCACCTGCCTCCCTCATATAAGCTGGGTCTTGCACAGTGTTTGTGACTCTGCTGGTGCTCTGCCTCTCCATCCTCATCTTGAACGGGAAGCAGAAGTCCTTGAAGCACCTCTTGAAGTTTTCATCCAAAAATGCATAAAGGATTGGATTGAGGCTGCTGTTGGTGTAACCCAAAGCAATGCAGAAGTAATAGCTGGATATGGCAGCAGTACTGTGGGACACGTCCCCTAAGGCTTCAACCAGCACAAAAATGTGGATAGGAGTCCAGCAGACAATAAAAACTGCCACAACCACAAGAACCAACCTGGTGATGCGACGCAGGTTTCGATCTTTTTCTCGAGACCCTGAGAGAAGCCGTACGCTTTTCAGGCGCAGAATCATCAGAGTGTAGCAAACAATTATAATGAGAACTGGGATAACAAATGCAAAGACAAAGACACAGATTTTCATGAAGATGTCCCACCACACATAATCTCTGTCTGGAAACTGCAAGGAGCATTCAGTGCTAGCAGTATCTAGGAATGAAGGAAGCAAGAAGAAAATTGGTTTGTTACTAGATATTCTAAACAATATAATTATCATAGCATAATCTAGGAAAAGTGACTAGCATGTACTGCGATATTAATAAATGGAGTTATCATTAAATCACTCCAAGGAAGCTTTCAGTTACCATTGAAACTGGTTTTATTCAGCTGTCTCTAGAAATTACTGAGGTTTGGGCTTTTTTAAATGCAAAATATTGTATGAAATTTCTTCCCCATGGGAGAATCTAAAAAAGCAGAGCACAAAAACAAAATCTGTAAAGTTGTTTCCATTTGAATCACACTGAAATTTAAAACCAGACTGATTACCACCTTCAGTGAAGTAGAAACCTCACCATTATTATCAAACTACGTATGTTTTTGTCTGTGAGTGGAGAAAGATTTTTGATAACATGAATGGTAAAAGCTGAAGGAGGTTTTGATAGTAGGAAAATTTTGCCAATATATGATAATAATGTAATCGTCTTTTCCCATGTGCCTTTTACAGCACAATTAGAGTACACATAAATGCTTGCATTCAGAAAAACTCAACAGCTTCTTTTCTATTAAACAGAAGCAGATAAATACACGTGTGCATGGAGTCAAAATGAAGCTACTCTTTTTGCAGATCATGCCATTGAAAATGCAGCCTGTGCAGAGACTGCAGGATGTGGGCCACAGAGATGAGCTCCCTCCCTTTCCCATCGCCCATGCCAGGATTCAGAGCCACAGGCTGTCGCCTGAATGTATTTAACAGAAATATTTCATCTGACGGGAGGCAGCTAAGGAATGAAATATTTGAGGCTTCATTTGCTGACCTCATTGGAGCCTTCCAGCATATAAAACATATGGGAAAACAAGTAATAAGATAAATTAAAAGGCAAGAGAAGAGGTAAATTTACAACTACTATCAGCAGATCAACTCTACTGAAGATAAGTCAGAGTTACACAGGGATTTTTCACTCTGAAATGCAGCTTAGATTTTATCCTGTACAGTAATGCAGTGTTCTTTGGATTTTTTTATCATTTTCCCTACTGAGTTTTTCATTCCTCTACAAATTATTATTGTCTTTCATCAATTCAGATCTAAGAGTGGAATGATTCAAAATACTCCTGTGCATCACTTTTTCATATCTGTCTCCATCAGGACAAGACAGAAAAAAACCCAATCAGGCCATATTTTCCTGCTATAAAAATGTTTCACAAATCAAAAATATATTGAAGAGAATTTGTTTAGAAAAACAATTAGGGAAAAAGTTAGCATTATAGTGCCATACAGACATTTCCATGGTTAGATACCAGAAAGCTGTTACTGCGTAATATTGAATACCGAAACATTTTAATAGAACAAGTTTAAAGCTAAAAAAGCTAAATACTTTGAGGTTTTATTTTAAATAATATGTATTATTCTGAAAGCTGAAAACTGAAAAGACATTTTTCAAGGCTGATGCAGGATACTCAGATGACAGCACAAGTATGGCTTGACAGGCCTTGACACTCAGTGAACTTATCTAAATCCTTTGTGATGTAGGTTTTCACAAGCATAGTTGCTTTTATTAAATTTAATTCTAGAAATGCCAACAATCATCTTCAAAGATTTCGTGTCAAATATTACTGTTATTTGTAGTAGATCATGACTTAGCAGCAGCAATAAAATCAGGATGCAGCTGTATTAGCTAAACTAGTAAAACTGCCTCCAGATGTGTGGGTCTGGATAAAAATGAGTGATCATGGATGGCTGCTCCAGACCACATCCAACTACTCACTGAAACCCACTCCCAGAGGAAATGGCCTCTTCAAATCTACTGACATAATTTCACATATTTATCAAAATTATTAGGTCATCCTCACTATATTTTGCTATAATTTGTGGTTGGCAATGTTATTTTAGCATTTCAAATTATCAAATACAAATTTATTATCTTACATCTCATTGCAGTTTATTTTCTACGGAAAACCTTATTCTAAATTCATTAATATTCATGTATTGTACTTGATGTATGTAATGCCATAGCATAGTACTTTATGGAATCCATTTACATTTTCCCAGTTTACAACCAGGAAACAATCAATAGAAATTCTGGTTGTAATGCACAATACTATATTAATTTTCTGAAACTTTGGAAGTGGAACAGAATAAAATCCAATTTATGTTTTATTTTTACTGCCTGAGAAGGTGCAGAAACCTGTATAGTGTCATAAATTTAGGATTTCATACTGACATTTTCCACTTTGAAAGGCAAATATTTCAAATACATTAATATATTTAAGGAAAAACACTGTATTCTATATGGTATTTTGGTGTAAATCTGTTTTATAATGTGTTTGATAAACTACCATTTAAGATTAATTTTACTCTTGGCATAGGAAACATATATATTAGATATATAATATTGATTGTGTCACTTTCATAGCCTTCACATCCTTACTGGCAATATGAGTAGATAATTTTATTCCTTTATTTTTTTTCTAGCTGAACAATTCTTCAGCAAGAAGAGCTCCGTTAAGGTTGGAGCAGAAAAATTTACACAGATGTAAAATTTATTCTGCAGTAAAAATGTATCCAAAAGGACACACCTGGGAGCAATTCTGAGCTGTGATAACAAAATGGATTAACTGAGCACGGTGAGGGAACTTTAAATATAATCACTTTCCATTTTCTGTTCAGTTGTTGCTTAAATCTGACTCCAGCAGAGGCCCTGAAGCATATAAACAGCAACTGTTGTGACCCACATAACATAAAGTTTCAGGCCTGAGGTCCAGCTGTCAGGCAAAGGGAGCATCCTCACCTTTCCACTTCAGCGTTTATCAGCGCAATTCATGAACACACCAGACAAGGTAATTGACACTAAATGCTCAAGAGAGACCTTAGATCAGATGAGCAGGGAGGAACAGTAGCAGCTGACAAGCAGTTGCCAATATTTCCAACCTCATTTAGCCCAGCTGTGTTCTGTATTACCAGTCTCTGTTTCATAAGTAAAAAAAGGCTGCCTGCTACATGGCGTGGAAAAGGCATTTAATCATTGCTGGCCTCAGAGGACCCCCCTGATCGAAATGCGCTGCTGACAGTGAATGACAGGAACATTCTGTTAGTTGAGCATACTCCAACAAAACACCTGTCTGAGCCAATGTTCCATGGCCTTCAGGATCTTGTATGTAGCGAGACATTCTTCCCAAATATGCCTGAAGTTAATGTTTCCCCAGCTAGACATTGTTTTATAGAGCCTGTCAAAACTTTACTGGGGAGAAGAGTTACTGCACTGCAGACCAGGACACGTGATCCCCCAAAGCACTGAAAGAAGAGTTTCCAGAGGACTTTTCTGTCACCTACATAACAGAAGACCAACAGCAAGAAAAAAACCTATATATCTTCAGCCAAATCTATTAGCCCTTGAGCAGCTATTACTGAAATGATTTTTCACATTGATCTATGTCAAACAGGTTAACATACAGCATTTATTGTCTCTGCCAGATGAAACTGTGTCCTTAGGTAAACATTTGTCTCGAGAGGAGTGAAATTATTCTAAATAGAAAAGGTTGATAGTGCAGGAAATTATAGATAATTTTTCAAAAGGTTGTTTACATCTCAAACAAGACTCCTGCCAAAGAAATGCCTTGTATTTTATCTAGACATCCAGTAAGGGGATGACACCAACCCAAGGACACCATTAGAAGTCTCCAGCCTTTTGAAGACACTGAGATAGATGCCCCTGCACTGCACTTAGGCCTGTGGGTATGAAGTACATTTGTGTGAAAATGCTTCTCCCCCTTCCTTCTCAAGGAAGATCTCAAACTCAGATTAACCCCATAGCAGGGTAATAAGTTTAGCTATAGGGGCTAAATCCACAGTCCTTCATGGAATAAAAATTTCAAGCAAAGCCTATGCATGGTCTGCATAGAGTTTTCAGTGACTTTGTGTTCTTGTAGCTGTTTCCCTGCCGTGGCCTGAATTTCAGTTTCCTGTGACAATCCTTATTCTCAGCTCTCCCAGGTTTCCATACACATTCTCATCCTTTTTTAAACAAATCTTGAGATACTGCCATATGTAATTTATTTTCATTTTCTCTCTTCAGCTACTGACTTTTCCTTTCTTCACCATGCCTTCAAGTTCTGTGAAATTCCTAAGAATTCTAGTTTCTGTTCCTGGGACTTGGTCAGAACTACTCTCACAACACCTACAAAAAAGAGCCTTAAGCCCACATTTCAAGTTTCACCGTGAACTAATCCTGGATTCATCCATTGTGTTTAAATTCCTGATTATTTTCCCTTGCTGCCTGCTAGAAGTTTTTGATGGTCTCATTCTAGCACAGACAGAGCTCCAAAGTGCATTTTGTTCTTTTGGCACAGGCATCTGAGCTTAAATGATTTATATGTTGTACTGTGATGTTCCACAATATATTTCAAAATGTCAGGAATTTAGATATACTTTGAAGAAGGAATAAATAAGGTTTGATCAATATTTGACATTACATTTTATTGTCAGTTGAGGAATAAAAAGACTGAATTTTGAATGCTCACACTCACCTTCCCTGACTTTGGTACCTCCAAGAACTATTGCTGATATACCAACAGATGAGGACAGCAGCCAGATACAGATATTGATTATCTTTGCTTTGAGAGGTGTACGGAAGTCCAGAGCCTTCACAGGGTGACACACGGCAATGTATCGATCGACACTCATCATGGTGAGTGTGAAGATGCTGGTAAACATGTTATAGTAGTCAATAGAGATCACTACTTTACACAGCACATCACCAAAGGGCCAGGAGTTCATCAGGTACTCGGTGCTTTGGAAAGGCATGGTCGTGGTGACAAGTGCATCTGCCATAGCCAGGTTGAAGATGTAGATGTTGGTCGCTGTCTTCATCTTCGTGTACCTGCAGAAAAAAAGGTAAGCCCATTTAGATATGTAACAGTTTATCAGTCAGGCTTTGCCATAGATGGGGGTTTTTATGTCTTTTCTCATCTGTGATAGAAATGTACACAAATGCAAGACCCTTGGGATAAAAGTGAACACACTTTATTCAGTCTCTCAGCACCTATGTTAGCAGTTAGAGCTATTTACCACAGGCAAACCAGGCATATAAATACATTTTATCTAATTAGACAAATGCTGATTTCAATACTATTTTCTCAAATCCTGCTACAAGAAAATATCACTGTTAAATTTGGAAGAGATCAAAATGGTTTTTGTTTCTTTTTCTTGTAGCTATCGGTCAGTGATTGTGAGATTTCTGGGTTCGCTTTGTGGAAGAAACTGTTATCCCATTCTCTAGTAAGATTCCAAGCTAATTGCTATGTCTGCTGGGCCAGATTGCTTCTTATATGATAGTTTGTCTTCCTTGAATTCACCACAGTGCCAGCTGATACAAGTTTTAGTCATTTCCCTTCCTTGTTCCTCCCTTGCCAATTTCTTCTCCTTTCTTATCATCAGCTTTTACCCATCCTCTCTTTTATGACTGATAATGTAAAAGATTAATATTGTTTAAGCAGGATACCACAGTGGGGAAAAAATTGTCAGAGCAGTATTTTTCTTCTGCATCCTTTAATTTCATCAAAAGCAAGCCCTGTTTTTGTCCAGCTGGTAGGAACCTCAGCCTACAATGAAAAATAGGATCTGTTTCTGGAGATGACACCCTGCTTTGTTGGGCCCTAATGACAGTTTTGGGGACGCAGCCTGTGGAGGACTGCTTCTGTCTCTGTGATGAGCACAAAGGATGATGGAGGGCCTGCTAACATGGAATATACCTAACGCTCCTTTCTGACATTCTTCCCCTCAACCCTTGTGTTTTCTCATTGCTGTTAATTTATCATTGGATTTAAAGAGATTTTCTTTCTCAAAACTGCTGCAGCCCCATATTTTGACTGTGTGTCCGAACTAGAATGTGTACATGTAACACACACAGTAACACATGTAGCTACATTTTGCTGTATGTCACTAATAATTTACAGTGGAAATATAAGATTCAGCCAGTTTAGGCCATGAACACGTAGGGCAATGTGTCTATTTGCCTCTAAAACTTCAATGCGTAGAATAAAAAAAATTTTAAAAAGAAATTGAGCAGTGCTGTCAAATTGTGCCCAATACGTAAATTAGATATTAAATAAAAAGTGGGAAGAAATTTCATTTTATGACCAATATGAAATGTTAAAAAATATCATTGGTTTTTCTAAAACACTCTAATTAAGACTTATCAAGGAAATAAAGCCAAATGGTGGTTTGAAGCACAGGGGAAAAAACTGCAAGGGAAGAGACAGTACATCCTTCTCACCCACGTACCAACCCATCAGTCAGAGCTGGGCTTCTGCCCCCCCACTGGATCAATCTCCTCAACAGACCCCCCAGCAGAGGGGGGCAGTCTGTCCTGTAGATCCCATTATAGCCCTTAAGGCACTGTTCAAACACAAATACAAATCTTTATGGCTAGAAAAAGCAAATATAAGACATACTAACAGACAAAAAAATCCCTCCTGGCTAAAAAAAGAAGAAGAAAAAATATTATCTCCAAGTGTATCTCAGCTGTAAGACTGAACAAAAGTTCACTGAACACTCAAAAATCTCTGCTAAAGTGGACTAATTTCCATTAAATGAAATAGAACAGTAGAAGGACAATTTTGCTTCTATGGACATCACTGATGATATTTGGAATTGCTGTCTTGTTCACATTGCAAAAAAAAAGACTATGGAAAGTTGGAATGGTTGCATAAAAAGCACCAAAAAATAAATGAAGGGACTGGAGAAAATTCTTTCTTTGACTAACTTAAAGAGCTCAGCATGTTTAGTTTATGAAAAAGAACACCAAGAGGTGACTCGATTACAGTGTCTGAAGACCCTCACAGGGAGAAAATAGCAGGTACTGAAGAGTTCTTTAAGACTACAAAGGAAAGCATAACAAGAACAAATATGTAAAACTCTTAAGAGAGACAAACTCAGCTTAGAAACAACGACAGTTTATTTCCTAACAGCTAAGGTGATGATTACTGGGAAAAAGAAAGTGGTAATTTTTCCATCCATTCATTCCTTCAAATCAAGGTTTGCTGCTGTGCAAAGGGTCTGCTTCAGTCAAATACAAGTTATGAGATTCGACACAGGAGCATTCAAATGAAATGTAATGGCCTTTGACATGCAGAGGTGACACAAGTAATCATTCTTCTGAATCATTATTCCTGTAGATCTTTAAAAATTTCACCAAGGGTTTGGACAGAAAAAAGTTGCTTTCAAAATATAGAAGAATTAGTTTGACCTTTTTTCCTTTAAGGAAATCAGAAAACAGGGGAAAAATATCGAAGATTTTATTAGCCTTGAAAAAGCAAATTTCTGAAAGTCTTTATATCTCACATTTCCCATTCCTTGCAACCTTAATTCAATTATTTTATGTGTGTGCCATTACAACTGTATATACCATATTTTCCCAGTATCTCTTTCTCTTTTCCTCCTCCCTAGCCTTCCAGTGGAAGAACAGGAAAGAAGTGCTGTAAAATAGAGCTAGCTTTTTAGGCATCTTCAAAACCCAGTTTTTTGAAGCTGCAATATAAAGCATGTTCTCTGTGTATGCACGGTTTATGTTCTGTATGTAAATTGAGCAATTTTTTGGACTATGCAACACATGCACATAAAAGAAAACTAGTTTTACCATTACTACTGATCCAACAGGAAGGGTGTCTTAGCATTCACAGGTCAAAAGAAATATAGTCATTCCAGCATCAGCATTTAGACAACTTCCAATGTAACCAAGTCAAAGCTGTATATGGGAATGAAAGTTTAATAGGGTAAAGAAAAACCCACAGCATGCCATTTTGTCCCCTTTGTGAAAGATTTGCCTCATTTCAGGGATAGATTTGCACATAGCAATCCTTGCTTTGATAACCTTGCCTGGTGTGCATCTAGTCCATCCCACAGCTCACCAGCGTGGCAGTCCCATGACTAGCTGGCCTTGCCCAAATCCACCACGGTTCACAGACCCCACATGCCTCCCTGCACCATTTATTATGCACCAGGATAGGCACCTGACCCCTTCTGACAGACTTTGAACAAGAAGGTGGAAGACAAATAAATACAGCTCCAACAAATATCTCATTTAGCAATCAATTCTCCCAGGCACTGCAGAGGGATCATGCATACCTGACTCAGGGATGAAGGGTACACTGGCAACCTGAGCAATGCTAAATCCAAGCACATTTGACTGATGCAACCTTAAAACTCATTGATCTCACTCTGGTAACATAAGGAGTTTGATTACTTTTGCCTGGAAACATTGGCTTCTGTATAAATGAGGTATTGGTCCTTAAAGTTATTAGGCAGAATAGATTAAGTCATTTAGAAGTTTATAAACTTCATTTAGAAGTTTATAAAATTGAGAAATGCCTCTGAAAATCTGGGCTCAATCATCCAAACTCCTTTGAATGTTTTTAATTAAACATCTAAAAATTATTAAATGCCTTCATGCCTCTGAAGATATGTGCTTGCAGGTTTAATTAAAAGTCCAGATAAAGGAATGGAGTGACTGCTGTTGCTGTCAGACGCTTTCAAGCAGACCCTGATAAAGTCCACAAGATGAGGGATTTGCCTGCTTTCCTACAACTCATTCTATTGCACCACCGCATAGAAGGAAATATTTTTTTGTGGTCTGGGTTTTTCCCACTGTACTCTCCATTCACTTGAACAAACAATCAAAACAGTGCTTGTGTAAGGGAATCTTGTCTTCCTTTGCAAAATTAAAATTCTTGATCAAATATCTGAATTCATTTAAGTTAAAATATTTATATCTCCTTTAAGTACTTTAGCAGGACAGATAGGGTAAACCTGACCATCATTACAGCATAGATGGCACAGTGGTAATTAATGACAAACATTTTCTTAGTGTCTGAGGTACAAGTTTCAAAGACTATTATAATATTTATAAACCATGGCTGTATAAACTGCTCATGGGAAATCCCATGTCTAGAAAATCATTTGTTAAATACTGGGACTTCTTAAGAGAATGGCAACTTTTCTAATACTACATAGGAATAGAAGTCCCTCTTTTAAACCAGGTGCTAGAATCTAATTTCAAGTGGCAGAAAAACCTCTGATCCCTTAAGCTGGTGGATCTCAAGACTGCTTGTAAAGCTATAAGCAGGCCTCAAGCCTCTGTAGACTAAAAACTGGAAGATATATCAAAGCTGCAGAAAAATGGTCAAGATGAAACAACTCTTTCATTTAGATGGGGTTTGGGTTTTTTTTGGATGGGTGTATGATGAAAGTTTGCAAGGAGCAAGTTTTAAATTATGTCTACTTATGTGTCAAAAGTAAAACTCTCAAAACTATTAGGCATCATTCACCTTCCAAAAATTGAAAGTTCTTTGAGACTGACTTTAGACTGACCCCTAGAAATTTCCCCCTGTTTCTCAGTCGACTCATCATTACTGTTCTTTTCCCTCTGGAGTGGAAAATAATTTGCACAAGCTTTTAAGACAGTAAATAAGAAGAAATCACACCTCCAGCCTACGTTACCAATGAAATTGTGGGAACAGATGAGGGAAACGTGCTACTAAGGATCTGGTGTGCTTTCAGGAAAAAATCTGCTAGTTGAGCCCCTTAAAGTTATTATCTCAAGCTGAGGAAAGGAGTGTGATACTAAAGTACACTCTAACATTAGAAAAGATGATAAAAGATAAGAAAGAGGCTCTGGTCAGAGTTTTTCATGTAGCTGTAGTAGGATGAAGTGATGAAATGTTCCCTGCAGTGTGAAATGAGGGATGGGGAAGGGAGCAAAACTAACAAATATACTACACCAACCTCCAGTTGCAGAGGGAAAGTACAAAAGCATAAAATGCAATGAGGAATAGCAAACACAGATTTTTCACAGATACCTGGGTAAGTGAATGAAAATGAAAGCTAAAGCACATCTAAAGCAAATTACAAAAACACCTATCAGCAGGACGCAGGCTCTGTTCCACTAGGTTCCTCTGAATGAAGTATATGGAGATCAAGCAGCTGAAAAGCTTAGTCAGGAAAGCTGTAAATCTCAAGGCTATATTTCGAGTACACTGAGTATAATACTGCATCAGAACAGGAAGAAAAAAACAAAAAATGGTCCAGGAGGATCTATTGCAAGCCCATACCATGTCAAAGGTTTGGCTCAGCTCTCTCTTGGATATTCATAATCCAACACAAAAGTCTTATGCCAATATGAAATGAAGTCTAAGGTCATTTAAAGAATACAAAAATTAATATGCTGCAATTTTCATTTTTGTATTGGGTTATATGACGTTATCATGTTTTGAACTGCCACATTTTAGCAATAGAGAGGACCTCTCTATTGCTTTAAATACAGGAAAACAGCTACTGCACATATTTAAAGGTTGCCTGTCTTAAACACCAAACCCTTTTGGACCTGACAAAAAATTGTTGTCTACAAAATTATATCCTAAAGTGGAATCTCTTTACTTATAAGCATCCAAAGATACCTATTTTAAAGCAGCTCAAAAAAGAAAAGCATGATTTTGTCTTTTATTCTCCCATCAGGGAGCATAATCTATGTGAATATCAAAAGGTATAATTAAAATCCTTACAATTTTCCACCACCATTACTTCTCTGCACTAGCCATAAACTGAGCCTGAACAAGATCTTGCGGATTTAGGTTGGATGTGGAAGCATTTTTTTTCCTGACCTAAAGAATCAGGCTCTGAATTAGTTCAAGTCTACATATATCCTGGTCAAAGTGAAAGAAAAATTCACACTACTTAACGAAAATGAACTAATTTTTCTCCTTCTATGATAAAGGCTTTTAATATTTTTATGTGAACTCAAGAGCCTCTCTTTGAAGAAACTATAAAATGTTAAAAAAAATTCTGTGAAATTTTTGCTTCTGTGACTTTAGCAGCAGAGCTCAGAGGTCAAGGTGCTGTGATCCACTGTGGCTTAAAATGAATCAGTGAGAATGCGGAATTTCACTAAATTGGTACTTTATCTAAAACCATTATGTCTAATAATATTATTAAAGAGCCTGGACAATTAGCTCAGACTACGTACCTGATTTTTTTTTGCTCACTGCTGGTAAGTAGAAATAAATACTGAACTTGTCAAGCAACTTATTCTATCCCTTGATAAACTTCATGCTGCTTCAGATGTTTCCCAGTGACGAGTCATTCTGTGGGGAGTTCCCAGGGTGTTAGACCATCCTAATCCTTCTTACTTGCCACAAGGACATTGCTCTAGTGAGTATTGAATCTCTGTCTCTGGTAACATCCACCTTTCCTGTTGTTCTTTTCTCTTGGAAATGTTTGGGGTTTTTTTAATAAAGGATGTGGGCTCCCTTGGCAAAGTGCTTCCCATGGGTTTATGGGAGAAGGAATTGAGTAGGACACACACTGCCGGGCAAAGAGAAAAAAACTCATTGCTCGAGGAAACAGAGATAATAGCTCCTCCAGGAAAAGATTTCTCAGGGTCCTACTTTCCTTGTTGGAAGCAGACAATTGTTATTGAATGTTTGCTTCCTCTAGATGTTTCTGCAGGACAGAAAAAAGGAAAGAACTCAGAAACCACTCACTCGGGTCTTGGGGTATGGGTATCACTCTTGTTCCCAAAACAAGGCAGCTGGTCTCCATTTTTGCCACAGGGATGAATAACAACTGACACAGCTGAGAGTGTTTAATAGGACAACTACACACTCAGATGTGTGGAGACCCAAATCTCTGGTCAACACTCCTGTAATAAAGTTGAATGAGAGACAAGGGACTTGGCTCTATAGCAGGTATAGGATTATGTGGTAAGACAACAAATGCACATATCAGTAGTGAGCCAGCTCAGGAAAAGTCATCAGTCCTTCTTAGGAGGCAGCTTGCAGGCTTTCTCTGGACTCCATCCATTTATCTGTTTTCCTCACCTGCTTCAGGGAAGCCCAGAGCACAGACCTCCTGAACACACACATTCCCATAGCAGATGATTCAAGTGAAATGCAGAAAACTTTAAGTCACAGTCAACAGAAGAGCACAGCTTGTAGCTTCCATAAGTGAAAATATTCTTCTCCTCTGCACTTTAGCAAACCAGTCATTCTAAAAGGTGTGTCTAACAGTGAGTCCTGATGCAGTCCATCATCCAGCAGCATGGTAAAAAAACTTTTCTGAGTGTGGACACTAAATGAACATTGAATAGATTGTCTGAACTGATCCTACCATACAGCTTTCCATCTGTCACTACTCAAGGAGGCTTTTGCCAGTTGCCCAAAAGTAGCCACAGTGGCTGGACTACCAGCAATGCAGTGGGAAGTGCATTTAGCGAGTATAAAATCCTCTGTGTTCCACGTGCAGCACAGCTAAGTTTGGGAGCATGATCTATGTGACATTCACTCTTATTGCATTGATGACTTTTGGAGCAGAGATGAGCAGCAGCATGTTACAAAGGGGGATTGATACAAGTGGAGAAAACAGGAAGGTTCTATTCACTTTCTTACCACGTATTTGCAGACATTTGTACACTGAATAGAATTGTCTTCTTATACTCTTGCAGGGAACACAGAGATTTCATTGAAAATGATGCCTCAAAACTGAAAACAGCAAACTGCCTAAAATTAATTTTCACTTCCATGGGGATTAAAAGGTGAATCTAATGAGAGTTGAACCCTCTAGCTTTGGGTGAAATAAATATTTCAAAGATAATTCACAGCCTGGCATGTCAACTTCCCAATAGAATCACGTCAATTTAAAGCAAATTAACAAGTAATCTTTTGATGTTATCAAAATCCAGTATTAATTTCAACCAATATCTTAAATAATTTTCATTTTTGTGCACTTTCTTTAAAAAGTGCTGTGCACCTTTACGTATTCTTGATTTATATACTTTTTACATTTTGTGGAATGCCAGCATGGTCAGACATCCCTCTTCCAATATCCTCGTTGCATCTGTGCACACCCTCTCCCCCCAGCTAATTCAGTTTGTGCACTTATGCCTGTCTGTAGACAAAATTATATTCCTACTGCCTTTTCCTCATATCTCTCTAAATTCACAAAAGAAAATAACAATAAGCAAAGAACAAAGTCTCCCTTGAGGAGAAGAGCACAGATTCCACACTTTGCAAGAATTATCTCATATTTAGAGATGGGAGGACCAAAATGGAGACCTGAAGTATAGTTCCTGGAAGTAAAGTGTAGCTGGATGCTTTTTCTTCAGAAAGAAATATGTAAATGGAATCAAAACTCTTCTTGGGAACCCATCTGTTTCAGAGAATTTAACTGAAAGGGACCAATTAATTACAGTTTGAACAGACAGTGAGAGTGGGCAAGAGAGGAAGATTATCTTCCCTTGTCCTTAATGTGTCCCAGGCAATCCAAATTGCCCAGTTAAGGATTTCCTTTCACAACACCCTTTCAGCAAATCAAAAATCCTCTCTCAGAAAAAAACTAAATGAAGTGTTACCACTCTTCTCTCATTTCATCATCTTCACCAGAAGGGCTTAGCCAGTCTGCCTTCCCCAGCACCACTGTGCACCCTCCCTATGCTTCATCCAGGATCATGAGCTACCCACCACTCTCCCGTCTGACAACAGGCAAATTACCTGAATCTTTCTGCCAGCAGCCAAACTGGAAAGTTCTTCTAAGTTTTCACTTTGTTCCAGTTCAAAAAGATTCTCTGTAATTCATCTTGCTTCCAGACACTGATTCCAGTTATGCCTTTCTCTGAACTAAATGATTACCTGGCTGTTAGCCCAGCGGAAATGTCTGGACGGATACCAAATTACTTTCCAGAAGCCAAACACATTACTCACTATAAGCCTCTCTTTAATACTGTCTGTAGTAAATATTCCTTTCAAGCCTTTCCTCTGCTCTCCCTGCCTTTCAGTATCATCTCTTCTTATCACAGCATGACCGTAAGTCAGGTTTCTTGTCAGCTTATAAATCCCAGGCCTCACTTAGTCACTGTCTAGCTGGGTTTTAAAAGATTGGAAATAGTAACATTTTGTTTAAATGGTCTGTGCTTGTCAAACTATCAGTACTCTTTTAAAAGCCTCTCCTCTTTCATGTTTCCTGTTGCCTTCCTCTTCGTGCCATCTGTAAAAGCTTTTCGTAATGATCAGTCTTCAAAGTTGGGATGGAAATTATGTCACGTTTGAACTAACGCTGCAGAACTTATCAAAATTATCTCCATTCAGTGAGGTAAGGCTAAATTGTGTTTGAAATCTGTGGTGAATTGCTATCAATCCATTTGATGCCTCTCTACTGGTAGTAGTAAGGTGTCAGATTTTTGATTAGCACAAGAAAGGTTAAAAGTCATAAACTTCACAAAGTATAGTACAGTTCAGCCTTTGCCTTTAGCAGCCAAACACTTGATTTTATAAAAGAATGAAATCATACAAACTGCCAGCAATAGGGAACAGGTAATCCAGTTAGGTCGACTCTTCTGAAGCTTAAATTATCATTTCAGAACAATATTCTTTCCAAATATAATTTAATAAAATTAGAACAATAATTTAAAGCAATTTAACAAGTAATCTTTTGATGGTATCAAAATCTATTATTAATTTAAACCTATGTATTGAATTATTTCATTGTTGTACTTCTTAAAAAATGCATTTTCATTCTTGTTTGGAATGAATGATGAAGAAATATTAAAAACAATCTGGAAAGGAGTCAATTTTATATTACATTTCTTAATACACTCTTCCTGTTATGTGAGACACTGTTCAGCTCAATGAATATAAGAACAAAAAATGTATTCCTGATTAAACTTTTTCTTCAACATTAGACTAAGCAGAGGATTATAAGGTTTCTCTTTTCCCTTAGGAATCAATTTACATATCTGTGACACAACCTCTTCTTTAAAATTCTTGAATGTAGAAAATTATTCAGTTCACTGGAAGCTTGAAAGACAATTTTAAAAAAAATACAAGATTGGCTCTTTAGGATCCTGTTGATATGAGCTGGTCTCAGGAAGTTACTTCAGGAACAATGAGGGTAAGATAAATACATAGCAAAAGTGCTTCTGGAGAGGGTAAGAGAGAGCATCTTAGAAAAACTCCATTCTCTGAGTCTCTCCATTCCCAGAGTTTTACCAGAGTATGTTTCTGGTTTTGCTAAGTGCAAATCTATAGTTAAAGCTGTAACTTTAGTCTGGAGATTTTTCTTCCCTGCAGCTGTCATAAGAAACTACCATTTTGTTTAAAGCCAGCACTAAATTTTAAAGAAAAAAGTCACGAGGGTAGGGGAATGGAGAAAAAAGCCTTCTTGCTTCCAAGGACAAATAGGTTTTTTTATCCCCTTCAGCCAACTATTTTACCTCCAGGAATATCTTCTAAGACCTCAGAGGAAAAGCTAATCTCAAAAGAAAAGGTTTGGGGTTGAGGTAAATTCTGGTCAAGCAAAGAACCACACAGCTCTAGGACTTTCCTCAGGTGAGGTCAGATAACTTTACCTGGTATCTGCAAACCCATTTCATGGCTCCCCTCCTCCTCCTCCTCCATAGAGGAGGATTGTGCTTCCCACACAGTGCTTGTATTTCCCAGCAGTGCAAGAGGCAATGTGATGCCCCCTTTCTCTCTTACTCTCTCATCAGGAAAAAGCAGCAGCCACAGGAGAGCATTACATCCCATGTGACATGGCTCAGCATGGTCTGTCCATCCACTCAGCTGTCTGCTGGCTGACAGCAGAGCCCCTTGGGATGGTGCATGTGCTGCACAGCTGATCCAAACACAGGGACGGTTCCTGCAAACCACCCACACTGGGAGAGCCGACCACCATGGGCAGGAACAGAGTACCAATCCACTGTACATTTAACACAGAGCTTTTTCTGCACATTAAAAATGAGCACTCTGTGTGTGTCTGAGGAGCCATGGGTGCTTACAGTAGACCTGGTCTTGCTCTGTTACAAGTTTTAGTGATTAAACTTTGGCTTTTAAATCTAATTGTTGCTGTGTGTTTAAAGACAGTGAATGCCAGCATCTCCATTTTACATATGAGGAAACCATGAAGCGACCTTGTCAGGACAGGAAAAAGTGTTTGTTCTCAAGCCAGAGAAATGTTATAAATTCAACCAACATGGTGACTATTTTATCCCAACACAGAATAAGTAAATTCAAACCAAAATGTAATTAGCACATGCTTTTTACTTTCCTTCGAGCCACACATTGGGCGCCACTAAAATTTGTTCCAGTTTGGCCAAATTTAGAAATATATCCTCTGAGAGAAGGCAGGTTACAACCATCCCTCCCCCACCAGGTTCGGGGAAAAATAAATTTTCCTCAAAGGAAAGTGAAAGAGATAAAAACTATTTATCTAACAAACACACAGGAAAGGGATAATAATGCTAAATAATAAAACCTCTTGCTCTGCTGAGAGAAACCTGGGAAAATTTCAGAGTCCTTCCATAGATCTCTCTCGCCCTCCTTGGAGCTGGGATGGGGTGGTGGGCCCATCTCCAGGGTGGTGGAAATTCCTCCTGATGTATTCTGATGTTGAAACCGTCCAGCAGAGGAAAAAAAAGAAAAAACAAAGTCCCAGGAATAACGTAAGTTCAACTCTCCATCTCTCTCTCCAGAGAAAGAAAAAGGAGCTGAAAAAACTGGCCAAAAGCAAGCGAGGTGCCTTCCCCACTCTCACTCTGATGCCGCAGCTGAAAAAAAATCTCTATCTCTGTGTGACCTTGAACAAGCTGCAAACTGCTCAGAAGAAGAAGAAGTTTTACTCAGGTTTTCCTCCCCCCTCTCAGGCTCAGTTTAAAGGCACAGAAAGGCACAAAGTTAATTTCTGGGCATGGGGCAGCAAGAGGGGTTACACATCACAAGGTCAACCCAAGACAGTGTTGAAGCCTGATAGTAAAACCAAGAGAAGAATCCAGGTCTTATAAATGGTTTAAGAGGCCATGCTGTCAACATTGCACTAAAGGACCATTCCCAGTCAGATTTCAACACAAATCTCTCCTCACAGGAGCTGTACCAAACTCTGCTACTTTTCTGTCAGGAGTTTGTACATGTGGTTGAAGTGACATTCTCCTGTTATTTTTCCCTCTGAGGAAACTCTGAGTTTTCCCTCTCAGCAGAAAAACACCCCACCAGACCTGTAAGAGATTTCATTCACCCAGAACTCTACACATAAGCTACTGAGGTGCTGACTCACTGGTCTCCATGAGCTTCTTTAGCAGCCCTCAGAGCAGAAGTAGCAAAACCAGTCCTGTAGTGGTATCAAAGCAAGGAATTGGACAAGGTCTGCCTACACCACAGGCTAAGGCTGAATTTGAGCCTGTTTCTGAGACATCGCAAGACTCTGGAGTCTCCTAAACCTACCACAGCATTGACACTTCAACATTTTGACTGAAAGTCTCAGAACACAGGGGGTCTTCTTTTTTGTCACCCAAAAGGTGAGCCCGTGTCAGGCCTGGAGTGTCAGGCAGTTGGGGTGGATGATTATTGTAATAATTCCAACTGAACTGTTCTAACAACATTAGACAATGTTTAAATGAGCAAAGGGAGAAGGAGTCGTGCCTGCCTTGCCTGCCTGTCCAGAGGGGGTTAGGAGGAGGAGGGCAGATCTGGAATTCAGAGCTGAGAAATGGCAGCAAAGGGCCTCAGACAAAGCCTGTACTCAGCTGGAAGTATGTTCCCATCCCCTTTTAGAGTTGTGGCAGCTGGAGGAGAGGTATTGTGAGATGGCAAGGGGACAGGATCTGCCTCTCCCTTACCATCTTCTCCCACAAACTTCCCTTGGCTTTCCTCAAAAAAGGAACTAGTAGGAACCTGTAGGAACTAGTAGGAAAGTGAGCCATAACTATCTAGAGCCTCACAAAAATAGTCTTAGGCAGGTAGCAGAAGGAGAAAAAAAAGCAAATACATATGCACCAGTGTAATCCATCCATGCTAACTTTTAGGGTTAAGTTTGGATTTATTTCCACTGCCCAGGCCAGTTTATGAGCTGACTTTGTTACTGACTACTGGCTTAGAAAATCTCTGCCTTTGCAGCTGTGTGACTGTCAAGTATGGAGTCTGTTTTCTTGAAGGAGAAATACAAAAAGAAATTAAATCTCTACCATGAATGAAGATCAAAAGGGCAGGCAAGGGTATAAAAATCACACCATCACAAAACTGGAGCCAACCACTTGTTCTAAACTGACCAGAGGCACCTTTCTTTATTGCACTGACTATTAAATGGAATTTTATTTTCATTATTCAAGAGTATTCACCTGATTATAACTCATCTTTTTGAAGTACCTCATCAACAACTTCAGTTCTCTTAACTTCCCCTTACATCAGGGCTGACAGTTACTTCAGCATCCTGCAATTGCTTGACCCTTATCATGCATGCTTTACTAAAGAGAATCCCTTCCAATACCTCCATTTTTGCCATGTACAAGCTGATTTCATTGGAATAATGAATAATCCACAGTCCTGGGATTTTTTTTCCAGAAATATTATCAGAATTCAAACGGGCTGTGGAGAAAGAGTCCAAATTGGAGTTGCATGATTTCAGTGCCCTGGACTGCTCATTATCACCCTGCTGAACTGCACTGTCCAAGCAAGCCTATAGATTGCAAATGAAAAAGACAAAAAGACAGAGGAAGCACAGTGCAAGCTAAAATATACACCAATGCAAATGTGTAAGTGCAAGCATAAGTATCAGTGCATTTCACTAAGTGGCTTAGTTAAAACATTCACTAACACAGACACAGAGCTTTCTCCTCTTTCCTGAAAAACAATTTAAAAGGTATTTCAGCACCTTCTCTGCTTTCTTCAATCCAACACCAACAACTGGAGTTGAAAACTGCTAAACAGAGAAAAACATCCCTTGCTTTACATTAAGCCATTCCTCCTATCTTTATAATCTCCTGGCCTTCTCTCCTTGTTAAACAAAACATTAGGTGCCAAGACAGCAATGTATCAGTGTCCACATGACTGGATACATGAGCTGTCCCTCGGGGTCTCCTCAGTGGAAATAAAAGCTGCCTTGTAGAAGTTTGCTTCTTTCACGCAAGCCTTTTTCCCTCGGACGCCAGCAGCATCTCATCCCTAGAGGGCAGCCAGTGAACGCAGCTGCAGGCACAAAGCGCTTTCCCTCGGGCTGCAGGATTTATCACATTTAACCAGCTTGTCCCTTCTGTCTCTAACACAAGTCCAGGCAAACCACTGTGACAAACAAGACAGCAGTTTGGGTCATTTCAGGTGATTTTTTCCAGTTCCTCACAGCAGAGCTTCCAAAAACCACCCACTCCCCTACCCTGCCAAACTTAGAGACAGTCTTTTGCACCTCTTCCAACCAGCACCCAAAACCTCTTACCTTATGATGACAAACATGACCAGGGAGTTTCCCACCAAGCCGACAACGAAGACTACAGAGTAGACAGCAGTGATGATGATGGGAATGGCGGGGGAGATGCTGGTGTGGTTGTGCTGGCCATCCCCAAAGGCCCCAGTGGCATTGCTGTCATAGTCTGCCCAGCCTGGGAGCCAGCTGCTGCTGGTGCTGGGGGGTCGGCAGGGCCCTGGGGAGCAGGTGGAGTCTGGCTCCTCACGGAAAATCTGTATGGGGGCATCCATAGGGGTACAGTCCCCACAGGCAGGAGGGAGACCAGGAGGAGGGTGCACACAGCAGGAGGCAAGTATGCTGGAAAGAGGGAAGAGAGAGAAAGAAGTATTTTCACAGCCACAGAACATTAAGACCTCTAAAACTTGTAGGTGTTAAGGGGAGCTCTGCTGTGATGGGAACTGTAATTTGCCAAGCAGAGATTTAAGCAAATCACATTCATACTAAATTCTTGCAAGTTTTACATCTTGCTATATAATGCTGCTTCTCCAAGTGCACAAGGGAAGTTTTCCTCCACTTTCAAAGGTTGCATAGTGAAGCAAGCCAGATGGGAACAGCTCAGATCCACCCCCACACTTTAACCCTGTCTTTCCCATCTTTCGTATTTTAAGTCAAACTGTATCCTAACAGAGGCTCCTCGTTACCTAAGCTCTGCTATAAAGGGGAAGGAGACAGAGAAACCCACCACCTCTCTGCACACCTGCCTTAACATCCTGCTCTGAGTTATTCTTTCCTGATCCCATACCTGCTTTTATAGAAAAGACACATTAGTGACAAAAAAATACCTCTTTCAGTCCAGGAAAAGAAGCGGAGTCCTCAAACAGGTGCTCTTTGCAGGAAAAGAAAAGAATAAAGCAGCTGTGCTTGGCTCCTGGAAATGCCACTGACCACCTAGGACTTTTGAATGTGAGGCACCTGCGCCCTCGGAGAGGCGTGCTGGCAGCAGAACCGGTTCCCGGGCACCAGCTGCACCGTGTAGCAGCAGCAGTTGCTGCTGTTCCAGCTCCCACCACTTCGCCTTTTCTGTCTCAGGCTCCCTCTGCCTCCCTCTCGCTCTGCCAGGGCTCCAGCAGCACTCTGCACTGATGCACACGTTCTCCACTGTCTCTGTCCCTGCAGCTCGGAAGCTCACATGACTTCTTTCTAAACACTGAGATGCAGATAAATTAAAAGAAAAGCAAGAAATAAGTTCTGCTATGAATGAATGCTTATTTTAATACACTTTTCCAAGTTGTCTTCCCTCAATTCCCCTGCACTGCCAGGCCTCAAGCAATGATGCTCTTTGCCCTATAGAATCTCACAGGATTTCAGACTAGTAGACACTGAATAAAAGAGGAATTTTAAATTTAGATGCCTTACCTGGTCCATCAGCTCTTTCATGCCTCAATTCCACAATTGTGTGTCCAAAACATTTCTCACTGGGTAGCTCTGCCCCTGCTCCTTTGCACCTGCAACTTCCAAGAAAATCAGAAGCTGGCTACCAAAGAAGAGAGGGGCACCCAGATAACTACGTAGTTTTTTTCAGTCTGTCCCACACCATGTGAGAAGCCAAGAATTCCCTATAGCACTGTCAGAGCTCCATTCTCCCAGCTGCAGCCAGAAACAGGGAGATGGTGTGTACAGAAATCACATCCCTCAGGGCTTATCTCTAATATATTCCCTCAAGCAGGAGTTGGTAAAGCACCAATATGTGTGTTCTAGTATCCCTGAATTTGCACACAGACCTTGAAATCCCCACCAGGAGTCTCTAAATGGCAAATTGGGACAGAAGAGGCAAGACCCTGAGTTATTCCTACTCCTTTGGAAGAGGCTGGGAACAGCCAGACTGGCTGCATCTCAAAGTGTGCAGCAGGAAAACCAGTCCCTGGAGAGGAAGACAGGCTGTGGGTTTCCTTCAAGCATTTCCAATCTTAAAAGTTTACTTCATGCTCCTCTTGTTGAGTGTCTGTGATCAGGCTGAGTTTTCTACTCTGAAACAATTTTTTTCTAAACCTATAATCAAGAGAATAAATTATGTCAGCTCTGAGTGAGAAGTCATGTGGGAGGCTTAAAAGGTACAGAACCCCCTCTCTTAGAGGAACAGTCTTGTTCAAATGGGATAATGGCTTTGACTGTGGTCACTGTTTTCTCCAGAAGTTCAGTAACTGCTCACCACCATGTGTGTAGAGCTGTCTAAAAGTTTCACGTTTAATGATGATGGATAAAAATGCAAAATAACAAATATGTGACGAAAATGTTTCTGAGTCAGGGACACAAACCTGAGCAGTTATCTTTTTTTGAAGATGAAGTGACGTCCTAACATAAAATATACTTCAATTCTGTTTTTATCCTCTGCAATCCACTATCTCCTGCCTATGTACTGAAGGGAACTACTGTTGCTATATCTTCTCATAAATAACTTTACTGGTGATTTTCAACTCCTTGTTAACATCTTTCCCAGACTTTTCCATATCCTGGAATTAAAATATACAAGAGAGATTTAAGATAGCAATATTTTAGCACTCCATGGTAATTTAGCTCTTAAGAGCAATCATTTTGTCACTCTGCAACTGCTACACAGGGAGCAGAAACTTCTAAAAGGGGAAGAAAATCCCTGTTCCCTCTAAGGACTGACACCAGACAGAAGGCCCTGCTTTCAAAGGAAAGCAAGGAAATATTTAAAGAAGAAAGACAGCACAAAAAAAACATAGTCTCACCATGCAGCTGCAATTTTCCTCCAGTAACGTTCTCACAAACATGTGGCTTACATGCCCCCTGATTTTTTTGCTATAATACTTTAGACCAGTAGTGTTCACCTCACTGGACTCTGGGAAATACTACAGAAATCACTTGGACTTTTTAAATTAAGAATACAAAACTATATATCAAATTCTATAATTATAGAAAATTGTTTAAGTTGTAAATTCCAGCCCTCAAAAGTGAAAAAAATATCACGTTCAACTGCCTGATACCTAGGAACTACAACATGTGCATTTACACAAACTTTTATTTTCCCCAGGCTCTCTGCCTCAATCAAAAATCAGCTACACAGTATTGCTAAGTATGAGTGGAAGGGCAACCATAAATTGTGAATTTGGTATCTGTAAAGTGTTTTCTTTTGCAACCCTAGTGAAATTATTTGAATGAATAAGAAACTCGGGGGGAGGGAAATATGAGATATTTAACAACAGCAGGTAGGAAGGGCTTCAGCACTGTCTTTTTTCTTGCCAAAAGCTAAAGAGCTGCCCCCATCAGCACAGCACTTTAAAACCTTAACAGTGTGGTGGGACATTAATTCAGCCCTGACTCAGAGGCAGGAATGAAGCACATTGAATCACTGGCACGACTCGGTGCAGCACCGTGCCGGCTGCTCACCATGCTGCAGCACAGAGCCAGCTCCATCATCCCAGCACACACAGGCTTGGAGTGACAGCTGTTTAGCTCCTGACATTGTTTCCCAGGGAACCATGACACTTTATGGGTTTCAGTCAAATGTGCAGGATAGGACAAGCCTTGAGGTTCAGCCATAAACTGTAACACTGGATACTTTGGAACAGGATTATTTGCAGAGATCACCTTCTATTCTAGAGGCTGGAGAAGAGTCCACATGAGTTAAGTGGAGCACACTATCAAGACGCTTTTTCAGCTAATATTTGTTTTTACTACGTGATTGACCAAAGGCTACGATGATAGTGAGCCTGTGTAAAGGTAGGAGATGCTGGAAACACCTTCTGTTGGCTCCAGTTGCCAGGGAAACAAAGTTCTCTTGTCTCTCTGCATCCAGAAATGTTAGCTCCCTGTGTGAACACAGCTCTCGGGAAATGGTGTGTGGTTTATGCTCTTCAAAGACCTGAAAGGGAGAGGAAGGGGGAAAAGATGAGAAGGTATATACAATGCTACTTAAACAGCTTTTATACATATATTTTGTTCACAGCGGACTAAACATTCAGCATAAAACTTGTGCTTTATTTTTATTTGTAGATAACAGAAGTTCATGTTACTTTTTTTAAAAAATTACTGGTACAGATCTTCACTGCCACCTTCAGAAACCAACCCAATAAAGTGCTGAGCACTGGGATAGCTTCTGTCCCAAAACATGTCTTCCTTCCACAGAAAAGTCCCTGGGTGGTTATGAAAAGACCAGCCACCCTGAAACTGCCAGCTGCAGGGAGGGACTGGGGCAGGTCTTGAAAGGTTTCTGACCCTAGGACTTTAAAAAAGAAGGGAGTTGCACAGAGAAGAGCTAACTGGCAATGAGGAGGTCAGTGGCTGGGATTAAGGAGTTCAGAAGATCCCAGCAGGAGGCCATCTGCCTTGCTCTGCTGTCACCCTGCCTCCCTGCAGCAGCACTTCTGTCACAGCTGGCCGTGGCATACATGCCAGGACCCTGGAGCAGAGGCAGAGTTGTCAAAACAGGTCACCACTTTGCCATCTTCCCTGCATTTCATTTCATCAAGATTCTCAGCTGGAAGTTTTATAACTTCTCACTTTTCTGGAGCAGGCTAGAGCTCCGACTCCAGAGAAAACAAAAGGATGCTGAAAGCAAATGAATGTGAGCTTCAGAACAACTTCCAAGACTTCTCTTTAAAAGAGAAAATTGTGGTGTACTTCAGATATCTGTATAAAGATACAGATATCTGATCTACAAACCAGCTCATCTGATACAGGTATTTTTAACAAAAAACACCAATTAAACAAACAAAAAAGTCACACATACTAACCAAACAAAAAGCAACAATGACAGAACAAAAAAATTACATCTCTCTAACTATTATTTACAACTACCTCTCCTGTGGGCATTATCAGTTAATCATCTTTCATGGCAAGTTGGCTTCCCAGCATGTGGAAGCACAGTTCTGCCAGTGGGTGGTTACCCTGTTCCAGGAAGGGAATGGGGATCAGCTAACACGTCTTGAACTTCCACACAGCTTCGGTTCTGAGACAGGAGATGATGATCATGCCATTAATAAGTTTTATGGGAATAAATAGAAGCCACTTTAAGATTAGCCTGGTCATTTCTTTTTAAGATGATCCCAATAGATTGTGTGGGATAAGTACTGACTTCCTCAAAGAGCTCAAGATCCTGCAGAGTCTTCTCTTTACCTTTTTAACAAGAAAAAAAGGACGATTCATTTCCATGAAGGGTAAGAACTGTGTTGATTACATGCCAATGATACCTAAATCTTAATCTTCTTTGCTTCTGACTTAGAATTGTTTGTTGACTTATTCTAGTGCCTGGCAGAATTAAGACCAAAAAATGATGTAGCTGAAGCTAGAGAAGAGTAAATTTTCCACACAGGCCCTAAACCTTGCCCCTCCCACCTCTTCTGCCTCCTGCCTGGCACCCTCATTCATACATAATTAATGGCTTAAAGACAAGTGCTGTGGTGAAAGAGGGGTGAATTTAGCTCTCTGAATAAGGGTTGTGCCTGCACCAGCTGACTAAACCAGTCTCTGCTGACTCTGAGACAGTGGCTGCTGACTCCAGGATGGAGTGGGGAAGGCTAAACCCCACTTAGTCGCTCCCCCTTTCCTTTTCCCAGCTAATCAAGTCCTATTAGTCACTCAGTGAATGCTATAGAGAACCTAGATTTGCAGAATAGTGCAGTAAAAGTGATGCTAACTAGTGGGGAGTGACAAGTAAAACAAGGCATGGATGCCACACTTTGCCCCAGTGCAGGAGGATGGAAGTGACCTTACTTAAACATCTACCACTAATGCTCACAAAACAAACCCTCAATTACTTGAGGTTATTTGGGCTTATTTAAGTCACACCAAAAAAAGGGCTAAGAACTGGCCAGCTCAAAGTCTGACTCAAGGGTCAGGGTGAAGCCCAAAAATTGTCAAACTGTCCAGAAAGCCCATTTAGCCAGAGCACACATGGAAAGAACTGTATGTGAGGGGGGATAGTGACCCCACCACTTCTCTGTGCAGTCTGTTGCAGTGTTTGAAAACCCTTTAGAAACTTTTTGTAATATCCCACTAAACCTCCTCTTGTGCAGCTTGAGGGAATTTCCTCGGATCCTGTCATTTGTTACTTGGGAGAAGATACTAATATAAACAAAATTGCCCAATCAAAATTTATAAAGAAATGACATTTATTATGCGACCGAAATATCGGTTTCAAAAGCCACGATCGAGAAAAGCAGCCCCGAGCCCGGGGTCAGAGCTGGGTGAACAGGCATAGGTCTGATGTCTATCGCATCCGACCTCCCAAGTTCACCACTGCTGCTTTGGCTGGTCCCTTCTTACACAGTTTTTGGGCAGAGTCTGAATTAATTCTATTCTTCTCGTATTCATGAAGTTTTCTTGTCCCAGAGTTGGGCTGCACAAAGCCTTTCCTGGGTCTGATGAATTGTCCATCCTGGGTGATGAGTGGGCTATTTCTGCTGATGCATGGGCCATCTCTGGTTCCTGGAATAGTTATTCTTAGTTCCCGGAATGTCCGATTCCTTATCAGATGCGATGTAGATATCAGAGTGTGGTGATCAAGTCGTCATGGTGCAAATGTCCTGGTGATAAGATCCAACCCCACCTGGGTGGAATCCTCATTTATTGTGAAAGAAATACTTTTAGTGTTGTGAAATTTTTCTCTCAACCAGGCTGGTGCAGGGATTTAGAAACTCGGTCTCTGTAGGGTCTAATTACATTTCAGTTTTATATATAATAGCACGAATTACATATTTTATTTATAACAATACTGACTCCCAGCTGGATACAGCCCCATCTTGGGTAGGAGTAGGGAGGGATAAGGTCTCCTCTCAGCCTTCTTTTCTTCAGGCTTAACAACCCCAGCTCCCTCACCCACTTCACCACCTCCACTGCCCTTCTCTGGACACCCTCCAGCACCGCAGTATCTTTCTTGTAGTGAGGGGCCCAAAACTGAACACAGGATTCCAGTGCCGCTTACAGGGGGATGGTCACTGATCTTGCTGGTCACACTATTTCTGCTACAGGCCAGGATGCCATTGGCCTTCTTGGCCACCTGGGCACAGGCTGGCTCATGTTCAGCCAGCTGTCAACCAGCACCCTCAGGTCACTTTCTGCTAGGCAGCTTCCCAGGCGCTTGTCCCTAAGCCTGTAGCACTGCCTGGGATTGTTGTGACCCAAGTGCAGGACCCAGCACTACACTTTTTTGAACCTCAGACAACCGGCCTCAGCTCACAGATCCAGCCTGTCCAGATCCCTCTGCAGAGCCTTCCTACCCTCCAGCAGATCAACACTCCTGTCCACCTTGTTGTCAGCTGCAAACTGACAGAGGATGGACTTGATCCCCTCTTCCAGATCAATGATAAAGATATTAAACAGGAGTGTTCCCAAAACTGAGCCCTGGGGAGCATGACTTGGGACCAGCCACCAGCTGGATGTAACTCCATTCACCACCACTCTCTGGACCTGGCCATCCAGCCAGATTTTACTCAGCAGAGTAAATTCTCCAATCCGTGAGCAGCCATGCTCACAACTACTTAGCAGTGTCAAGCAACAGCAAGGTACACATTTTAAGCCTTTTGCAGTCATTTGCTTCAGCATGTTTGATAAAGTAAAAAACAACATTTAAGCTCATGTATAAATGTCACAAAGAGGAAAAATGGCCATTTTACACTGTCTTGTTTGATGCTGTTACTAAACTGTAGATTACAAAGTGTGAAAATGAATCTGAAAACTCCTGCCAATGTTTGGCAGCATATGGAAGTGCTCCTTTTGAGACATTTTTTTAAAATAAGCAATCCAAGAAGAAAATTAGCCTGGGAAAAATTTGTCAATTGCTTAAAGCTGAGTTGGGCATAAAGCTGGAAAACTCAGGCTCCACTTAGGAAGGTACTTAGTGGGACACATAAAATACTAAGTCAAATTTTATTGTCATTACTTAATGTGTGTAGAACCACTAAATTCAGTGATGCTGCTCGTGGAATAAAAATACTAGGCTAAAAATTTCATTTCTAAAAGACAAGGAGGAGGGGAAGGAAAAGAAAATCAATAGAAGTATAAGAGAAAAATGCAAGAGCAACCCAAGCTGAACAAAACGTACAGAAGGATGAAGTGTTGACTAAGCATCATTGCAACCAAGTGGCATCAAAAAGAAATATTAAGTGAGAAATAACAACTTGGCAGGACAACAAAGCAAATCATCAAAGACTTAGTCATTACACTGAAGTATGCCACATAGCTGGCTTGTCTTGTCCTTTTTTCTGATTTCACCTCTTTTACTGATAGTATAACTGCCTATTATTACAAATTGCCAGCATATTCATAAAGTAAATGGCACTAAGGCAGTCCCTTTTTCTTTTAATAAACTAGAATCTCATACCAGCTAATTTTCCAAAGTACTTTTCAATTGTGGTGAAAGAAGATTACTAATTGCTTTAGGTTGGTAATTGCTCTACATACCAAAGGATTTTTTTAGTAAATGCAAAGATCCTTTGAAATCTCAAGAATAGAAAGCATTTTATTGCCCAATGGCTTTATTTTCACTGTTTCAACAGTATGACTTAAGTGAAGACACATGTGTCTTTACTGCCTGAGACTTCATCCTTGCTCTGCCGCACAGTGACAGAAACTGCTGCTTCCTACCAGTAGGGAGAGTTGGCCAGTCAGGCATCTTACACAGATGGCTGTTAAAGAAAATGAAATAATTTGGGGTTAATCCTTGAAGACTATTGCAGGACAATGCATTAAACATGCATAGAAATGCTTAATTCCTATGGCCAAAAAGAAAGAAAAATCACTGGTTATCTTTAGAAAACACAAGACATGGATATAGCCAGTCTTGTTCCTGGAATGAACTCATGGTTTCATTTTCATCCTACAGAAACTCTCCTAGGAAATATTCACCTTAGAAGAACTGAACCCAACAGCCAGTTTCTTATGCAGATATACAGTTTCTAAGAAAATCTGCTTCATAATTAAAACAGATGTTATGCCTAAAGTTTATCAGAATGTAAACACTTTTTATAAGGTGCACCACTAAGGAATTTTGCACAAAAAACAGACAAATTCCCTGAGACTGCCCTGTGATCAGCTGGCAAAGACTCTGTCTTGTATAGCAGGTTTTTATCAAGCCAGAAAAAAACATGTTGCCCAGAGAGGCAATAAATGCCTCATTCCTGAAAACATTCAAGGTCAGGTTGGACAGGGCTCTGAGCACCCTGATCTAGTTCAGAATGTCCCTGCTCATTGCAGTGGATTGGACTAGATGGCCTTTAAAGGTCTCTTGAAATCAAAGTATTCTATGGTTCTAAGATCTGCAAATAACTCATTCCTGAACAAAATAGCCATTTATTTAAGTGGCACATTTTTACTACGGAAGATGGAAAATGGATGCATACACACTTACAGGGAGACTGAGAGAGAAAGGGAGCTCCAGCAGCTGAGGCTGGCAAATGGCACTTCTAGGCTTTAGCCTTTTCTCTTGGAGCCAGTCCATTGTAGATAAACAAGGATTCAGAGAAAGACACATTGCTGCTCTAGTCTATTAACCAAAACTCTTGCTAGACATGTGGAAAGCCCAGGCTCACCTCCTTGCTCCAAACCAGAAACTATAACTGTCTTATCTCCCACATGCGGACCAAGTGAGCCTGTTCCACCAGTAATGTTTTTCATTTTATCCAGAATACTCACATTTAAATTTCCAATAGCAATTTAACCTGTACATTCTAGTAATAAAACTTAAATATTTCAATGTAAATGATAAAATCATCGCACTATATTTTTAGGTGTGAATCTGAGTGCCTTACTTAGGTCATTCAAATCTGAACTTTTGATTGTTGATTTTGATTTATTTTTACCTTGATTTTTACCAAGTGTTTATGGGATATTGTATACTTTAAAGTCACATGATGCTTGTAGAATGCTTGATCCACTTCTTAAAATAATGAAGAGTTAGGAAAGTGTCAAAAACTATTCAGATAAAATTTATTGTTTCAGCTAATCAGCAATAAATTCAGACAAAATTATGGGTCCTCTAGAAAGATAATTTTACTAATTATGAGGTTAAAATTGTTACATTAGAGGCTAAAAGTCATAAAGAAAAACATATTCTAGGAAAATTATGTCCTACTGTTCTGGAATAGTCATGTGAGTGCAACAGGAGTAAAATATTTATTTCAGAACTGAAAATGCTGAAACCTCCTGATGCTGCCTCTCAGTGACCCACACTGTATCGTTTCAGAAACCACAGAGTACGTGTCATCTCGGAAGAGAGTTTCAGAGATCACCTTAGACATTTCCAGGGATGAATTCTCATTCCAAGAAAATGAGTCTCTGGGTTATATAGACAGGTCTACTGAGTGCAAAGGATCACGATGAGGTATTCTTCTTTATATTTTTCATAACAATGAAGGATACCTCTCGCAATTAACTTTCCCTCCATTAGTAGGAATACTGAAAAATAGGACCAGCTTCTAGGAACTGAAGAGAAGGAAAGAGACAGGAGCTATTCTACAGGAGAAAAGACACTCTAAATTTTGTATGTAGCCAGGACAATAGAACAATGAACCATTTGAGGACCCTGATCTTGTACCTTTGTTGCCTCTGAAAAAAAAATGGAATGATCCTAAGGCTGCTGCAAAGAGTTACATCCCTGGGTTTCTATAGCGTCATGGGGGGAAGAAGCAGATAGGCTCTTCCTATAATTAGATTTTCTCTTATGTTGAATGTCCATAGTAACAAAGTAATGAGGTCTGTTCAGAGTTCATGGGCATCCCTGCTGTTGAGCCAAACCCCATGAACAAAATCAGTCCCACTTCTCCTGGAAGTGCTTCGTGCAGGCACACCAGGTTTTACATGAAGATCCTTCTTCAGGGATGTTGCCATGGAAGCTTCTTAGTAACTCGGCTCTGATAAGCCTTTGCTGTGCAATTTACCTGCTGGTGGTTTGACTGAGAGAGCCTTGGCACTGTGATTAATCTGAGACCCGTGGTGTGTTTGAGCTGACACTGCTATTATGCACCTGTGGTTTGCCTTGACTTGTTAGCTCTCCATTCAAACTGCTGGTTTTCCTGGTCACCCATTCTCCCTGCAATTCCTGCTCCATAGCTGCTAGTTTACTCCATGGCTGAGTATATTTTACCAGACAAATACATATTAGGGAAAAGATTGTAAAGAAATAGAGTAAATATTTAATGATAAACTGTTGCAACTAAACTATTTCTGCACATCTAAGGCAATAAGATGGTGATAATCAGGTGAAATAGTAACCTTGTGTAAATCATATGAGCTTTCTACAGACATTATTTCTGCAGAAACTTATTTTAACAAACTGAACATGTTTTATTTATTATTTTGCAGACTATTGTTCTTTTACAGATTCTGTCACTTGAAAGGGTAAGTAAAACTTTACCATTTCCATGTTAATAATTCCTCCTGGAGAGAAGGTGCTTCTGAGAAAGAATCCAGGTTCAACATTTTTGAACCTATTAACCACATATACTCACAGCTACTGCTTTCTCTCTGTGATTGCCCCATCTTGCTTTAGTGTAATGCACAAATGGATTTTTGGGGTACACACTACTTACACAGTTTGAATCATAATTATGTATCCAGAAGGTAAATGAACTGCACATGATCTTATTATGCTAAGATTTTGTACATCTTTGAGGTTTGAAAAAGATCTTTTAGGAAGTATGAATTGGTACATGGATCTTCAGAGTGGTTTAGCATTATGATCTTTTCAGTACAACAATAAGAAATAAGAAAAAGAACAAATAAGAAAGGAGAGAAAATCATAGATCATAGGACCAATAAGTTTGGAAAAGACCTCTGAGATCTTTAAATCCAACCATTAACCTAATACTACCAGATCCATCATTAAACCAATCCCTAAGAACCACATCTACACATTTTTTAAGCACTTCCTGGGATGGTGATTCTACCGCTTCCTTGGGAGCCTGTTCCAATGGTTCATTTAATTCTGACACAAATTTGTCTATAGGTGTGACCACATTAGATATGAGATATATCTGTCAAGCTGTAATTTTCTCCTCTTGGGGAGGATTCAATTTGGGGGGCTTTAAAATTCTATTAGATATTAAAACAGATTTCAGAAATGGCTCCAAAGTATTTTATTCCATTAATTCTTTGCTCCATAGAAGATGTATGTATTTTTGCTTCTAAAATACTATACATGGACATCCCTCCAGAAAAGGAATTAAGGTATTAAACTTTTTCCAGGAATTTTTTAAACAATATTTTTTACTTTTGTCTTTTATAATTTTTCACTCAAGAGGAAAGACATATTTCCTTTTCAATCAAATCTGCTGCAACTACATTCTGAACACATAACTACTGATCTTTTCACTGTGAGATCCAAACTTAATTTCTACTATATGTGTATTTGCCTTTTGAGACATATCTATGTAATCTATTACATAGAGATGTTTAGAGCATGCAATGTGAGATAAAATAGGATAGTTTGTCTGGTTCAAATTTAGACTTTTTATCTCCTGAAGGATCAAATTCGTTCTATCCTGATGAACTTAGTGACTCTTCCTTAATTAAAAAAAAAATTGTTCTACACCCATCAAATATTTCATTTAAGCAGTATAAAGACAGTAATATAAAAAAATGAAAACGGTAGGTGATATTGAACATCTTCTGAGAGTTGTATAGTTTTACCAACACTATCATTCCTCTTTTCATGTAAAGTCAAATTGTCAGTAGTTAAAAATCATCAAACTCAAAAAACACAGGTTATGCCTGACTAAAAAGAAGAACACTTCCAGAATGAATAATATTTGAAAAGCTTGCTTAACCTACCCTGTCCTAAATCTATTTCCACTGAAAACTAGAAAAACAGAATAAACATTAAGAAAATATGCTTCCTTTGAAAAATGTTCCCAATGGCTTAGATGGCTACAAGTAGTTGTTGGGATTAAGTCACTTTGCCAAATCACCAAGTTCAGCAAAACAAGCAAAGGATTGTGGCCCCAACTTCCTTGCCCCACAGCAGCCAACATAAAGGCATCATCAGCAATCCCTGGAGAAAAATGAGTGATCTCCATCTCCAACATGGCCCTTCCCATATTCCCTGCTGGAGGGCTATTCCCAGAAGGTTTCAAATCAGCTTTTAAGTTACTGCCTCAGCAGGAGGAGTTGCTCAAATGTTGTCCTCTCTGAGACATTATTTTTCAGTTTTTAGGCAACTTTTAATACTGGATCTGCTTGTATTTTTTTCCTTCATGCTAATTTTCAGCCTTTATTGATTTTGAGACAAATTGGTGAAGAAGAAAAGAAAAAGATACACAGAGGGAAAGGTCAGAGAGGAATATTATGAGGCTGGGGAGACAGGACAAAGAAAGAGGCATAGATGAAGAAAAGCAGATGGCTGATTGCCTGCTGTCTTTAGACTAAGACATAATAACTGCAGAAAATACACGGGGGAAAAAAAGATTTTTTATTATAAGGTCTGTAGTGAGAGTCCAGTCTAAGAAAATAGTCTGTGATTAATTTTTAGCTTCTGAACAGAGACAGTAAACATAATTCTGAGCACTTGAATAGTTTTTTCTACCTTTCCACTTTCACATTTTTCCACTTTAACATTTTTTTCCATAGCATATCCCATCAGCACACAAATCATTGAGTGACACAGAATAAAAGCAGCTGAAAAGACAAGGATTTGAGTGATATCGTGCCATATTTTTCCAAAATCCAGCCACAAAACAGTAACATTCAGAAGCTTTGATTTGTCTGACCTGCAGCAAGCACAAGTCTCAAGGCTCTCCAAGTCAGACTACAGGGAATTACTAGTACAAGCAATTACTACTACTACCATTTTATGGTCTGTTTTACTGCTCATGCTTTTCTTCTACAAGCCATGTTCAGCAGGACTTCTTCCAAGCAAAAACATTCAATCATTATGTTCATGCTTTCCATTGTGTTGCCTTTTTACTTCAGAAGTCTATAGGAAATACCATAAAATTACTTATTTTCCACCTCATTAAAAGGTGGATATGAAAATTAATCTCCTTTACAATCATATTTATTAAGTTTATTTTAAAAAAATGCTTTGAAGTAAACTACTCAAATAAATTGGAGTTAGACTTGAAAAAAACCCCAGATCCTCTGAAGTTCTGTGATTTTATTGCTTGATGTCTGCAGGTACTCAGCACTGCAGCTGGTGAGGTCATTTTGTTAGACTCCTTTGTTACCTGCTGTTCTGTAGTCTGATATTGGGGAACCTTCTAGAGCCACAAGAGCAGACTCAGGCAGGACCATCAGCTGATAAACATTTGTTGCTCATGAACACCTTCAGCTCCACCACTGTGAAATTAACTTCTTTTTTGGAATCAGAAAAACAAAGATGTGCTCAAAACAGCAGAAGAGCTACCTTGGGTTGAAGGCTTATTCCCCATTTCCCTGCCTTTCCCTTCTAGTCCTCTCCCTTCAAAACCCTGTAGTCTTTGATCCAAAAATGTGTTTATAAAAAAAACAGATACTGTCTCACAAACCACCCAGGTACTTCCAATAGGACTAGCTATAAGTTTGAGGAAGTAAAAGCTAAAGTAAAAATAGAGGGAAAATCCTGAGCATTTTCCAGAATAGTTACAGAGTAACAACCATTGATTTCTTCGCCATTATGACTGTATCTTACATTTACGATGCTTATGGGTTTTAGAAAACATAGTAAAGGAAATTTTGGGTACATCAAAGATGGAAATTTTCTACACTGAATTCTTCCTAACTGTATATCCTGCCTTCTTTAAAAATCTCTAAACAGATTTCTATCTAGCTCTTATGTGGAAAACCTTGCATCTGCTTTTATAAGAATAATTTGTTGAACTGCCTCTTTCCTCTTAAATAATAATAAAAAAAACCTACTTTAAAGGACAGTTATGCTGTCATTTGAGTGCTTCTAATTAAACCTACATAAAATTACCATGAATAAATGTCTAAGAAAAATAACAGTCATTTAGTATGAAAGCATTTTTTTTCCAGCTTGTTTTGATTATGAACATAATTAAATAAAGTATTTAATATTTGAAAGAGGGACCAATGATGGATATCATGTCCCTTTTTTAATATTAGAAAAAATGTATAAGTAACAAACATTGCTTTTGCTATGATTCCAGCAAGATCTTCATGGTTACTCTAGAATGCAAAGCTATAAACCAACATAATAGTCTACCTAGTTTATATACAGTCTGTCTAGTTTATATACATTCTATCTAGTTTATATATGTTTTGCAGAGATTATATGCTTCCAGTCTAGAGAAAAATGCAGAAGAATATGTTGTTCCTGAATTAATCAGCACGCTATTCCCAGAGAACCACTCAATGCATTCCTAGAGACAGTAAGAGATTGTCAAAATGCACTTTTTCTAGTGGACAAGTGGTGCTCAAACTGGCATTTGGAAAACACAAATTTATAAACCACTTCATCATATAGTACATTTTTAAGTGTACTTTTTTTGGGAATTAGGTGTACATCACTTCTGTTGGTTTCTACTTTCCTGATATAAATAATAAAACAGTGCACTGTGCCCCAGAGAACTAATCTAAAGCAAGCCAGGTCAGTGATCACCATGGAGACCTTTAAGAATTCATAAATGCTTAAAAAATAAAATCAGCTGTCCTAGAGGCAATTCCTGTCCTTTTTTAAACCTTCTTCTTTAGCCTCTGCCTCATATGGAGCTCCTGATACATGGTCTCTTTGCCATCCAACCACTCAACTTCACTAAATGCATCTCATTAATTAAGTACCTTTGATTATTCCTTTGACAAACTGTGTAAAAATTGGCCAGTAACTTTGAAAGCCATTAAAAGAGACAGAAAGAAAGATAGAGGTAACATTTTGTTTTCTTAATTTTACCTAAAAACAGGCGATGCAATTTGATACCTACTGAACTGTAAGCATTCTGTATGTAGCACAAGATCACCATGTCAGTCATGGCATGCCTTCAAAACTGACCAGTTTCCTAAGGCTGGAGAATAAAAGAAGATAGGATTCTGAAAACACTGTTATCTGACCCTCCACTCCAATGAAGCTGAGGTTTTTATAAGTAGGAACCGGCCTCAGAGAAGTTAAAGATGCATAGAAATTTCTCCTGTTTCAGGATAAATGTGATGCATAAAAATTAGTCCCTATAGTGGAATGCATTGGAGATCTGGATTGTAACAACAGAAGAAGGAAGGAACTATCTTCCATGAATGACTCTCTAATCTATTTTTTATATATAAGAAAAAGAAAAACCACAAAAAACCAAATCAAAAAAGAAAAAACAACAACAACAGAATAAATCTTTGCAGATGAGCTCTATACAAGGAAAAATGTCAACAAAAAATATGTGACAGCAAGTCCATAAAGAATTTTTTTTACAAGACATGGACCTGTTAAGTCAGGTTCAAAGGAGATCAAGAAAATTTTCAGAGGACTGGAACGTTGGTCTCTACAAAGAAAGCCTGAGGGGGTTGAGGTTGTTCAGTCTGGAGAAGAAAAGGCTCCAAGGAGACTTCACTGTGTCATGAGTAGCTTAAACATTAGTCCAAATAAGAAACCAACAGAGAAATTCATCATGTTTAAAGGGGACTTATAGGAAAGAGGAAGGCTTTTCAGCAGAACTTGTAAAGACAATACAAAGACAAACAGTTTTAAACTGAGAGTAGGTTTACACTGGAAGGAATTTCTTATGGTGGAGGTGGTAAGACACTGGAACAAGCTGCCCAGAGAACCTGTGGATGTCCCATTGCTGGAAGTGTTCAAGGCCAGGTTGGACAGGCCTTTGAGCAAGCCTAGTCTAGCAAAAGAGGTTCCTGCCACACACAGCAAGAGGTTTGGATTAGATGATATTTAGAGATGCCTTCCAACCCAAACCATTCTATAATCTTATCATTTTTATGCTGTCTAAGTCTAGTTTAATAAAGAAACCTACTTGTTCAACATAAATCAAATATATTATCCAAGGTTTATAAGATTAAAACTTGCTACCTGTAATCAGGAAAGACCTGTATAAACAACAATTTGTTTAGAAAAAACAGTTTCCAGAAGAAAGGAAAAAACCCACAAGTATTATTCATAAAAATTAAAATATTTATCAGGAAAAGAGGCGTTTCTGTACCCAAGCCCCATTTGTGGTTACTAAAGAAAGAACTCTCCTCAGCTATTGCAACTGCATTGAAATAAGGCAAGGGCATTGAAGAACAACCAATGCACATTTAGTGAAGAAACAGAGATGCTGACTCAGGGTGAAAAGGCCAAAATTAGGCAGAAAATAACCATTGAGTATTGAAAATACCAGGGGTTTAGAAATAAATGCATTATTTTCTTCCAGAAGAAGATTGGTTAACAGGAACAGGAATCACAATGATGAGAATACTTTTGGTCTCTGTGGTTGGGAAATAAGTGATGGTCTATGACACGTAGCTGAGTGCTTTGAAATAGATGAGAAAGACGAATGAGGAGCATTTCCTCCATTTTAATGACAGAAGATTACCACACAGACATTTCTGGGGACAAAATTTTCATTTACGTAAAAGCAAGCTACTGGGGTATGTATCTACTTGAACATATATCAACTGATTTCTCTGTCAGTTTCTTACTTGGACTAACAAGTTACCAATGAAAGATATTGAATTTGCAGAGCCTATCATACCTTGATAAGTGTGTTGTATCACTAGTTATCTGCTGGCTGGGTTAACATTTACAAAGGTGGTGGTTGGCTTAAAAACTGCATGTGGAAATCAAGGAGGTAGGTTAAATATTTTTTTTATGTCTACAGATTAAAATGACCTACATGGACAAAGCCTGGAGAAATTAGTCAAAGGTGTCACCACACACACACAAGGATACATTCACCTTTTGTGACATCCAACAGCTCACGGAGTACCAAAACATATGAAATGCTGCTTCATTTATTGATGGAGCAGAAATTAGTGGTTTTCCACTAATGAGCCAACAAGGCTCAGTTTTGGGGAGAGTCAGGAAGTATCTCCTGCTCTTCACCTGGACCTACTGCTTTGGGAAGTGCAAATTTTCTGCAATTCTGTCACACACATGCCTGGACCAAAAAAAAAGCAAAAGGCTCCTCCACCTTCATTACCTTACTGCTCCCTCTCTGAATCTGCTGGTATGATACTGCCTCGGCAATAAGAAGACACAACTGAGAGAAGTGTGAATTCATTTTTTCATAAAGCTTTCTGCCAATAGTGTTGGAGGACTGTGCTGTTGCACTGGAACCCCAGAGACTGCAAAGCTGTTTCATCCTAGGTAAAGGCTGACAAGGACGTGCTAAAGCTGGTGGCCATTCTGCTGTCATGAAAGCAGCTGAACATCATAAGCAAAGTATGACATGTCCTTGGCAGCCACTAAGCATACAGTGATCATTTGCATTTGCACCCATTTTATGAGTAGGTCAGTCACAGCCCATTTAAAATGCCAATTTTTACTATGTTAAGAACCGTGCAATTACCAGACCATTGGCTTTACCTCAATTTGAAGCTAAAATTGAAAAAAGAGGAGCCAACTATTGGAAACACTACCTACCCAAAGGAAAGGTCATGCCTTTGTCATATTTTCATAAAGCAGCATGATGTTGATTGCTTTTGATTCAACAATTATTTTATATTTGCCTCCTCTTTAAAACCCTAAGTAACCAACATCATGGATTTGTTTTCTAAAATATAAGTTGAAGTTTTTTTCCTTCCTACTAAATTATTTTTGATTCTTTGTATTTCTACAACTGATAGGATTGGCAGTATTTGGACTAAGCTTACATCCTACTTTTTACTTTAGGTACATTTATCATACTTTACTAAATCTCTGACAGGCTTGAAAAAGATCCTTTATAAAAAATTATACATACTTACTTTGTTTGTAAAATCAATTTTCAAGCTCAGTAGGAAACAGGAAGAGAGGATTTGAAACAGAGAAATAATTTTGGCAAAAGTAGATTATTGTTTTTGATTTGTCCAGCACTGATAAAACTGTAATTAGCAACATACTACATTAGCTAGAGAATTTTCCTAGTTATGGAAATGAGTATAGATTGGAGGTCTTTTAAAAAACTCATTTCAAAAGCAGGCAGAAATCTTGGGGTATTCTTGAATCACAGGGGAAATGGAATAATCCTCAAGAACTTTGACTGACTTGCACTGAAATTTTTCTTTCTAAAGGGCAAAAGAAAAAAAAATAAATAGGAAATAAAACTTATAAAATATTCTGAAAAGTAAATTGTCAGATGTATCCTATCCTGATGCAACAAATCTGCTTGGTTCCAAGCAACCAGATTGAAGTATCCAAGTAGCTGGATTGGAGAGCCTGGAAATTTCTCACAGCTCTACTAGATGTGGTCACCTGGGGGTCCCAGAAAACTGGAGACCTCAGAGAGAAGCCTTTGCTGTGACCAGCACTGGTCACGGTCCTGTCCACTTGCCCACATGTGGGGCAGGAACACAGCTCAGGAGATTCAAAACAGGGATTCCCATGAGATGCCCATGAGTTGGGCAGGAGGAAAGTTTGGTCCAGTCCAGCAGCCTAAAGATATTTCTGGCGTGGGGAATAATGCTGACTTAAAGTGGGTAGAACAAACCTTTTAGCAACCTTATGTGTAGAAGTAGCCTTTTGGCATCTGATATATCATGGCCCTAATTACTGGATCGGAAACAGGAAAATGAAGAATACCCATCTCTACCCACAAACTCCTTTTGCTGCACTTAGCGGTAAGGACAAATTAGAGCCAATCAGATAAATGACAGGAGCATTCCTTCTGTCTAACCCACCTATCCACTATATCATTTCCAGCTAGTGTGAATTCATCCTACTGCTTTTTTAATTTTTTTAATCAAGATCTCTCTGATATTTTAGATCTTTTCCCTGAAATTTATGTGACAGGAACATCCAAAATTACTTTGTGCTAACCTGTCTTCCACATCATAAATTTTCAATTAAAAGAGAAATGCAATAAGAAGCATTTGATATTCACAACAGTCCATATTGCTGTCCTTATACAAACCGCAAGGAAGCTCATTATGTTGTCTTAGCACACTCTGTTTCTGTACAATATAGGGTCACAAAGTCATTGAGACAATGCTTCCCTGACACAGGGGAATTAAATAATTCTTCAATTTTAGCTCCAAATGAGTTGTAAATGCTGATGCCCATCTCCTAAAATGCAAAAGTGCCATAGTAGGCTCAAGGCACGTAAGGACTCATGGTCATTCCCGCTTTCAGCACCCACAGCCAAGACAGCCACTGCACTGAGTGCTTGACCACCATGATGGCTGCTGAGCCAGTGCTACAAGGAACAAAGAGAGTCCGGTGGTAGGACAGCCCCTAAGACCAGTGATTCTTCCAGGTTAGGGTGACAAGAAAGGCTTCCCCCAGGATGCTTAGCTTTGTTATGTTAATGTAACCCCAGCTCTGCTTCCCTGGTTGGCCGTTGGCCTCTCCGCCCCTTTGTTACCTTATATGTCCCATGCCCTAGAAAGTTCTCCACTCCAGGTTCCCCCCCATCGGCCCTTGCCCCTCACCACTCCCCCAGAGTTTCCCCATTGGCTCCCATTCCTTAGTCCCACCTGTGTGCTGTCCCCGGGGTCCTGGGAGAGGGGCCCTGGGAGGGAGACACGGGGTTTCCCTGCCCCTGGTCAGCCTCATTCCCCATTGATTGTTTTGTGTTCTCCTGCGCGGGCAAGGACCCTCAGGTCCCGTGATTGCCTCAGTTCCTGAGCAGAGCCCCGGCCATGCGGCTGGGGAAATAAACATCTCTGAAATATCTACCAAGAATCAGTCCATAGATATTTCTTTTCCACGAGCCTCGTTGTCTGATACACGTTGCAGTATCTCCAAACTCCGAAGAATGTTTGACTTAACTACTCCGAAGAATGTTTGACTTAACTACACTTCAGTAGCTAGGAGGTCCATAAAATGCTTCATAACTTTTGGGACTGCTATTAGGTCTTGATAAATAAATTAGTCTATAGTCATGTAAGCAGGCTTTGTTCTTTGCTTCCTTTAGAATGTTAATAGCCAATTAACGACCACATGGTTTGTGCCATTAAATTAGACAAGTGCTTCATGCCTACAGACTCTCCTAATGCCATTCTTTAGAATGATATTAAAGTTGTTCTTAAATACAAAGGGAAAAATTACTGAAACCTGAAATCTTCCCCCCCTGAGAAATCCATCATCGATTTGGTATATGTTAGACTCCAGTATTACATACAAAAGGTTCAGAACCTTTGCTCTAAGGAGATTATAGTCCTACAGGGATATAAAAAATTTATTGGAGTTTCACAGACAGCTATTTTTTATCCTGTTTTGGTTGGATTATATTCTGTCTAGAGAGAATGAATAAGGGTCTCCTGACCTCCTAAAGATGACTGGGATTACTAGGTTAAATTTCACCCTTATGCCACAGCATGGAGCTTTCTTTCTTGTTTCTGTTTATTTTTCCTAAAAATTCATCTTTATGTCCAAAATTTACTTTGAAATTGTTGTAACATTTTAGTTTTCCACTGTGCAGTACATAGCTACACTTCAGTGTAAAAAAATAAAATTTTAAATTAAAATTATTTTTGTCCCTAGGAGATAAAAAATATAAAATACCTCCATAGTTGTTTCCTCTCATTGTATTTCACAGGGTGCTGCAAGAGTGGCATCATTGATTTTCATGTTTACTGTGTCTCAATAAAATACACATCGATTTAGAAATAAAAAGGCAGTTTTCTAACCCCCTGCACCTTGGAGACTCAACATCACCACCTAGAAGAAGAGAAGGATTTTATGCTCTTTTTTTATTCCATTCCAGAAATTCTTTTTTCATTTTATTCCATTCCAGAAATAAACATTTTTTAGACCAAACCGTTAGCACTGCTTATATTTCAGTAATTCTAAAGTTTTTACCACATCTTCTGGAGACAGCTGTAGCACTATCTTACCTTGTACAGTGAGATTCATCAGTCCATAATCTCCTTCAACCGTGGGTACACATAACTTCTTTAGTTTGGCCAGTATTTCTTTGACGTGACACTGTGGCTTTGTTGGATCAGAACAGTCATGCTTTCAAACATCATCAAAAGGCTATTTCATCAATCAAGGTTTCCCCTACAAGATCCTGGGTTTTCTAGCACAGTGAATTTCTGAGCAAAAAAACCCTGGTAATTGAAAACAGTTAATTTGTTTCCATACAACTGCCATTATCTAGGGCAAGGATAAGGCACTTTTTAATATGCTTTAATAAAGTGTTTTATCTTAGTGATGTTTTCTTCCTTGTAAGAAGGTCTCAGGTTGAGATCCTGGCCTCACTAAATCCTGATTGTACCCAAAATTGTCGGTCATCGTCTGTCACTTCTGCCACTCCCTCAGCCTACTAAAAATGAAAGGGTATGAGGAAACCAGGCTGTGGTTTCTCAAGCAGCCACAAGAGCTTCAGGGAAGTGTTCTTTGGAGAGACTGCATAAATGTTTTCCCTTTGATATTCCCCAGCTATGCTTTTTAACCTTGTAAACAAAGTCTGCAGCACCAACAAGCCTCACACTATTCTTCAACATTGAGCTGGTTGTACATCTGGACTTGAAATAAAAATGTTTTGCACCTGCATTGAAAAAATAATAGATAGATGTATTCAAACACACAAGGGCTGTAAAATTTTGACCACTTTATTGTGTAATGCCAGCAGGAGCTTTAATTCCCTTGCTGTTAGTGTGTTGAAGATTTCATGTGCTGGAGCATGTCTTCCCTCACTGTGGTCAGCGAGACCCCTGCCAGCACTTCCCAGGACCAGGCACTGCCTCAGCCCTGTGCTCCTTCAGGGAACACAAGTGAGACATTTACTTCCATATGCCACAAAGACCAAGCTACAGAAACCACCAATGTTACAAATCTTGGCAGGTATCAAAAAAGAAAATCCATGTGAGTGAGAACAAGACTTTTAAGACAGTTTGTATATTTTTTCAGTGTTTTTACACCTTACCGCCAACAATGTCAGTTACGATCTTCTGGTTTACATTAAAAACCAGAACTCTCTCAACCACAACTTCTTCACATAAAACAGGTAAGACATTGGTCCAGTATTGGTCCAGGACAATATGTATTTATGGCAGTGCTATTATCATTTTACAGATGTTTCCAAAGCTAGCCAAGCTGTGTTCTGACATTTTGTTTATTCTTGAAATTTCAAAAATTAAGCCCACATTGAAGATTAACTTGTCCTTCAAAATGTATAAAAATTTCCAGTTTGTATACTATACAAATCAATTTCAGTTTGAAAAAATGCCTGATTTAATATTTGTCACAGAACCTTATAACAGCGCTCATTCAATCCAAACAGCAGGAAAAAAATCATAGAGCATGAAGGACATCATACATCTTGTAAAGCCCATCCTTATTTGTAATGAACACCAAAAAAACATGTTTCAGCTCAAAGATCCTTAATTCTCATCGAAGTATTATGAAATTTTTTATAGTATTTTTAATCTTGATTCTCGTATCAAAATGCTATTTTAAATGTTATTGGTAAACAGACACTATTTTTAGAACATATTTGTTGAAGGACAAACGTTGGTTAAAGTATTTTTGATCTGCGACAGTGTCACATAACTTCTGAAAACACATAATATTGTCCATGTATATACATGGGCATGTCTGTGTGTATGTATATGTAAACATAAAGATAAATATGCAAATGTAAAACTATAAAAATGGATTTAAATTTTTAAAAGCAATTTTTAAAACCTCTTTTGTGCTGCACTTTTCAGATTACCGAGGATTTTTATCTTGAATTACCGTGGTTAAAATTTACTTATTTAAATTTTCAGTGTGGGAAGATTCCCAGGCTGGGCACAGAAGAGCCAAAAGAGACAAAGGGAAGATTGCTTGGTTTTGACTTGGCTTTATCTGTGCAACTCTCCCTCCTGTGCATATGCATTACCATGGAGATTTTGAAGGAGATGAACTCTTTTGTTATTACCGTCAGGATTTCTGCTTCATGCAGGGAACACATTCAAGAGAGAGATGTAGTGAAAATACCAATATAGCTTTATTCATTATGATTGGTGTGAGCTGGTGCCAAGAGCAGCTCAACACCATCATTACAGCTGTGGGATCCTGCAGGAGTTCAGGTTCCAGTTTAATCTTGGACACAAATTTCTTCGTAATGTTGAACAAGTCCTGTTGGGCATCACATTTGCTAAGGGAAAGGCAGCAATATTCCTCCATTTCACAATGACAGGTTAAGGCTGAATTAAGTAGCATTAAATTATTAGCATACAGATTAAATACATAAAATTAAATAGCATACAAACATGCATTTGCTCAGACCTGGACAATTGTAAAATAAATTCAAGTTCACTTCAATGCTGGGTGAAAAGAAGTTGCATGGGCTGTGTGGCAAAACCTCTCTTCACTCTGATCTTGGGATACTTATAAATCTACAAAGCCTGTGGCCTCTCATTGCTTTATTTTACTTTAATTTACCAACTATAACAAGTACCTATCTCCACAGTTAGGAAGAAAGGTGAACAAATCAAATACACATTCATCTTCTATTCAACATCCACTCTCTTCTAACCTTGCGCAGATCAGGAATTCCTCATTTCAGAACCCTGTTGAAATTAGGTTTATTTTCTAAATTTTTTTCTGTTCTTTACCCCAACTGATTCTTATACAGCATCTTTATGTCATGCATCTTTGTGGTGGGTTGATCTTTGCTGAATGCCAGGTGCTCACCCAGCTGCTCTCTCACTCCCCATCCTCAGCAGCACAGGGGGAGAAAATAACATGGAAAAGCTAGTGGGTTGAGGTAAGAACAAGGAGATTACTTATGAAGGACTGCAGTTCCTGCCAGAAAACCTGCTCCTGTGTGGGCTCTCCATGGTCTGCCAGGGACATATCCACCTGCTGCAGTAAGGATATCTGCTCTGCTGTGCTCTGCTGGGCTCTTGCTGGGCTGCAGGGAGACAGCTGCCTCACCATAGTCTCTACCACAGGCTGCAGGGAAATCTCTGCTCCAGCACCTGGAGCACCTCCTATTCCCCTCTACACCCCTCGGTGTCTGCAGAGCTGTATCTCTCAGATATTCTCACTTCTCTCTCAGAGTTGCTGCACAGCATTTTTTAGCCTTCAGTATCTTTTCCAGAAGCAACAGCAGCTGATGGGTGCAGCTCTAGGCAGTGATGGGTCCATGTGGGATCTCACTAGAACTGGATTTTACTGACATGGGAGCAGCTCCTAAGCTCTTCTCAGGGAGACCATCCCTGCTGCCTCCCCCCATACCAAAATCCTGCCGCATAAACACAGTCCCATAGACTTGATTGCATCTTTCCCACTCTATTTGAATATCAGTTCACCTTAGGCCCAAACTTTGGGACGCATCAGACTCCAGTGCATATATGAGAAATATGAGAAAAGAAGATGAAGATTCATAAAAAGGTACTTAAGAGTTCTTTTTACACTTTTTGGAAGAGAGAGAAACATTTCATCAATCTTGCAAAGTATTTGCCTCAGTATCTGACATTTGCTAGAGGCAATATTTATCATTTTCTTCCATAGCAATTCATCGTTCTCTTTCAGTACCACTTGAATGACATGACACTGTTTAAAACCCACTGTGAAGTCTGTAAATCAGTTTAGTGCTTAGAACACATGAAATTCATTATTCAAGCACCAGTGCTATTGGCAGTATATCAGAAAGGTCAAATGAGCAGATTAAAACCTTGTAGTATGAATTAAACATGTCAGTTGATCTTTATGACATCAAATACATTTCACACAGGCAAAAGAGTTCCTGTTAACAAATTTGGGCACATCTTTTGCACTTGCTGCTTGAGGAAGTGCAAAATATGTTTGGAGAGAGACAGATGACAAGCAATGAGATAATAAGGATGAGAAATTATTCCCATCATTTTAAAGGGAAATGTTGACTGAGAGTTTAACAGAAAGAGCATAAATGTTAATCCTCCTAAAAAAAAAATAATTTGACTAAATAGATGGACAAACTTTTGCGTATGTGAATACCATATATACAAATAAATAATCCGTGATTTTTAAAGCATCCTATAAACAGTTTACAGGGGTCAGATTGTAGGCTGTATGCAGTCATTGCTGATATAGGAAGCATAATTCTGAACATATCACATAAATCAGAGTCCAGTAGACTAGAAAACCCAGACATAGGAAAAAAAAATCCAGAAGCAGAGAGTAATGCAAATTCGTAATCATTATGCTAAGGAATCCAGTTTGATCTGCATTAAAAAATAAAATAAAATATATCAAGGAAAAGGTGAACTGAAATATATACGAATATTCTGTGCTGAGTTTTTCTCCTGGTCCCTGAAAGCAGCAAGCTCCCAAGAAAGTACCTGCGACTCATTTTTCTCCCTGACCTCTTTCAGATAAGAAGTCATCCCTATATATTGGAGGCACCAGTATTTATAGTCAACACCTCTTCAGACAGGACTGGCTTGAGAGAGTTTTATTAAGAAAAGGCTATTCACAGTTTTTATGGCCCACAATCACAATTACCACAATTTTTGACACACTTCACATTTAGTCTATATTTCCAAAACAGTATAACCACTGGATGCCAAAGCTGTTGGATTCCACTGATCAAGATTGTTTTATAGATTTTTGGCATTTCTTATGTTTCTCTGCAGTTATCTTTGGTCTCCATTTAGTTTGCAGGTTGTGTGACAGACACCACCTCTGCAGAAAACCACAGGAGAATTCAGATTAGAAGGATCTGCAGGGATCCAGCCACCTGCTTGAACTAGGCTGAGCTCTGAGGTCAGCCAGACTGCTTAGGGCTTAATCCAGTCAGGTCTTGAAAAGCCCCAAGGATGTGAACAGTACAACTGTGCCTGTGACACTGTCTGACTGTCACTCGGAGAAAATGTGCATGTAGCCTAAACTTCCCTTATTTCAGTGTGTGCCTGTTGTATCCTGTCCTCCCATCACACACTGTTGTGAAGAGCCTAGCTCCCCCTTCTCAACGAACTCTCCACAGGTATCTGGGGTCTGCTCTTAGGTGCCTCCAAAGCTGTCTCCAATCCAGGCTGAAAACGACCCCATCCCCCAGCCTTTCCTCATGAGGTGAGTGCTCCAGTCCCTGACCACAACAGCCTTTTGTTGATCCTGCTCCAATTGACTGATGTCTTTTTCTCTTTTTTTTTTTGGTTGACTGACCTGAAATTGAATGAATAATTTTGATGTGATCTCAAGATAGCTGAGTGCAAGGGGCTCTGGTTATGTGGGTGTGATGCTTTTGATACCACCCAAGATGCCATGGCCCTTCTTTCCAACAGGGCAAGCTGGGTTCATGTGCCACTCCGCGTCTGCCACAGCCCCCAGAGCCTCTTCAGCAGGGCTGCTGCCCAACCAGTCCACGCCTGTCACACCTTGCTGACACTCATTATTCCTTCCTGGACTTTGACAGTCAGTAATTTGACTTTACTGAATTTCACAAGTTTCCTGTTGGCCTGTTCCTCCAGCCTGTCCAGGAAGCTCCCTGCCTTGGAGCATATGGGCTGGTCCCCTCAGTTTGGTGCCATCTGCTCACCTGATGAGTGTGCAATGTTGCATCCTCCAGGTGACTGACAAAGATACAAAGGTCCCAGGACAGACCCCTGTGATGCTTTGCTTCTCACCAGCCTCCAGGAAGAATACATCCCATCAACCACCAACCTCTGAGCCCAACCATCCCACCAGCCTCTAGGGTTTGGCACACCACAGTTGTACATGCTAGGCCTTTTCTGGTGGAAAGTTTTTTCCTAACTGAGTTTTCTTGCCTGAATAACTGCATCTTCCAGATGTCACAAAAAGAGAAAGATCAAACTAAACAGACCTAGGTTTTCACATGAGGCTATTTACATTGAGCTAGGCCATATAAGTGTTCATGGCTTTAAAACAATAAAATACACATGCAGACAAAAAAGAGAGAAAAGTGACCAACACTCCATGGGAGATCAGTATTACAACTCAGCAATCATAAAAGACTGCTGAGAAACAGAATAAAAAGAAATGTCAGTCTGAACCCTATGGAGTAGTTAGGCTGTTTCTACTGCTGGTGTTTTAGTCTTTAAATTGCCATTTTTCCACAGCAAATTAAAGGAAAAAGAAAATAGCTTTGCTTGCATCTGCAGCTGTCTGTGAAGTACGACAGCAGAATCAACAACAGCACTACAAGAATAACAGTTATGTTTGGCCAAAAGGAATTCATCATAGAAAATATCAGATCACTGGTTAAAGAGGTCAGTGACTGTTTCAGTCAATTGCTGTTGAAACACCTGGGTACCTCCTGGTTTCACAGCAGAGCAGTAGCTATTTTCTGCTCCTAATAAATTTTGAAAGGACTATATAGTGATGAGAGGCCTGATCCCATGATAGTGCATACACATAGTTTATACATTCTGTAAATTTGTGCAAACTCTGTAAACATAACTTGGGTAATGTAAGTTTCCCTGTGCCAGTGATGATTAGGTATCATCAGGTATTCCAGTCCTCCAAGCTAGCGCCTACCACAGCTCTAGAGAATACTGCTGCTCATGTCCAGATCTTTCCTTCAAAAAAAGCCTCTAGCAACATGACCTTGCCAGTTCCCAAGCTTCAGAAGAGAGTGCATCACACCAACATCCTCCTTTAAAGGTCCCTGTCAGCCTGCGGAGAACAAACCTGCCAAAATTGATCCCTGGATACTGGACTAAAGCAGAGAAATGAACATCCATGCCCACACATAGCTTCAATTCCTCTTAAAATAAGCACACCACATTTGGGGCTTTATAAGTCAGCAGCTCTGGCTGTATATGTCAAAATTTAATGTCAAGCAGAGTTCTCATTCCAAATGCTCAGTCACAAGGCTTTTCCTCTCTCTGTTAAAAGAGCAAACTGGTATCACAGTGCTGTAAGCATGATGAGTTCCTTGGAATAGAGTGGCGTCTCTCATCACTCAGCTTCACCCTTGCTATATAATTTGTATATCCAAGCATCTCCAATGTTACTATTATAATAAAACTCTGCAGCTCCAATTTGGATTGGTTTATTTCAGTACCACTCAAGTTTTTCCTTTGTAGCGTAGAACCTGCATTTATTCTGAACAACTGCCCTTTTAGTTGCAAAATTGATCAAGCAGTAATCCATCCACCCAACAAAGTTCCTCAGGCAGGATAATTCTCTGTAATATATCACTGCTCTGATTTTAGAAGCCTGAACAATGCAATTTCCACCATATTGCATTTAAGCTCTTTTGAGATTAAACATACGTTTTTTCTTTTCGTGGTAAACAGCTTACCACTCTTATTTGCACCCACATATAATGGTGAAACCAATGGGATCCAGTCTGGAACTGCTCTGTGGCTTTCCTTGGTGCCTGGAGAAGTTTCCTCCCACAGACTCAAGACATCCCAAGGGCCAAATTAATGAGCACAGCATCTCTGGCCTAATTCCTGTACACTGGAAATGTTGCTTCCCTGGAGCCAAAATATCAATTTACTGCTCTTTGCCCAGGCACCCCAGGTTTCTAAGACTCAGGAGAAAAATATCCATAAAGAGAAGAGACATTCTTTCTGAAGCAGGCATTTCATATCTCTAATTGTACGTCTGTGCTGCCGTTACAAGCATCTGAGACTCAGGGAAAGCTAAAACATTGTGGCTTAAATTAAAATAATCATCAAAAGCATTACAGATAATGCAGTGCATAAGCAGTCAAATTACAAATGGCATTTGCATTTTTACCTTCAGAAGAATCAATCCAATTTTAACTGAAATAAACCTACTACCATAAAGTTTGAGAATCATAGAATTTGCAGAGTTGGAAGGGACCCCTCAGGATCATCGAGTCCCACTTCTGGCCTAGCTGAACATGTAATAATGAAGATGGTTTTTACTTGCAAATTTGTCCTTTCTTCCTTCTTGTTTCCTAAAAATATTCTTTTTAAAGTGTCAAGCGTACTGCATTTGCAGATCTGTTAAGCAGAAGAAACATCTGTATCCCGTGATTGTATTTTCCTGTACCTTTAGATCAGCAGAAACCTGTCTGGTTTTCCTTTGCATTTGTATAATTTGTCATAATTAAGTATCACAGTATTACAAAGGGTTAAGAATGTCACCACCTATAGTGAAACTGCTGCCCACTGTGACACTGAGATTTTTTTACATGATGTTTTTCAAGGTGTGTGCTTCGTATGGAACTTTCCAACCTCCCTTCCACCCCCATTTGCATTTTTTCAACTTAAATGCGATCTTAGAGTGTTTTGTCTCCAGGTCCAACCTGCCTAGGTAGCACTGAGTTATTCTTCTGATTTAAATGCCTTTTGCATATTGTCACTCCTGTGGATGTTATTTTTCTACCAGAGTATTTCCCAACAATCTGTACATTCCAGCTCTGACTTAAGTTTATACAGATATAGATATATAGACATAGATAAAAATAAAAAAGGAACCTTGGCTGGTTTCTTCCTGCACCTTCTTTAAGTTAGCAGACTCCACAGTCTAGGACTATCATTCTGTCGTCTTCCACGTCTTGAGTGTAAAGTACTGACGTAATACAGCTAATGCATCAGTTCAGAGAGCAAAGGGGTTTTAAATTAACCAAGTGTGTTTGGAGCCTATGGAACTGTCATATGAGCTACAGCTATCACTGCAGCTGTGCCACCTCAGCACACAGTTACATAAAGCAGGTGCTTAGACCCTGTGTCAGTGTGAATGTGTTTTGTATGAATTTCTGCTGCATCTTTCTGCCTTCTCCTCAGAAACTAGGTAAAGTTAACGCTTTTAGTTGACCACAGAAAACAGATTTTCCCCATGTCCTGCACAGGGGCTTGTAGGACCGCACAGAGGTTCACAGGAGGTAAGGCAGGCTGCAGGCAACCACACTGCCAATCCAGGCACCTGAATCCATTGTGAGTCCATCTGCCCCGGGCCAAGCAGAGCTTTGTGCAGCATCAGCCCTTAACATTTTCAGGAGCTCCAGTTCTCCACCAACAGCCTGATCACAGGGTATTGAGGTGCCTTCTTGGGCTGTGACTATTCAAATGGGCTTCAGGAAAAGGAAGAAAGTTGGGTCAATTCCCTGTTGGATAAGGATCTCCATTACTGTAGCTCTGTCAACATAAATTAAATTTTCTCATTCTGGTAGGCACAGTGTGTGACTTAGAATTCATTACTAATATTTGATAAGCTGTTATTTTTGGAAAATTGGTTGTTTTATTCTCACCCACAGATACAGCTTCAAGCAGTTACATATCCAAGATAGGCTTACACATAAAAATGTTCATATATTGTTGAGTTCATTCTGGGTTCTTAGACCACAGGGCCAGATTCAAGTAACAGCAAAGTTCTTTGAGAAATAAGGAGGACACATAGAACGGGTTCTTGACAATGAAATGTGTCAAAGTCTTTCACTCATCTTCCTTGTAAAGACTGCATTCCTGGAGTTCAGAAGTGCCTTTAACTAACAGGTGAAGACCCTCCCAGCCAGAAGTGCAGGAGAAAGGATCAACATAAAAGGATTTTGTCTGAAAAGCTAAAAACTGTGTTCTGAGTATAATAGTCCTTGAGAAGTCTTGATGTCCCAAAACTGGAACAGAGCTTGGAACATAAATACCAAGATTGTTTCCCTTATCACATAGCAGATTCAGCTGAAGCACTTTTCTTTCTTAACCTACCACGTGAGTGAATAAAGCAGAAGTTATAGCCTTCCAAACATTAAATATATTGGTCTGTAAATTCCCAAGAAGCAGATTCCTCTTGCAAAAATGGGTTTTATCTTTTCTCAGGGTTTCCTTCTAAAACTCCACACCCACTCACACAGAGCAAAATTAATTACAAGCCATTGCTTCCACCATTATTATTACTGAACACCACATTCAATTTGAGACATAGGTCTCAAATATCACTTCTGCAGAATTCTTTCTGCTTGCTTCTAGTCAGAAGACTGGTGAAAGGGAGGAAATAAGGTAATTAAATCATTCCTCTCACTCATAAGAGCATGCACAGCATTCAACTAAATTTATATTAATATCCCTGAGAATCGTAACTTCTTAGGACGGTTTGAGAGCCCATGTAAATTGAAGTTGCTCATTTGAAAGCAAGAGATGCTTTAGTATAGGTAGCTCCTTCAAAGTGGCAGTGATTTATTCTATCTGAGAATCTAAACTGGAATCTGGAAAAATCAATGCTACTGTAAAAACATCATCTTGTATAGAACCTGCTCAATAAATAAAATGCATTTGCTTTAGGACAAACAGATTTCCAAGGCTATTTTACAGAAATACTTAGTCCAAACTGAGCAAAGCATCAAATTCTGAATATCAGGTGATCCACAGAGCTTACGGCAGTCTTCTCCCCATACAATGGACTTCTTGCTCAGCCTCCACTTGGAGTGGAAGCAAGTGTCCTCCTGTCCTTGCCCAGCTCCAGCTCCTGTCCCTTGCCCAGCTCCAAGCCATTCTGCACTGCAGTGGTTTTCTCTACGGAGAACTAGGGCAACACTGAAGAACAGGGATCACAGTCACCATTTGCCACATGGTGGGGCCCAGCTCTTGGCCATGCTGTACACCAGCTGCCCTGGTCAAACACAAAAGTCTGATGTGCCACTCGAGGATATCAGTGAGCTTGTCCCCTTTTACTGCTGATGAATACTCCCTTTTAAACTGTGGCAAAGCACAAAATGCCACCCAAATTCCCTTTCATAAATACATTATTCATCCCACATGCATGTTTTTCAGACTCCTGCATATGAAGGGGCAGACTGAGCAGGGGAGTTTGGTGTAGGTGAAGGGGAGGTCTTTTGCCACACAAACGATTGTGTGACCTACTGTGAAAACGGCACATGCAGCCATGCAAACACCAAGTGCACTCACCAGCTTTCCTGTTGGCACACAGCCACCACCATTCCTGCCATCACCAGCTCCATGGGGCAGCACTTGGGAAGTCCTGCTTGGGCCCACCACCCTGGTGGTGGCTGCAGAATGTACCCATGCCAGTGATGGAGGATGACTGACTCAGGACAACTTCGCCTTCCAGGGTCAGTGTCTGCTGCTTCTCTCCCTTGGACATGTTGTGGAGGGTGACTGAAGGAACCTTCCCAACCTTGACCCACCATGACTTGGGCTTTTCTGGATGATCACTGGTCTGGCATCTGGTTGGATATTTCCTCAACCATCTTGTCATGATTTTATCTAGTCAGCACTGGTCTCAGCAGACCTTGCATCCATCTAGTGGTAGTTTGAAAAAAGGGCATTTAGGGTCAACAGTTCCCTTTTGAGTTGTATTGATTCCTTGCATCTCACCAGTTAGTCTCATAGCTGTCTGGCAGGCCCTGGGTTTCAAGGGAAGGCTGAGTAGTCTTCCCCACACAGCCCAGCTTCTTTGCAACCATGTTCTGGAAGAAGCTCAAGATTTGCATTTTATTCCATATTTTTGAATAAATCTGTTCCTTCCCATCTTGAACAAGACTACACAAAGGCCACATAAAATGGAAAGTGGCACTGAGTGAGATTGTTGCTATCCATGGATTAATTCCCAGTCTGGCCAGCTGTACATGCACGTTTCTGATTTCAGGTTAATAACCAAAGACACTCCATGATCAGATGCAACTGCAGGAAAAAATAGTGTAAAGACTCAGTGACCAGTGTCTGGCCATTGCATTATCCCATCTCAGTAAGAACTGGAAACTTCTGGGAGAGAAATTGAAAGCAATAAAAGGAGTAATTGTATAGCACTATTTCGTGAACAGGGACTGGTCATTTTCCCAAAACAGACTTTTTCTCTAATAGGATCAAATACACTGAATCAATACTTCAACCCAGATGGGGTTCATGGTTTCCAGAGGAACCTTTCTGGAGGAAGGTACACATTTACAAATACTATTGATATTTTAAGGGACTATGGCTAAAGAGAGCTCTGTTTAATTTTGTTTTAATACTGTTACCGTGGTTTAGGAGAGGGGGAAGGGTAAGGGGAAGAAGAAGGGAAGAGGAAGGGAAGGGAAGGCTTTCTGTCCTGACACATTACAGCACAGACCAGGTGGGGCTGGAAAATGCTGCTGTTTCCCTAGAAATATTGTATCTGTGGCTGCAGTAAACCCAGGAGGTTAGTGAGCAATAAACAAAAGTATGTTTGTTACTAGCTCGTGTCCTTACTTCTATTGAGTCTCATGTTTCTTTGCCAGAAAGAGCATCATTAGCTTTCCTACTTTACCTCCCAAATTTATTCAAGTAGTACAAATTGTGGAGGTTATTCCTCAATTACACTTTCATGCATTTAGATAGAAAGACATATGTATACACAGACACTCAAAGTGTAAGATAATTTTTATATAAGTAATATGTGTAAATGATATACTAATAACAAATAAATAGTTTATTATATATTTAGGAGGTTTATATATAAGCATATATGTACATCTAAAAACTTTTTTTCTAGAAAGATGCATGGAATCAGCAATCAGAGTTGCTGCATATCTCAGAGTTTCACTATAATCCAGTAACCTGTTACTGAATTCCCTGTTTTCCCAGTTCAACTCACTCCTTCATTTTCCTTCACCTCCAATGCTATGAATAAGGAAAACTACAGCAACCTCCCATCTACATCTTTTCTAGAGGCCTCCAGTGTACTAACACAGTACAAGTGCTCACTCTTTAGTATTACCACTGTACAAGTCCCCTCCAGGTTTTGTTATCTGGAATTGGTGAAGATTCCCTGGCCAGAGAAAGAAAAAATTCCTTAGAAACCATTATTTTATGGAATCCTCACTAAAAACAGTTAATTCAAGGAGTTAGTTCATCAAGAAGTTTTCTTTTAAACTGTTGTGTGTTATCTGTTCTTCTCCTTATCCACCTACTTTTCTGCTGACCACTCGCATTCATCTTTGCAAACAAGGTTTTATGCAGGAACTTTTAAATTAGAGCCTCTGTATAAATATGCCCTCAGAAATTTCTTCCCAGGATGTCACTCACATACAGTTTTAATTGTATAAAATACATATATTTGAAAAAATAGCAGTGAACTTTTTCAATTTATTTATCTCATTTTATTAACTCTGGGAAGCAGCACTGTAGCAGCCTCTGGCAAATAAAAAGGAGCAGATGTTGCGCTGAGGAAGGGAGATTATTTTCCTTCTTATATTCAGCATCTGCTTTACTATCCTTTGACCTGTTGAAAGATTAAGCTCCAGTGAGACTGTTTGCACTTAGATCTTCCTGAAGCCTCCTCTGACCAGGAAGGATTCTATGACTATTAAGAAGGATTTGATGATCTACCTATTCAATATTAAAATCCTTTAGATAATTTTGACGCTTCTTTGTTTCAAAAATAGCCTGTTCCCTTCCTGTCACCTGGTCACTGCTTTGTGTAGAACAAGCACTGCATTGAGCATTAAGACATTTTCCCTTTATACAGCTTTTGCTTGTATACTTGGGTCAATAATAAAAGCAGTCATAAGTATACAAGATGAAGTACAAACACAAGATTACGTGTCTGTTACCACTGCGCAGTAAAAGTCTCTCATCTTGAAAATGCTAATGTTTGAATACTAATGGCAGACAAGCAACCTCCTGTGGCCCTTCTAGTTGCATGCATCAGTTTTGTCCAGGCTGTGTTTCAATGTAAATGCTGGGAGATGTAATTATTGGTGGATGCAGATTTTAATGACTGAAATAGAGACATACAGAAGATCTAGCTAAAGCCTTGGCCCAGAAAGCACAATAATGATATATTAATCATAATCAAGCAAATAATTTGTTCAATGCATCTTATTTCTTTTTCCAGTATATGGAATACTTCTTTCCAATAAAGATATAAAAAACAGAATATAAAACTGTTCCTTACAGCTATTTCTCTGATGCTGCAAACAGACAAGCTGACAGTTTCTAGTCCAACATTTCCACAGAAACATCCTCTATGTCACACATTTCACCAGTTAAAAAGTATGGACTCTTTGGTACCATTTAGATAACTCTAGGTTTTTGGTGTGAAAGGAAGAGCTGAAGGGAGACCATCCCCTGCTGTGCTGAATATCATCCATTTCCACAGAGCTACCACCCTTAGTGGGGTAACAGTCTATATCTGTGTAAGCATGAATGTTCATGGAAGACTGCTACAAAACCTATATTACAGTGGAAATGTTACAATTTAATTTGAAGAATTTGGTAGTCTACTCTCCTTTCTGTCCCATAAGAAAACATAAACTTTATATACTTTGTAAAAACAATGACAACAAAGAAAAGAAAAAACGGAAAAACGGACTCCATACTGAAGAACCTTGAATCTTGTCAGAAAAATTTGGGGCTTTTTTATGATGAAAGGAAAATGTATTGTCATGCTCTCACAGACCTCATTCATTATTTCTGCAGTGATTAGCTCTTGAACTAATAGGGTCCTACCTATTCAAAAGAGTCTGAGCAGGCACCTGAGTAAAGACAGACAGATCAGAGGAAGAGCAACCAGCAAAACATCCCTCTCAGGATCATTTTTGCACTACTCTTATTTTAGGTATCTTTTGCTAATCCTTTCTAATTTACTGATAAACATCAGAAAATATGTACTGTCAAACATATTTCTGCAATTCCATATGTGCCATTTTGATGAGGTCCTTGGAAGAGGAGACAATATGGTGTGTTACTGCAGTATCCAGATATGGGCTGGCAGCTCCTACTCACAGCCATTCAGCACCAGCCTGAATAGCTCTGTGCATCAGAACAGGACTCAAGGCAATCACACAATGCAGCAATTGTTGGTAGGAATTCTCATTTTAATTGCCCTCCTAGTGGCCTTGCACAATTCACTTCCCCTACACTTGTTTGAAACAGGAGTCCTCACACAATTACTGTGTGATAATAATGATTATGAAAATGATGATAATAATAATTAAAAGAATGATGATTATAATAGTAATTTCATCTGGTCATTGCAAGGACTGAGTGTTCTCATACAGCTTGAACACATTACATATATCAAAGACAGAGGCTTTCCCAACAGACTGTTCTGTATTTAAAGTGTTGAAGTAGCATATGCCACCATAAGGTTTTAATACAGAAAAGCTGTAGTTAGCAGCAAGATGCTTGTGCTGTTGGTATCTGAAGTTAAATTGGATATTGCTTTCATATTCACACATGTATGGACGTACTTCATTTCTTTCTGTTTTCTCAGGACAACTATAACTTTTCCCTTAAAATATCACATTATTTCCTTAAGCTTTAATGATTCAACAATTGTGTCCCCCTAAAATAAACAGAAGTGCCTTGAGTGTCTTACAGTGTCAAAATAGTACCTAAGTTTTAAGTATTCAATAATTATGCCCCCCTAAAACAACAGTTGGAAGAACTTTCACTTAGATACCAAGAAAGGCTGAGCATATCACTTTCATTAGACCCAAGATTCAATGATGAAAAAGTGTGTTAAAACAGTCAGATTATCTGACTGTGCATCTGAACCCTGAGAGCATCAGCACGGTGAAGGATTTTTCTCTCCTTTGAAAATGGGGAAAACTGCCTTGTGAATCATCAGTGATCATCAGAGAAATTAGATCAGAGCAACCAGCTTACTAGAAATTATTACACCCTTGTTAACTGCAAAGTAACTTCCTCTACTAAACAAGAGCTGTGACAAAACATACCTGGTTGTGGAGAGTTGCTCCTGTGTCCTTACACTGTTGGAGGGGTATCATCATACATTTAAAAAATATATTTCGATTACTTTTTTCATATGACTGCACACAGAGTTGAGAAATTTATCCTGAAATTTAAGGCCTCACAGAAATGCTTTTAAATATACAACAACAAAGACACACTGATTGCAAAAGAATTTTTAGAACAATTCTTGATACACAGATGATATGAGCAAGCTAAAGATTCTGAATACAAAGACTTCAGCAACTAGTCACAACTAATTACTCCTGCTTGAGCATTCACGACAGTTGAACCTGGAGGACAGGGACTGTCTTCACAAGTGGATTCAGTATCTGGTGTGCCTCCTGCCAATGAAGTTGTATTACACAGAGAAAATGTGGTTTTGTAAATAGGGAAGGAAACATTAAACCCTTTTTTCTCCCTGGATTAATTATTTGTACTGTGCCACCTCACCAACAAATTTAACAAAAGCATTACAGACTTTATGAGGATTGTACTAGTAAGCTATACAAAAAGAGGAAGGAAAGATTACTGCTAATCTCAGCAACAAATGTCAGAACTACAATTATAAACCCCTTGAAATACAACTCAATAAAAACTGTATTAAGAATTTTGCATTTTAACTGTTTCTAATACCAGTTTTGGACTCTCTACCCAGAAATTTGCTCACAGTGTGTGCTGCAACCCCTAGATATAACTTACTTGGGATTTTAGATCACACCAAGATCTCCCAACGCATGAGTTACCTTTAGCCTAAACACGAGAAAATTAATTTGAATCATGTCAGTGACTAAATCCCTCTGGCTGCAACCACTGTCCATAAAGACAACAAGCAGGAAAGCATAGCCAAAGCCTGCATGATTCATAGTGGCCAGTGGAAATGATCCAACTGCAGTGCAGATTCAGCAACTCACATGACTGGTCATATTCTTTAACAGGCACGTTCATAGACAAGACATTCAACTCCTACCAAAGTCTGTAGGATGAAAGCAGCAACCACATTTGGGTGCTTTCCAGTATTAGTCTTAGGCGCTCTGAAAGTCTTTGAAAATTTATTTATCTCCAGTATAACTTTTAGTGAAAGTTGCTGTTTTCCAGCTTGATGTCAGATTAACAGAAAGAAAATAAGAGAGGTTTTATACATACATATGTGTATGTGTATGCACAATTTTATATATTTATAATTGGGAGTCACTCTGACAATATGGAAAATAACATCTAAGTAAAAAACTACAACTCCAAGACTGTTCTCTCAGCCCTCCCTTTGTTCAAGGAGAGAGGGATTGGGAGTGGGTATACAGCCAGATAAGCATCAGCAGTCTGGGAGCTCAGCTCCTTAATTAGATCCTCATCAGTCCTGTGCAGCTGCAGCACAGGGAGCAGAGTGGCTCTGCAGACAGTGCACAGCTGCAGGGTGTCTCCCTGTCTGTGACTTTCAAGCCCCATCAGCTGAAGCTGCTGTTACTAAGCCAGATGTAAAATATGGCAAATGCCTGACTGATACAAGACCCACCCCTCTCCCACACCTATTGTGTCTGGTGGGCACAATACTCTCTCACAGAGCTGACACACTGGGCCAGCAACCTCCCTGTCAGATTAAGGGTTTGAAACACATATGCAAAATAGGCAATAATTTTTAGTATCTTAGTGAGAATTCTGCTTTCTAAGATTGCTTCTAGGAGGACAAGGAGGCCATTCCCCAAGGTGGAGTTTAGCTGTGGGAGAGGAAACCAGCAACACAAACACCATATTCCTCCAGAAAAATATGACCTGCTGTAACACTTTTTCACACACCGAACCCCAGGGTCAAGCCACCAACCTCTGGACCCTGAAGGGTGAGCATTACCCCAGGAAAAGGGATAAAAAACAAGAGGGGGGGGGGGGGGGGCGGGTATGTATTTAAAAAATAAATTAATTCTTGGCTTACTTTTATGTAGATGTCATTCTTCTTTGCCTGCAGTCAGGATTTTGAGCATGGCAGCACCAAAATGTGAGACATGCCACTCCAATACAGCCTTTATAGCACTATGCCAGGCTCCTAACACTTCCCAGGCTGAATTCCTCCTGCTTGAATGCTAGGCAGAGAGATGGTGGGAATGATCTAGTGGTGGTAACCTTTCCACTGGAAGACATAAAGCAGGATATCTTCCAGACTTAGGTTACAGGCAGAAGCAGGATTTGAAACACCCAGCTCTTGTTCGTATCTCTTTTTGGTGAGTATGAATACCCCTTTTTTACAAATACAAAATCTTATTTCCAGTTTTTATGTCTCTAGCCATCTCCACTGTTTCCTTTTGAAGGGAATATTGTCAGAAGTCAACATTCATCTCTCATTTTACAGTTTTCTCTCCACCCAAAAATATCCTGTGTAGGAAAGTCACTAGTTAGCTGCTGATTATAAGCTTTGCAGTTCCTGTCCATGTACAATTTCTTCTCTTAACTGCGTTCCTGTTCAGCACTGGACAGTTCTGGGCTTTTAAGAACTTCCTTTATTAATGTGGAAGCATATAATTTTCCTTCATACACTTAACTCTCTCGTAATCTTAAGATGAAGGCAGCATATTATTTTCTCCAAGCTAATGGTAAAGCAACTCCTTTATTCATATGATCATTACTAAAATTTACAAGGGCGTGATTTGTACAGGAAAAATAACCCTGTGTGTGTACAAAGACAATACAGAAAATTTGACAGAAAGGTATAAGAAAACATGAACAAGTCTAACTTTTCATCAAGATGCAACTATCTCCATGTCTTTCAAATAAAAATGAAAAATGTTAATAACATATTTAGAGTAAGATCCTATTAGATTCTTGGTAAATCACATCCATCTAGCTTAAGCCTTTCATCAGAGCCCTGTACTGTCTACTAGCCAAAATACTGCACATATCATATCCATATTCTGACTGCTGTCCATCTCATCAATGCAAATCATTCTCAAATCCCAGTGACCCAGTTAAAATTACCCAGTAATAAGCTGGTAAACTTATCAAGAAAAAAAGGAAAACCAATGCAATGCATGAAATCTCTTGCTATAGAATTATGTGTACCAGAGGACAGATTATACTGCTAAGATTCAAAGCCATGCCAAAATTTAGGATCAAAAAAACAAGTCAAGACAAAATCCTATCAGCCATCTTCAGGGTAGTCAAAGGGAGTTCAGTACCTAAAACCCAGATCACCAGATATCAGTGCCATTATTTATGGAAAACCAGATATAAAAGTTGGGATAGGGACAGCAAAAAGTGGAGATGAAATCCAGAAGTCTCCTGCTCTGATTCTTCATTGCTGGTTACCTAGTTCAAGACAGGGTTTATCAGATCCAGCTCCAGGCTACACTAGTTTATCTTGATCTAATTTTGTACACCACTTCTGTACAAGCCAGCAGCTTGGGGTGTACTGAGACATTATCCCTGTCTATTGCATAGACACCACAATGTTATCCTGCACTTGTAGGTACTCTGACCCAATTTAAAATCAGAACTGGGAGAGAATTCTGGTGCATAACAGAATTAACCTGGCTGAGAAAACAAGAAGAAACCAATAACCCATCTTAAATTTCAGATTTTTTTGGTCTAAACATCAAGCTAAGTTTGGCTGATAGATCAAATTCACAAAATGTAAGATGCTTTAATGCAGCCTGATGGTTTTACACACATTTTGTTTGAAGAGGGTCCAAGCCACCAGAGAATGTGGCCCTGTAGCACACTATAGCAGTGTAAGACGGAGGGAAAGCATACGCAGGTAAATCCTTTGCTGTTTGTTTAAATTCAAGGAGATTTTCTTGGAATAAGCTTAATATCACACAAAGGGCAGAGACTTATTCCATTATAAAGCTACTTACTAATGAAGTTTATTTTACCCTTGTACCCTATTGACTTGTTAGTTCCCTGGTCAGATGTTCCATGGTGCAAACAGCTCTGCTCTCAAGCAAGCTTTGCCTTGGAGTCTCCAGAGCTACAGAAGTCAACAACATTCACTCATCACAGGGGCCAAGGACAGAGCTTGAAGTCCTTCACAGCCTGCAGGGTCTCCTTCTTTTGTACACAAAAAGCACCCAGCTCTGTTTCGATACCTGCCAGCAATCGCAGCCAGCTCATTTAAAGTAGTCTTTTAGGTTAATGCAACAAAATAGATCAACTTGACAGCGTGCTGCCAACAGATTGATTTTCTCTGCTACTCAAAATACAGGTCCCAAAACACAAAGCATTTGTAAATCAATTAATAAAATAATTGCTATGCAGGAACACTCTTAGAAGTAATAAGAGTACCAGACATGCAGACTGATCTTTCACATTACTAATAATTCACACAGTTGGTATTTAGAGGAAGGGGAAAACTCTCATGTCATCCTAACTTCCAATATCTTTCTGAAAGAAGGTCAAAGATTATTCTGCCTCGCATCCCTGGAGGCATTCAAGGCCAGGCTGGATGGAGCTCTGAGCAATAGAACTGGTCTGGTGAAAGGTGCCCTTGCCCATGTCAGGGGGTTTGGGAAGAGAAGATATTTATCTTTAAGATCCCTTCCGACTCAAATGATTCTATGATTCTAAAATAGAGAATTTTGGTCAATTAGGTTACATTTGTCACACAAACACATCAAGTCTTATCAGACTTTTTTCAAAACCTCTTTCAACTTTTTGAATTAAAACAGTTTTCCTGGAAGAATTTAAACACTGATTTTGGCCTGGATCCACTCATGTTCTTTGTTTTCTTCTACCAGCAAGAAAAAGGGCAATTTGGTAGGAAAGCATAATTGAGCCAGTCTGAGTTCCTCAACAGGGATTTGTGTTCTCCATCAGCTGTATGGAGAACACAAAATTAAACGAACATTTGCTTTCACTTTGGGTTGGTTTGTCTTTACTTAAAGTGCCCAAGTTTTCCCAAGAATTTTGAAAAAATACTTTTCCCCACAAAATAAAAGAGTGGGGTTTTGTCTATTTTATTTCCATCATCATGTAAGGAACAGTAGGAGAAAATGCACAGCTTTCTTGATTTTAGGCAACTTGAACTATAAACAAGGTTTTGCAGATTGCCAAGCACCTGCTCAGCTACAGCTGTGATACACCCAAACCAGGAGTCATTTTCTGTGTATAAGATGCTCAGCCTGGTGGAGAAGAGGGATGGGAACCAAATCCTTCAGTGGATACACTTCGGTATCCAGTGTCCTCAGCTGAGAGTATCCAATGGAGAAGAAATTTTGTCAGCCTGCCCCTACTAGAAACCCTAAAAAATGTCATGTAAAGGTAGTCCCTCCGCCATCCCCGCCCCATTTTGACACTTATCTGAGTGCCAGAGTTATTTGACAGAACAGAGGGACAAGCTAACCTTGGGGAGGTTGAATGAAAATTAAAGATAATAAAAGCAACAATAACAATAACTCCACACAAAAAAATTCAGACAAAAACATTATGGTTTTCAGATCTGATCATTCAACATCAAAAATGTCAAAATTGAGATTATCTACATTGTCTCCAGGAAGACTTCTGGGTCCCATAGTTACGTGTTTAAGTAAAATGATAAGGGTTTCTCCTCAGCATACCTGCTTTTTTTGGTGAACAGGATGACAAAATTGTTTTGAGGGCAGGAAATGTGCTACAGAAGTTTGGCTGGATGAAACTAAGCTGCAGGTGTATTTTCACGTAGATAATATTTTTTACCACAAGGTCTGTTGTGCAAAGTTTGTGTAGGAAAGGTTTTATTTATATTTAAAATAAGTAAAGTCAGACACAAGTGATCTATAAGCAGTCTAATTTAACTTCCAGATAAATTTCTCCTGAAACAATCTATTCAAGACCAGACACACCAAGCCCCCAACTCTGCAGTTGGTTGTAAGTTCCTATAAATGTTTCTAGAAAAAGGAATAGTAAAAAACAACTTGGATGGCAAAGCAGTATCATTTTCTTTGCCAGAACTTCTGCTCAGTTGCTTTAAGTTTAAAAAAAAAATTATTTGGTCCTTCAATATCCCTGTACACCTGCGTGCAATGACACCAATCAAAGTTCTGAACCATATCTAGGTCAGTGTTATTCTAACAAGTGATGGGAAAACTTTTACTGGAATCTGAAGAATAAGATCTAATCAAAACATTAAAAAACAATCCAGTTTAAGAAATACTTAAACAGCAATGTGTACTTTGTAATCTGAAGGACTAATATTCTTTTTTCTAAAAGTAGGACATTCAGACAGAGTGGTGCACTATGCACACGAACAGCCAATGCTTTATCTGCAGAAACAGGAAAACACATTAGTAAAAGCAATATTTCAATTAAATAAAAGCACTGTTTGCATAAACTGTCCCTCTCACATTCTAAAGGCAATGAACAGAAACTTGACATAATTTCTGCAAGTTGTCCCCTACTTCCCAGGAGCTAAGTGTAACTTATGACTTGGCTGTTGAAGTAATTCAACCCCAGATCCTTTTGACCACAAAGTGCAAGTAATATAGTTAAAGGAAAAGCAAAAGGAAAGGGAAAAGCAGGATTAACAGGAACATCAAAAACACAGGGATATCCATTCATATTGCCTCTGCACATGTTGATTCTTTACAGAACACCATTGTTTCATTTCTGGTACTTCAGTCTTTCAATTTTGTAAAGAACAAAATATTTCGCTTGCTATTAAATCAAACTTCTGATTATGTAGGTGGTTTTTAATTTTATATTCCCTTTAATTATAACAGCATGGAATTTCTTTTACCCTTCTCTTTGAGCACTCAGTAATGAAGAACTGCCTCCTATAATTAAAACAGGATTATTCTATGTTCTGACACACACTGCAACCTCTTTTTACTGTCTGAAGCATGTCTTTAAAAACGTGTTTACGTAAACAGCAAAGTTTTCTAAGGACACAGTTTCAGTGATATTTGTTCTATGAAGTTTTGCCTGTGTTTCATGAGAGGGGTAGAGGGTCAACAGTAGATTTTAGATGGGCTTGCAGCATTTCAAAGAACCACAGAATGGTTTGGGTTGGAAGGAACCTTAATGATCCTCTAGTTTCACCTGACTTGCTGTGAGCTGGGACACCTTCCACTAGACCAGACTGTTCAGAGCTCCATCCAATCTGGCCTTGAACACTTCCAGGAATGGGGTATCCACAGTTTCTCTGGGCAACCTGTTCCAGTGTCTTATCACCCTCACAGTATTTTATATCTCATCTAAACCCACCCTCTTACAGTCAGTAGACACTGTCCCTTTATTTTTTCTCAGTACGGCATTCTTTGTATTCCAAGCTTCCAAAAGTGTAACAGTGTTCAGTTCTGGCTTTATGAAAACCTCATACTTTACATAAGTTTTCTGTCATCTTTCTTCAAAGAAAGTGTCTTGGTTTGAAAGACAGGTGTCTGCTAAGGAAGGCAGGAGCCTCCCTTGGAATGGCAGGTGTGACAGCCCTTCCCTCCGAGTTATTATAATTTTGAAATCAAGGGGCTTTTAGGCAGAGATGTGGGAAATAGGAATAACAGTTCTTTACTATTATATATCTATATGTGTATAACCAGTCAAACAAACAACAATAACTATGGCAGTAACAGCAAACAATCACAAACCCAGTGCCAGCCTTCTCGGCTGTCGGGCCCTTTCCCCTCGGGTGCAGTTCCGCTCGCAGCCGGCAGGGGCGCTGGCGGCTCCCGGTGAGCAGGGCAGGTGCGATGGTTCCCCCGCGGCTGCAGGGGGCGCTCCGGAGCGAGCTCGGGGAGCACGCGGCACCGGTGCCCTGGGATCCCGGGAAGGGATGGGACAAAGGCTTCACAAACCCCTGGGCAGCCGATCCCGGTGTCTGGCCGGACCGTCAGGAACAACAGGCTGGAACAGCGGGGATGAGCACAAATCCCGGGTGGCAGATGAGATATATCCAAACTGCGGAGCCGCGGTGGGAACCCCCTGGAGGTCGGGGCAGGCAGGGCGAGCAGGGCTACAACGCAGCAAAGGCTTGAAGAAACCGCGGGGGCAGGGCGGCCACGGCCCGGCTCCCTGCGGGGCAGGGAAGGCGGGCTTGGGATCCTGGGGTTTCTCTGGCAGAAGGAAAAGCAGCCGACGAAACAGCCTCCCTCTCCATCCAAAGGCCAGGGACCGACTGTCCGCACACCCAGGTGAAACAAGAGTAGCCAGAAACACCCCACCCCCATAGCCAGCTCTTTTGTTTTTCTTAAGTACCTAGCAACATGTAAGGGGAAAATTCCTTTAACAGAAAAAAAACCAAACCAGGAGAGCTCCTAAAACTCCAACAGAAAGAAAAACAGTAAACCAGTTTAAAAAAAAATTGCACATGGCTGTCTTAACCAGCAGGTCTTTACACCCATGGCATTCAAGACAAACTGAAAGGAAAAAGGAAGCAGAAATAAAAGCTGTTGACTGAGGAAATAAGCAGAGAGTATTTTGCCAAAATTGAGATGGTTTCATTCATGCTAAGGAGCTGAATGACTTGGGGCAGCTCTGTGAGATCTGGGAATCTTATTTCTGAGCTTGTAACTGGTACGCAAACAGCATAAATGCACCTGTGGCAAGCCCTGACCTCTGCTAGGTGTGCAGGCTGCTGGCACATGTCACTTTGCAACTTTGGGGATGGATAGGCCATCTGCCTGGGTGTATTCTCCTCCCGTAGTGCCACAGCTGCCTTCCTAGGTTGATGCACTCAGCTCCTCTGAGACTGTAAAAGCTGGTTTTGTCATGGAGCTAGTATTATCTCTCTGAATGTAATTGTCATGGTTTATCCTCAGCTGGAAGCTAAATACTGTGCAGCCACTCATTTACTCTCCACCCCAGCCTTGATAGCATGGGGAGGAGAATTGAAAACAGGTAGAAACCATGGGTCAGGATAGGAGTGGTTTAGTGATTGAAATAAATGAGAAGAAGAAAAAGAAGAGGCGGAAGAAGAAGACGAAAGAAGGAGAAGAAGGAGGAGAAGGAGAGTAATGAAAAGGGGGACTACAAAGAGAGAGAGAGAGAGAGAGAGGGATAAAACCTAAGTCAGACAAGTGACCCCCAGTACGATCACTCAACATCTGAGCAGGGATTGTCCCCTCCTGGTCAACTTCCCCCAGTTTATACACTGAGCATGACATTCTCTGGTATGGAACATCCATCTGGCCAGTTGAGGTCAGCTGTCCCAACCATCCTCCCTCCTGGCTTCCTGTGCACCTGCTCACCAGCAGAGCATGGGAATCTGGAAAGTCCTTAACTTAGAGTAAGCCCTGCTTAACAACAATTAAACCATCGGTACATCCAGCACTGTACCAGCTTCTAGGAAGAAAGCTAACTGTATCCCAGCTAAACCAGGATGACAATATATCTAAAGCCTAGAGAAATCCTCAACTTTACACTGTAGGGAGGGATGAAAACTCACTGAAAGCTTAGGAAAATATTGATAAAAGGAGATTTTGTCAGAGTGTGACTAAAGGAACAGGTGAGAAGGGGACGCACCACATTGCTGTATGAGAACAGGCCCACAGCAGACATCCAGGCAGGAAACCAAAAGTGACTACAAGTCACTTACCCATGTTAGGAAGTGCTGAAAACATCACCCCAGAGCAGTGCAGGATGGTCCATGTACTGCCTTTCAGAGCAAACAGACATAATCAGCCCAAGGGGACAGTCCAATCTGGAACAGGATCTAACCAGTATTGTCTCCACCAGCATAGTGAGTTGAAAACAAAATACCCGTGTTGAAATAACACCCACATCCAGCCCTCTCTTCTGCCCCAAAAGCCCAAGGCACTGGCTGCTAGTACAGCAAATGCACCAACTCACTGTCTTATTTGTTATTCTGGGGTAAGTAAATTTCTTCTGAATCTGACCATGATTTCCAGGTTGAACTTTAGAGGCCTTTAAGAGCAAGTGTAATAAAAACTATTCTGTTCTACAGAGATATGGGAACAAGCCCTTTGAAAGACATTTTCTGACCAAACTGGGAAGAAAAAAGGTTCAAAATATCTTGACAAGTTCAGTTTCCTCCAAAAATTAAAACCTTAGTAACCTTTTGTTAACATTAAACAGCCAATCACGTCAGGATCAAGGGTGTACAGATGAAACTTTAGGACTGACTCCCTCAGTGTGTTTGAACACTTTTTTGGAGCAGGGAAGGAAGGCCTAATGATTTACTTTTCTAAGACTTTGATATAGAAGACTGGAGAGCTGCCTTTACAACCTGGTAAGTCAGAGACACAACAGGGACTTTAATGCAAGCTTTCAAAGCCCTTTCACAATTTTGAGATGAAAGATCATTTCCATTTTCTATTCCAGATTCATTTTAGAGGAACAAGTGGGGGTTTTTGCTGTTGTTGTGAGGACAGAGGATCTGAGAGGGGAAAACCAGAACTTTATTTATCAGTTGCCTTGTTGTCCCGCATAGCTCACAGACTTTTAAAACAGTCTATCTTTTTATCTAGTCTTTTTAAAACAAGCTATCTTCTGCTTTCTGGCCCTTATTTGTAACTGTACTGAGAACATGGACTATGCTTCTGTGTTAAGATGATCATTGTGCAATTCAGGGAAGCTCAGTTCACTACCAGATTGCAATGATTTTCTTTTTAAGCCACAAAATTGAAGTCAGACACTCATCAGGAGATCTGAATGCAACTGGCTTTTCAGCCACTGTCCCACATCTCCGTTTTTCAGCAGCAATAAAATAGCTACAAAAGAAAGGCACTATAATGATGCAAATGATGGCCAAGATAGAAGAGCTTCAGGCAAAGCACAACACCACAATATCCATTAGGATAATATACAGCAGTCACAAGGTAAGGCAGAAGTACTTCTGACAGTGAACAAAGTCTGACCTACTTGAAGTTAAACGCAAGCATTTTTTACCCTCAAAAATAAAAAAAAAAAAAAAATCCAATAAGATGAAAGATGAAAGAGTTCCCACAGCAGGCCTAGGAGAGAGGACTTGTTGGGTATTTTCAATGTTATGTCAGAGTCTTGGGAAGCAGGGAAGACTGGGAAAGGGTAAAGTTTGGAGGCACAGACTGAGGTACCCAGCACATTAAACACTTTTCAGAGACAGCTGAAAGACTCACAAAATTTAACACCCATGCAGAAGCAGCTCTTTCTGATTTCATTCCCGGTTCTCATCAGTGAGGTGAGTCCAGACCTCCTAAAGATGCTCAGCTCAGCCATCTCTGCAGCAGGGAATGAGGGCTTGCCTATCCAGAAAAGCCATTGTTACAGGGGAAGACAGGACGCCTCAGGTATGAAAGGGAAGTGCTTTAAGCAATCAGTGCCGAGCCGCCCTGCCCATGCTACCTCACCACTTTGAAACACTAATGGCCCCTTTGTTCGATTTCATTGAAGAAAGTCAACTTATCTAAGGTTATTGACAAGAACTAGTGCAGACTATTGCCATGCAGTCACATCCTTTCATAGCAACCAGACAATGACTTGCAGAAGGAAATCCTGTAGTCATGCATGGCCTAGCGTGGCAAAGTTTCTGCTTTCCAACTGTCATCAAGGACATGGAAAAAGAGTGCCCAAAACCACTTTTTCTCAGTTTTCTGGAAGCTGAAGCACCACCTGATTTCTCGAAGAGATAGCCCAGCTGCTGTCCCATGCTCTGACAGCATAAGGATTTTCATTTACAGTAAAAGAAAACAAGGATGAATTTTGAACCTTCATTAGGATTACCCTTATATCATTATTTTCTTTCTGCTTACCCTGTTCTGGCATACCTACATGAGACTATCAGGATGTTTGGGCTTTTTAGGTTGGGGTTGGTTTTACTAAAGTTTTGCAGTCTTTTCAGAGGAGTTTTTGAAGTTGTCTGGACTGAAAATACCCTCAGGCTATAAGAATATCACTATTCTGAAATTCACTCTGGCTAAAAGGGCCTGAGCAGAAAACTATGCTTAACTGCCAACCCCTGATGCAATTGAGACCAAAATAGATTGCAAGTATTTTGGCAGAAGATTGCTGACCCTTGTTCTTAAACCTGAAAAGCTAAACATTACATACCACAGAAAAACACCCTGAACACTCTTGAAAAAGGAGAATTCTCCCAGCATGTTTTTAATGCTTAATAGTAGGTCCACAAGCTACTTAAGGGTGATACCTCAGACAAAAGAATGCTTTCAGCAAGAAACAGCATGGCAGAAATAGATGAAAAATGAAACTGAACAAACCAAGAATGCAGGGAAGAGTTACCCACTGAAATGAACAAATTAGATTTCTTCTCCTGTCAAAAAATCTTTATAGTTTGTTACTGCTCTGGAAAGTTACCAGTGTTTTAGCTTTGCAAAAGATAAACTTGTTCTATGCTCATTTGTTTTCCAGTTTCAAACTTAAAGACAACTGAGAAGTTTATTTTCAATACCATAGTGATTGCTTTACTTGTGGAGTCAAATTAATGTTTGATCAACTTTCTGAAGAAAGAATAAACTGAAAAATGCAGGAGGGTGTTAATTCATGATGCTCTAAGAAAACATTTTTGACTTCACAGCAAAGAAAACTTAGAGGTTTCAAGCAACTGAGCTATCAGTGCTAGAAGTGAGATCAAGTCATGTTAGTACCAGTATTATGTTTGTTTTTCAGAAACAAGAATACCCTGAGAGCTTCTTAGTTAAACACTTGTACTCTGGTGCTTGGCTCCCACCACCTGGATCACTCACACTTGTGGGTTTTCCTTGGCCATGACACACTTCTTTAGCACAATCCCTTCAGGAAAGGTTTTAACAGTGCAGAAAAACAGTTCACACACAATGTTAAATATTTCACTGAGTTCTGGACATCTCAGAATGCAATTGCATACTCTGAGAAGAATATTTTTACTTTTTGGAATGTCTGCTTGGTGAAGAATTCAGTACCACAGAAGTGGAACTCAAGAACCAGCACACAGAGCAAGGCCAGCAAAACAAAGCACTTCATATGAGGTCAAATAAAAGGTGTTATTCCACCAAAAATAGAAAATTCTGGGAAAAAGGATGAGGGTTGATGATAGAGAGCAAGCAATCAAGTTTTCACCACTGCCCTTTTCAATACCATGAGAGCCTGATTGGCAGACTGCATAGTTCTCAGGCTGGAAAAGCTGGAGAATGTTCGAAAAGAAAAACACGTAATGTCAGCATGGCATCAAGTGAAAACCACAAGGCAGCTGCTCTGTGGCAGCATCCTAGCTGTAAACAGGCTTGGAAAACAGAGCAAAGCAAATGCCTGCCCTTTACACCATTAGGATTGCAGGCTAAATGTGCATGTTCTTTGCAAAGCCATGGGAAATGTCTCTGCAATTTTTACTCCCCACACAGCTAATCTACCTGGCACCCAGCAAGCCCCAAAAGTTGCAGTAACATTAACTTGGTGCCTTTGCTCTGAGCCAGTAGAGCAGAAAGCGTTAGAGTAGGTGAACATTAGATGATAAAATAAAGGGAAGACTTAAAACAATAAGGCTGTGCCACTCTTCTCCTGAGGATTTTGCAGCAGGCTCCAGTTTATTGCAAACTCAATAGAAAGTAAGCTGAAAAGTCACACATGGCTCTTCTGCTTGAAATGGCTGCCCAGAGCAAAGCCTGGGCCAAAGAAAATTGCAGCCAAAACGTTAAGCCTTGATAAAACAATCCCATTTTAAATAGCAGTATTTATTGTGTATTTAAAAGCATTACAAATACATGAAACATGTAGTACAGCATTTCAACACAGATGACTTTGTATTATATTCATCTACCTTAAGTATTCAGATGTGACAAAAATGTATTGTGAATAACTAAATTTTAGGCATAGCTTTCAAGAAGTTTTATGAATCTATAAAGTACCTAAGAAATTTTAAATTATATTTCCCTTACTGCTCTGAAACAGCAACAGTTTAAAAAGTTGCAGCCTTTTCCTACATCACACCTTAGAGTTTGTAAAAGATTCTTGCATTCTTCCACTGGTTCAGATTCATGATTCAGAGGCCAAACAGCTGAGGGCACCTTTAAAAAACTGTTTAGGACATAGAAGTCATTAACAAGAAGAAGAAAAGGTGGAAAGTATTGCAAATAGCCTCTGAATTCCCTGTTACCCTCTTCTGATTTAGTCTTTTCACAGAGGGAAAAAGAAAGGGTCATCAGCTACAAGAGAAAATCACTGATCGAAGCTAGATGCAAGTTCACTGTGCCATTTCTCTTGAGCCTGCTAGAGTTTGTTCCTTCATGACACTGAAATCAGAAGCCATTTACTCATGGATAATAAATTAGTAGATGGAGGGGTTTGGGATTTGGGGGTTTTTTTGGGGGGGAGGGCAGGTCCTTTCCAAGTTTTCTGAAAAATTATACAACCTAAAAACTCAGCAAATGTAAAACTCAGTAATGTAAAACTAAATAGCTGAATTTTAAGGAATTTATTCCAGGCCCAAAATACTATCAAAACTTCTAGTATTTTCATGAAAAGAACTCGGAAAAAGTACAAGAGAAATTGCCTACTCCTCATACAAGATAAGCTCAGGGCATCTGCAATAAGGACCCCAAATACATTCCATATAGCAGCTTCCAATTAATGCAAGGAAATTAAGATACGAAGGAGAAGTCATAAATCCACTTTCCAGTTACATTTCTCACAAAATTAGTTTTTCAAGCAAAAAGGAGGTTCAGTGTAGTGAAACTGTCATACAGCATCACCTTTATGGGATCTCCTGGATGAAACAAGTACAGAGAGGAACTGAATATTCGTCATTCTACCTCTTGCTTTAAAAGTCCCATTTTCTCTGTTCTTTTGGATGCCTTGGGGCTAGATACCCAAGCTTTTAGATATCCAGGATGTCCTTCACATACGGAAGCTCTAGCTCTCATGTAAGAACACCCAAACAAAGGAGGTCCCAGAGTTCAGCACTGGAGTTGAACACTGTGAATAAGTGGTGGGGTGGGAAGCACAATCCAAGCACACACAACAGGCACAACCTACAGCAAAGTCTCATAGCTGCAAGACAAAGGAAATGGTCAAACCTACATATTTTCTCAACTCTTTTGTCTTATATGAGTGTAGCTTGCAATAGTCAGGATGAAATTCAATAACCTCCTTACACATTTCATCCCACTGTAAAATGATCCTGCTGGCATGAGTAAGAAAGAGACTTGTGAGGAAATTTTATGTGCTTTCTAGATACCAAGGAAACACAGGCATATAGGATTTTTCCAAGCTTAGGAAGCAGAAGAGAGTGAATGCACAACTTGGGTGCTAAAACATCTCCAGTGAGCACCAAGCAAGGTTTTCTTGAAATACAAAATTGGCTGATTCACAGCCAGCATAATGCAAAAATTCAGAACACTTTCACCTAGTGCTAGAAGATAAAGCTGTCACTCCCATGAGGAAAAGGTACTATCAGTATAGAAAATCCAGCATCCAGCCTTGATGAAGAGGAAAATAAAAATATATATTTCTATACTTACCTCATGGCCTCTGTTCTGCACCAGCAGACCTCAGTCTGTGCCTCCAACTTGCAGAATAGATTTCATCAATCTCTTTGGTAAAAAAAAAGCTGATGTGAAGAAATCATCTCACATGACTGATGGCACTTACTCCAATGGTGATGCAGTTTTCCAGCAGGCTTTTTTGCAGGCCAGTCCCTACAAAATGTACATCTGGTTATATTTGTTCATCTCCAGGCTCATGCTCTTCAGTTTTTTTCACCTTTGTTCTCCTGTTTGAGTTCCAACAAGATGCTATTTGCAAGCCTTGATTTCAATGGGCTGGTGTCACCACTTTTGTTAAGATATTTGCTGAGATCACATAATCTCTTCCTACTTGAGCAGGCTATTTACTCATAGTTTTAAACATATTTCTTTCTCCTTCCTGTTACCTCATTTTGTTCAGGGACCGAAGTACTGTGATTCAGTAATCTCAAACTCAAGCTTACATTTCCCTCAATGATTCTTCCTAACAATATAATTCAGAATCTTTATGTTTGGTTTTCTTTGTTCCCTCACATAAAGATAAGTTTATTGGCATTATCATCTAATAATTTAGTTAAACTGAAGTTTATAACTTTCAATAAGGGCTTCAAAAGCTTCTGTTTCTATAAGAATTTCTAGTTCCTGAATTCTACCAGAATAAAAGCACTTGCACTTTATGACAAGACTGTATCTCTTGAACTTATCTTCATTTGCATCATAAGTAGCCTAAAAATTACTTATTAGTACACAAGGTAGATCCCAGCTGTTGTACAGCAAAGCCAGACTCGATCACTCCGGTGTTTCCAGCTGCCAATCACCTTTAGATCTATACCTTCCCACTCTTCCCCACCCTTGAATGTCTATCCAGCAGTTAAAACCCATTTCAAACTCTGTGGTAGCAGTTTTTTTGAGAAATCTTCCTAAGAATTGTTGACATGCTGTCAAAATAAAATGTTTGCAAGACAGCTTTCCAGATAGGCAGCTGAGATGACAGCCAGGCATCAGGCAGAACCACCTTGATGGAGGGGAGAAACAAGCCCTAATGAGAATGGCTGCATGGCTTCAGAGCTGGGTAGCTCTCTCATCACTTAATTTTGATGAACTAACCCTTCAGCAGCACAGCAAAATTAATTGTATTTCTAATTCCTCTTGGAATGCTAATAAAAAAAAATTATAAACACCACTGAAATATTAACTACTGTCAAATTTCCTCACCAGCCATTCATTCATATGCAAGAGATGCTCACAAGCGTAACTCCCTGTGGTCATTGGGCTTGCTGAACTCTGAATGCTTTAGTTGGTATGAAAAACATTTAGAAGCTTTTTCTGCTTAATAATGAAATAAAGGTCTGAAAAGCCATTGAGTTTGACTTCCTTTAACTTAGAACCCCACAATGTAATTTAGAATTACATTTTAAATTCCACTTCTTTGTCTATGAAAGTATTATCTTTGCAATCTATCATGAAAGTTAATGGTTCAGAACATACAGAGGTGTTACTGGAATATTCAAATATATTGCCATTATATTAATTCTTCTCATTTCAATCTTAAATTTATTAAAGACAAACATATTTCATATGAAATAGCACCTTGTCTTTTCTAAATTAGAGCACCCCTTCCCATATTGCCATGAAATATTTCAAGGATGAAAATGGTCCACTCAAAAGCCTGAAGCACTCACCTTGGAAATGGCAGATTTGTGTTCACATACCTGTTGCACAGTGGGGTATTGTTGCAGAAGAGACTGAAAGGCTCATTGCAGAGTATTCAGGAGTTCTGTGGCTGGCACATTTCAAAAGGAGGCAGATCTGAAATCAGTTCCTTGCTCAAAGTCAAGCAGAATGGAGAAAGATTTTCCTTCTGTCCAAGAAGTGCCAAATCCACTGGTTTGGGGATCTAAAGGACATGTGCATACAGTCTTGCAGTCCCAGAAAGTACATTCCAGGACCACTTTTTGTAAATGGAGAAGAACATTTGCTTTTACATGAGATTGGGCTGCACAAGCAAGTCAGACCTGGTTTAACAATCACACTGGCTGCCCCTCAGCTGGGGACTGCAATCATAGCACAAATGCAACAGCAGCATCTAATTGTTGGCCACGAGGCCCCTGGTATTACAGCTACATCTCTTAGACCCCTGTTGTTGAGCAATGTTCACTTATGTTCACTTATGAGGTGAAGGTATGGGGAGGAAAAATGCAACAGTGCTGTAAAGGCAAGGACAAAACTTCTCACTTCTCTGCAGGGAAGCTCTGCATTGTTCCACAAGTAATTTCTGCAGATAATAAAACAACATAACAAGTAGGGTCCAAGCGTGAGAAACCAGCAATCTGAACTGGTTATGGGGGAGCTGCCACACAAGTTGTGCTCCTGTTGCCTGAACAAGATCCTGAGAATGTCCCCATGATTAAAGCATTAGCCAGGGCTGTGAGAAATAGTTTTACATACCTGATCTAAAAGAAGGCCTTTAACAGAGATACCCACATCCCAAGCAAGCTCTGCGTTAGCAGCTCCATCATTTTCCTAGGAAGGGGACGGGCTCATTCCTGTGAAGAATGAGAACAGATTTCATTTCTAGAAAGTAAAGAAGCTTTTTCACACAATAGTAAAAGCAGCTAGTGAAGTGGAATGGTATGTATGTATATGTAGGTGTGCATGGTGTGGAGTCATTCTGACAGTACACAGTTAGATCGTATCTAATTCTTTATTAAGAATACTGGAAACAGCCTAAAACAGGTGTTAAAAATGAACGCTAATGTAAATATATTAAGACAATGATAGGTGCAATGATAAACTTATCTATCTTATTAGATTTAAGGACACTTTAGAATAATCTTAAAATCAGCCTGAAATCCTGTTTAACTCAGAATTAATAGTTTATCCATAAATTTCTTATCTGTCAAATCACTGAATATAGTTTTAATGCATATAAGTAGCTTTAGAGCCTAAATACCACTGATTTCCAAAGAAACTTCACATTTCTTTTTAGGACCTAGAGAGTAAGTCCTGTGAGAAGCAGCTGAGGGAACTGGGGTTATTTATCCTGGAGAAGAGAAGGCCTAGGGGAGACCTTATCAATCTCTACCACTATCTGAAGGGAGGTTGTAGCAAGCTGAGGGTCAGCCTCTTCTCCCAGGAAACCAGCGACAGGATGAGAGAACACAGCTTCAAGTTGCACCAGGGGAGGCTCAGGTTGGAAATCAGGAAGAATTTACTCACAGAAGGGGTTGTTAAGGATTGGAATGGACTGCCCGGGGAGGTGGTGGAGTCACCATCGCCAGAAGTGTTCAAGAAATACTTGGAGGTGACACTTAGTGCCATGGTTTAGTTGACAAGGTGGTATTTGGTCAAAGGTTGGACTTGATGATCTTGGAGGTCCTTTCCAACCCTAATGATTCTATCATTCTAATACCTAAGCCACTAGAGGAGTAAATTTATATCCAAAAATCACTTAGGCTTTTTTTGAAAACAAAACCTATTCATCATAATTCACACATTTGTGATTAAATGATTACGTGCTTTTCTAATCCCAAAGCTGTTGCAATATGCCAGAAAAACACAGTGATGCTTCTGTACAATACATAGGCATTGTAGCTTGTTCTGCTAACAAAGTAATGTTTATTTTGACAGAAGCTGCTGGGAACCTTGTGAATACCCTAATCTTACTGCCTACCCATTCCTCTGCTAAAGATCTTTAAAAGTCTGACAAAACACGCAGCTCCAAGAACACTGAGATTTTTTAAAGATCAGCAAAGTCCTTTTCCTGCAGTTTATCCTTGTGTTTATCTACCTCTCCTCCTCCATGAGAGGAGGCCTGAGGGATGTGGTTTGTGGGTTATGGGTGCATGTCAGTTGAAGACTTCTCCATGTCACAACTATTGGAGAGTGGGTGTTAAAGAGGTGACCACCACACTCTCCTGTGGAGGGCTGACCTCTGCTTCTCTGCCCTGGGGTCTCTGGGGCTGCAGCACCAGGCTGAGTGCCCAGCCCACACCAGCACCCTGGCAGCTTGCAGAAACATGAGGTGTGCATGGGCACAGCACACCCAGCTGTGCTGTGCTGATGGGCAGGACATGCAGCTTGCTCAAACAGCAGTGGCTCATGAGGGATTAAGGCACATCTCAAGCCCCCTCACAATGCTCCTCTTCAGGCTTGATGCCAAGGAGGCAAAATATCATCAAGGTTAATCAAGACTGTGGCATGTGTGTACATAACCTCCTGAGAAGGAGGAGGGTATACCATGGCCTTAATAAAGGTCTCCAAATTGTCTGCTAACATTCTACAATTGCATTATACCCCTTTCCCCATCAGCACCACCCCATTTACTCTTCTCTCCAAGCTAGTTCTTAATCATGAATAAAATGCTACAAGAAGCCCTCATTTTTCTAAAACATCCTATGCTTCCTTCCCATACGAGCTGCTTTGGCTTCAGCCACAGCAGCTGTGGTTTGCGCTATTCAGCTTTTCAGGATGGTTTTGCTCAGCAAAACCTACTCTGAAAAAGAAAGCAAGAGATATCTTCCTCATTTAACAAATACATGTTCATGGTAAAAGGCAAGCTGTCCCCCTGTCACCAAGAAAAGCCATGTGCTCTCAGCAACTCTCTAATATTATAGATTTTAATCTGGGCCTAACTGGAACTGAAATGTTTTGCTTTGTGCATTACACCTCACCCCATATGTTTTCACAGTGAATGGGTTTGAAATGTCTATTCATGACCCTGAGACTCTGGTACATGGCCACAGGGCATGAGGAGAGTCCAGGCCCCCATGCTGCCCAGCACTGAGGGGTTCAGTTCCTTTACAATACTCCAAGGAAAGCTGCTAGCCCACAGACGCACCACAAAGTTTTCAGATGATCTCCCCTTTTTACTGCCTACAGCAGAGCAATTATGCAGAACCCAGAGGAGGGGGAAAAGGCATTTCACATGGCTCATATTGCAGCCCCATGAAACACAAGGGGTGTCAGCAACAAGAGACTGTGGATCTCCACTCACAAATTTTGGTGCAGAATTGTAGCAGTTTGGGCAATCCTTTTGACTTTATGTAACTTTAAGTTATTGCATAAACACATGTGGGGGGTGTTCAGCCGCAGTGGACATTCACAGGAACTGGAGGGTCTCAGCCCCTAGGAAAAATGAATAAAAATGCAGAAAAATTGGCAAACCAGAGGCTCAGTTTTTCCTGTCTAATTGCATCACAGAAATGTTAATTACACTAATTTGATGTTGTCCAGATTGTAGCACTCCATCATGTTAATGAATTTTAGCATGGTGACAAATGATTCTTGTTTCTAAGTCTGCTGTACAGTATTCTCCTTTCAGTGACATGATTTTAAATCATCAAAATTTCAGTAAATTTCAGAAAGGATTTTGCATGTAAAGTATACGAGTATTTTGCAAAAGCGTTCCCAGTGTTTCAGCTCTCCATTTAAAAACACACGCAGTTAATTTCTGTTAACTGGTCCTGCCATTCACAGTCACATCCAAAACATGCAAATCACACCAGTCTTTATACATCCATGCATCATCCATAGCATCAGACTGTGCAGAACAGTCTGTTGAAGAGTCAGAGAGGCACTCGGATTTGAAAGCGTCATTTCTGTGTTTTCAGACAATGAAAATGTGCTGATGAATGAGCAACCTCACAGCTGCAGAAACAAATGGTATTCTTCCTCCTGACTGCCTCCACCAGCATCCTCACAGATGACTTTCACACCCTTTTTCCTCAATTACTGCATGTACAGCCATGCTCTGCTGTTAACAGAGGCTTACACTGCAGAACTTCTAATTACAGACTTGGGCCCTGTCTGGATGATAATCTGTCAAATTAATAAATTATAACTCAGTTGTTTATGGCACCACCTGTCTGTGGCTTTCAGTGTGGCTTTTTTTTATTATTTTGATCCAGAGCATAAGGGTGTTAATGACAGACACAAAAAATAATATTAGTTCAAAAAAAGACTTATGGGGTTGCACAGTTGGGGGCTAATATAAAAACATGCATCTTCCTGTAGGTATGGGTCAAGCACTTGTTCTTTTATATTCATAAACCTAGTGTCTGCTTCAAGTATAAAAGGAGGCAAATGACTAAACGACTTGTGGGATGGAGATCCAAGCCCTTAATTACAAACAACTTGATTAAAGTCCATCAGGTGCTGAGCACTTCTTGCAAAGGGAGTGACAAAGAGACAGAAGACATCCAGCCCTTTGCAGGACTCAACTCTGATGGACAGTTTCTGCTAATCTGGAGTAATCTTTGAGAGTGAATGATCCTGTACCACCATAGGCTGAGTTCATCCTTTTGAGAAAAAAAAGTAATGCTTTTCAAATATTAATCTACATTGAATTGCAATTTTTGTCCTTTTTTTTGTTGTTGTTATTGTAATATATACTTATGCAAGTTAGAATAATCCTCTCCCTCCTGAGTGTGGGAAAGATTAGATTTTTAATTTCATTTGCTGCAGATGAAAAATTTAGTAAGTGCTGTTTATGAAACTAAGTTTTAAAATAATTACCTTGACAGAAATAATTACACCATCACCTCTGCCTTATATTAGCAAATAAGGTAAAAGAAGAAGAAGAAAAAATCTGTGTGATATAATATGCATAGGATTGATGAATGGAGAAGTCAGTCCTAAAATTGATGAGGTAGGAGTTAACAGTCATTGAATAGAACAAATAACCCTCCCTGGTTTTAATGTGACCATGGTCAACTTATGCACCAAAACTCTAAGGACACTTGGACTCCAGCAGGGAGAAGCAGCCATCCGTGCTGAAAGGCTGAATGCCTGTCTAAGCAGCCAAGACCTGACCCCAAGATAAAGCTTTTAAATTCTCTGGTCCTCTCTCAGGCTTTATATCCATCACCTGGAGCAGCAATACTTAGGACGTTTACATCTCTGATGTTATTAATGAGTCAGTTTTTTCTTTTGAGTGTGCAATTCTCTCAATCCTGAATACACAAGAACCCAGTACATCAAAAATCACCAGTGCCAAATTCCATCCAATTCTACTGGCTTGCTGTTGCTTAGGACTATTGTAAATATTCCAAACATTTACACCTAGAGCCAGAAGAGAATCATTAAGGGTGGATTTAACACATTAACTACAGCCAGGCGACCAGGTACAACTGAAAACAGAATCATCCTAATAGAATATCATAGAACATCCTGAGCTGGAAAGGACTCACAAGGTTCATCACAGTCCAACTCCAAGATAATAAAGCATGTCTACAGAACATTCCTTCTTATCTAACATGGTATGTTTAATATGCTTTATTGCTGTAGCAGCCAGAGTATTTCTTTCGAGCCACATGAGCTGCAATCCCTCAGCTGCAGCGTCATGCAGCCCCGGTTGCAGAATTGCACTCCCCAGACCTCATCTTTCATTTAAGCCACCAAAGCACTTTACCCTGGGGCCTCAGAGTGATGGAGAAAATACCAAAAAAGTGAATTACTAATTGTCTTGGGCTCTTCCTAAGGAAATATCATTACCAGTTTTCAAGTGTTCTTAATCATCTATGAATTGTAAATGGAAGATGCAAACATCATCATGCTTGTTAATTCCTGTAGGACAAAATTACATTTCCCCTTACACATTTTAATGGCAGCATTGTGTATACTCTGCAAGATTCCATTTAAATAAAAAAAAAAGAAAAAAACAGTTAAAAAAGGTGTATGCAGTGTGTATTTTGCTTCAGTAACTCTGACCTTTAAAAGTATTCAAGCTGATGTTTGATTTAACATTTCAGCAGCAAATACATTTTAATGCACAGAGGACTATTCTCAAAGTTCAAAAAACTGTTTGCATGGATGAAAAAAGGACTAAAAGACTGTAATGGGGGGAAAAAAAATAGTTGTAGGTTCCTTCCAAGTGTAGAATAATCTGAAACCAGCAAGCTTGCTTATCCACAGGATGACTTCACAGACTTCTGATCGCTCCCAGCTTCAGAGCAGCATTTCATAAGCAGCTTGGTTCAAAGTTGACCAGAGAAACTTCCACTACAACAATGGATTAAATCCTTCTCACTTCTATTAGGTATTTTCCTGCAACAGTGTCACAGAGCAGAATCAGAAATTTTGTAGAAAGGACAGACTCCTCATGAGGAGAGTGTCCAAAGACACAAGAATACAGGTGAGGTTACACCATCACCATCCCCTAGCTCCTGTCCTGATTAGGGATCACACTCTGGTTCACTTGTTTACTGATGTTTAGACATAGCAAGACCTCCAAGGCAGACCACTTTCACTTCAGCCAAATTGTCTGCTGTTCTCACAGGTACTTTGGCTTCCTATACTCTTGTCACCAAGCACCTCCCATGCACTGATTTACAGCTTGATTCAACCACCCAAACATCAGCACCTGCTGCCACCTGAGCTGCCTCAGGGAATGCTGCACAAGAGGACTTGGCAACACTGGACTCACCCGTGCCTTGGGTGGCTGTTCCTGTTCCTTTGGTGCCACCAGTGATGGGATGAGTTCAGACAGCTCCAGGTCTCAGGCAGGCTCAGAGGAGATCCTTTATAGAACTTTTGGTCTGCCACTAGAAGTAACTGAACTGAGGCCTCTTCAATTAAAAAAGAAGCTCTATAAACAGAACAGTCTCTACAAAAAATTACCAGTTTTGGTACTGAAAGTCATCCTTTTACCTCAGCTTTTGAGATGAAAATTTAGGTATTTTTCTTTTTCCTAGGTTTAGTGGCATAATACTGCTTTAATCCCTCCAACTGGGCCACTGCTCTTTTTATGGCCATTGCTTATCTTTTTCTGCTACTGCATTATTTAAATATTCTGTCACAGATAGTGGCACTCAGACTAAATGTTTTAAAAATCAATTTAAAAAAATCCTCGAAGTATTACTTGTGTGGAGGTAAATTTTATCATGACTCTACTGGATTTCACTTTTATAGGAGCCAACATTACTCTGTGTGTGCTTGTAGACATTTGCAGCTAAAAATGAGCTTCAGGAAAAAATACTAATGAAATATTGGAAAGTATACTGCAAATTATGCATTGAGTTATTAGTCCCATAATTCAGCTCAAGACCCTTCTGAAAATGTATTTTTGAAAATCCAGGAGTAACAACGCAGTGTATGAAGAAAATGGCACCAAGAATCCAACTCATCCTTGGATTGATGCTTTGTCATCCTGCTGTCTAAGAGGACAGAGAGTTCAAGACCATTTTTTGTTGAAGAGTCCAAGAAATCTTTCCTTGACTTCCAATATACAAAACTCTGCCTTTATTGAGGGTGAATCTGAATCACTATTTTCTCTCAAGACCTTTCACAGCTGAAAAGAGACACAAAAAAGTATCTTTGTGTTACTGCATTTATTCTCACAAAAGGACAGCAAGAGTAAATGTGCAATTGCTTTCTGACTATATCCTAACAGGTTGAAGGTAAAACAGGAAGAACAAATCTCTAGAAAATGAGTTTGAATGCCTATAGAATTTCTTGCTCCCAGGAGTAATTTTGTCTTCTTGATATGTTTTACTGGGCTGTGTGGAGACTACCTGTCGGTGTCTCTGCCACACACTGACATAGAGATGGCTCCAGGAGGTCTGAACATCCAGGGACTGGGAGGAAATAAAACAGAGTTCCTTTGCCCAAGATGTGGTTATACTGCAGGATTTCATCACAGAACTCTGTAATTATGAACACTTGGGTTCAAAAGGGCTCTGGACAAATTCATGCAAAACCAATTAAACCTGAAGATTATTACAGATCTTGGTGCAAACAGAAAAAAAAAAAACCAAACCCCTCCAGAACCTCCTGAACTTTATTGGATACTGGTAAAGCACTCCAGGATATTACCAAGTTTAGCTTGCCCTTCCCCTCTTCCCTGGCTTTCTGAGATTGCCTGCTCTTCCAAATGCTCATCAAGAGCAGCCTTCCTCACAGTCCCATGCTCTTCCTCTCTGCACTACTCCTGCAGCCGGCCAGTAATGTGCTGGAAAGGTATCCCAGCATGATGGGAATAAAACAAGTTACTAAAAGAGCCATAAAGTCACATTTTACTTACGACACTGTAACTTCTCCAAGCAGGCTGATCCTACAACAGATCAAAGTTCACTGACAAAAAGATTTGCTTCCCAGAAGAAAAACTGATGACAACTCTCACAACATAATTTTCCAAATCCTGCCAGGAGCCCCTAGATAAATAATGTCCCAAGTCACTTGTAGCACAGTCATCTTCCCAGAGCTATTTGTCTGAAGAACAGGCTCAAAATACCCACAGAGATATTCAGTGCTTTGGCAGCGAGTTACAAATATTTATTGATTTAGCTTTCCAACAGACTCAAGTGTTCAGCCTGTTACCTAGCATGAAGGTGTGTATTTCCCTCTTGAGTCCTGCCAGGAAAGCAAAGGATTTCTGCCAAACTAATTTACTGCTATTCTCTTTCTCCCATGGCTGTTAATACCACCAAGACCGATATGCCAACCTTCTGCACAAGGATTAACTTTACCCTCTGGCCTGTTACAAACATGGTGAGGTTGGCTGATGCCTTCCTAATGGACCTGCTTATTCCTCAGAGTAGCACTAAGAACGGAGAACTCTCCCAACCATAACCCAACTAAATATTTATAACCGATATTCTTCCTCCAAACTGCATACATACACATTTTTATGTGACAGAAGAACCATAAGAGGGAGTGGTACAATCCAGCAATGCCACCAGACGATTTCTCATACAATTCATTTTATTAACTCCAGCTTTGTTCTGTGCCAGACATGAGACCATGAGAGCTGGTTTCCTAAATACCTCCTGCACTTCGCAAAACCAGACTAAAAAAAAAAAATCTCAGTGATAGCATTTTTTTCCTCATTTTAAAAACAAGTCTAAGATGAACAGATAATCAGAAAACTTTCTTTGAAACTATTGGATTTTCACTGATTGGGTTTCACAAGCTCACTCTTCATTGTACCCTGGCAGACACTCTGCACAGTGCGTGCTTATAAAGCTATTATCTAAATCTCATGGCTTACAGCCCCTGAGGATTTGTCCATGTAAATTTAACACAATGCTTATCAGCTGTAAGTGCCATAGGGATAGGGGGTTTAAATTATTCCAAACCACCTGTAACTAAATTGGCCAAAAAAATTGCTATACTTTTAGGTTCAATTCATCATGCACATAATTTTAGTGCTGTTATCCACAAAAAGGACCTGAAGATGCTTTGCTTGCATCCACTTATTAAGCAAAAGAATCGTGATCCTGTTACTGTTGTCACCTTACAAAGCCCAACCAACCATTATTGAACAGAGAAAGCCAAAATCTCTTTAAATCTCAATTCCCCTGTTGTCTTTTTTTCAAGTTTCAATTTTATTAATATGCCTACTTTTCATCTTTTAAATAATTGGCAGTTGCTCAATTGCAAACACACCTTCCATCATTTAAAAAGCCCACAAATCTCATTATGCCCTCTCCTCCTGCATCCGTGGAGAGCAGCCCAGTAGGCATTTGTTAAACCTCTCCTTTGAAGTACTATTGTTCAGATGTCATGGATGTTTCTTCCAACCTGAGCTTATGAAAGAGACAATACGTTTTCGTGCTCTCATTTCCACACAATTTAGAGACCATGTAAAGCAAGGAAATGAGAAATGATGCCTCTGTAAATTTGAAAAAAAACATGAATCTGGATTGTCATCCTATCTGTGATACCAGTTTCTGCTGCTTCTGCTTCTCACAGTGCTCTGGGAACCCTGGAGTTCAGACTCCAGGCAGAGAAGAGCCGAGGGAACCTGTTTTTATCCCCTCAGAGACACTGACCCGCAGCAAGAGGCAGGCACAGGCAGCACAGAGCTGTAACCCTCTTGTGCTGCTGCCTAGCACCCGGCATCTGCTCTGCTGCAGCTGGAAGCAAACGCTCACCTTCCAGCACTCTTTTGCCACAGCCTCCCTCCAAGCACACAGGCAACAAGCACAGCACCCACAGGCTTCAGTGCAGAAGCCAAAAAAGACATGAACAGTTGATGTGGCATGAAAGGATACGATGCAAACTCAGCACATTATGTGTCTAACACCAGCCCTGTGCACACACAGCTGTGTCAGGTGCATCTCCTGGAGAGGAACCACACCCTCCTGTTCTACTGGGAAGGGCTGTTCCACAAGCAGGTGGGGATGTGCTCTGCAAATGCTTTTGGCACCTTCATCAGTTCAGTCACCAAGCCCACCCCCACACGTCCCCAGCAGGCTCCCCTTGGCCATGGCTCAAGGGTTAAAGCCCTGCCACGCCACCAGCCACCACTTCCTACGCTTGCACAGGAAGAGCTCAGTTTGGAAACAGAGCATCTCCCAGGCATTACTGCCACCACTATATAAAATAGTTGTAGCTTCCTACAGCATCTTGTCTCTACCCTTTTGGAGTTCTCCTGTGACACTGTACCATGCCATAAATCAAGTCTCTCCTGATGGGAGAGAATTTGCTGAAAGTCCTTGCAAGGAGTTTCAAAGATAAACTGAGACTTTTCCTGGAGTTTCAATGCTTCCAGACAGTTGTTTATTAAGTCTTATCAGAGGAACAGAGCCACTAGCGTGACCCAGGTACAGCACAGAAGGAAGAAAAGTAGGAATGAGACGAATTATCAAGATTTACACAGCCTTTTAAAGATATTTTAACCAATAGTTACTAAAAACGTACATTATTTTCACTTTCCTACCAATTATTCAGTAACACGGCCAGGAACTGCGGAATATTCTATCCAATCATGCCAAACTACTTTTACTGCAGAATATGGAGTAGTAGAAGAAGGAGAAGAAGGTTTAGAGAACAACGACAATCCTCCATTTTGATATTTTTTACTCTTATCTATTTACTACAAAGAGAAGTCCAAAACCTCTAAATTTTTCACCCTGTGACAATCTTACATAGTAGTCTATCACCTAATTCACACCACTGTATTTTCTAGTTCTTGTCTGACTGTTGGTAATTTTTTCCAAGGTTTGAGGCTAAAACAGTGTTGTTCAGGGGGGTAAGAACCCTTAAAAACAGGCAGAGAAATATTCTCAGCACTCTGGGTTCCTACATCCTGTATTCCTGGATTTTTGCTATGCCTTCGTTGTTACAGCCTTTATGTTAATGTCTCATTTGTTTGGTTTTATACCAACAAAATTCTTTTGTTTACTTCAGTCCAATTCAGTCTCTGTGGTCTTTTGTGTAGTGCCATATTACATCTGAATATATATATTTATATACACAAACGTATAAATGTGTATATATCAAGAACACATGAGCCTTTCATACAGAGCAGTGCTAGCTAGAAACTGAAGAATATCTTCCCTCAGGTATTTGGAGCAGATAAACTGTTAGGAGAACATTAGAGACCTGTTTTGGGTAACTGCATTTTGAAGAGGAGTTTGAAGACAGAAATTAAGACATAGCAAAGAAGTGGTGACCCTTGCTCTAGTGTTAAATAAGATATAAACCATGCTGGAAAAGTATGGCATAAAACAGAGAAAATAATATTTTTATTTTCCAAATAATGATCAAACATAACAAGATTCTTTAGCTTGAAGTTCATGGTGGTCTTCACATGCTTGCTTACTTCACTCTGAAATTTAGATCATAAATTATCTTTCAAAATGCATATAGTGAGCATATCTTTAAATTTCCCATTAAATAGTTCTTTCAGGTTTTTTCTCTCCCTTTTTTCTACCATTTAACAGGAAACAAACAAAAAAAAAAAAAACCAAGCTAACTTCTTTGCATAAACCTAGTATTCTAAATTTTCAGGTGGTTCATTAATCACTGTTCTGCATTTTCAGCAGAATTTAACTAAGAAAAAATAAATTACTTGTTATTCTTATTCTCTCATTGAACTAAACAGAATATTTGAGACCTGACCAGGTAAAATTCATGTGCCAGCATGTTTTTCCTCTGTACTTCAAAATGAGTAACAAAGTGGTAGTGTTTCAGCAAACTTCTGCCAGCTAGCATTTCCAGAGCACTTCCAGATTTCAGAGAACAAAGTTCAAGCTTTAGAGTGTTCATTTGTAATAGAAAATGATAAAAAACCACAAAACATAAATCACTGGTTTCAAAAGCACTGGAAACACAGCAAAATAAACATTATTCTGTAACACTGGACTTCCCATCATACAGAGCATAAAAAATGTAATTCTGTGAAGAGTTATAGGGAACTTTGTAATTCTGAATTTTTTTTATTATAAACATCTCATTTTAATAAGCAAATGAATAAACTGAAGAACCAGAACTTTCTAAAACAGAAAACCAGGGATGACTTTTGGAGACTAAATAAGAATTATATTGCTCAGACTCCATGGAAAGTCATTGATTTCACCTTTGCTATTAGTGATTTTCTACATGTCAAGAGACATTCAGACAGAATATGGCTTCAGCCTTAAAAAAAAAATGTTAAAAATTACCTAAACCAAAACCATCCCCCAGTACATAGCAGATTATCCAGCTCATTGTACAGACACAAATGAAGCCCCCACTAAAGAGCTGTTCAGAGGATTCAGTTCTCCTTTTGACCTTAGCTCTTACATGCAATTACCTGCCTTGTTTTAAATAGTTGTTCCTCAGCCAGTGAAAAACACCTGCTGTTTCCATAGATGTTAGTCTCTCTGCAGCCAAACCAGAGCTCTGCTGCAACAGCCCTTTCAGAGAACATGAGGATTTAGGATGCTGCAGACACCCATTTTCTTGGGCAGCCAGAGCTTTCTCCCTTTCCAAACCATACATTATATCATATCATGCCAATATACCCCCAGAAAGATGGGATAAGCAAGACATGGAAAAGACACTGCAGACCCCTGGCAAAACCCTTATTCCCCTATTTGTACAATTCAGGCCACTAAATACCACAGAAATTCTGAAATCAAAAATGCCAAAGGCTCCAGGGAGACTTTATTGACACCTTGTAAATATTTGTGGACATTTTACAGACATTTTAAGGGGGTTTTCCATATAGTAAGGGAATTATATCTGTGTCCTGTAGCAAGGATGGGAAGGAGTGGGGTGGTTAAAGCAGATGAATTGGTTAGTGGGGCACCTGAGTGGGATGTTTCCCAGAGAAGCTGTGGATGCTCCATACCTGGAAGTTTTCACAGAGTTTTCAGTGACCTGGTCTAGTGGAAAATGTCCCTGCCAGCCATGGCAGGGAGCTTGAACAAGATGATCTTTAGAAGTCCCTTCCAACCCAAGTCATTCTGTGATTCGCTCTGTTGGCTTTGCTCAGTTCATGAACTCTCACAAAAAAACTCAGGAGCTGAGCATCCAAGTCCATCTGTTAGGACTCAATCACAGTAAAGTACCACGAAATAAAGGAGAAGCTGCTGTTTTGCAATCTAAAAGGTGAAACACCTTGCAAATTTGCAAGAAAGTATAGTAAGGATTTCTGCTTATGGATTACTGTAACCTCATGGCCACAAATGCAGACCTGATGCCTTTTCCACAAAGAGCCAGACAGCTACTCACACGGAAAAGTGTGCAGTAACCAAAAATTATCTGAATGGGTCTTCTTCTCTTCTTATGCTGAGATTTGTCCCCCACCAAACTAATTTGACAAATTAACACCTGTCACTGTCCATGACTGCTGGTAATTCATCCTCTGCAGTATTCTACACACCCAAAGAAAGAGGCTGAGTAGTAAACAACTGTCTTGAATGAGACCACAATTTTTTTTGTGGCTAAACAGCCCACTGCACATGCTCAAATTCTAATTATAAATAATAGTGCTCAACTTCTAAACACCAAGGCTCTGCAGCTAATGCAGCACATGAGGGATGAGGGGCCCTCTTCCAGGCAGACACAGGAGATGCTGTCAGTGTGCTCAATGCCAAGCAAAAAGGGCAACAGCCCCATCAGGGGAGGCAGAAACTGCTGCAATATAAGTCATTTTCTAAAGAAGATTTCATTTCACACCTGAACTCAGAACAGATATAGAAATAGGTTATTGTGTCTGGGATTGGCATTTTAGATACCACTTAGGTCAAGAAAAATTTCCTGATCCTGTTCATTTACTGTTGCTTCCCAAGCATCAAATTCTTCTCCCTATCCCATGGCCTCCACTTTTTGTCTTAATAAAAAAAGCTGTTTTCCTCCAGTCAAGATACATCAAGTGATAGGTTTTGACTTACGTAATTACAGCTGCTTACCTAGATCAAACTGATTGCATCAGTTAATCACATAACTGCTGGAAACAATAACAAAATCCAGTTCTAAACAGAAAATTATGTCAAATAAATTAAAGAACAAATCACCCTGATGGAATCACAACCTGCTCATAAGGCATTTTATGAGCAAACTTCATCTCAATAAATCCAACAAATTCTGCAGTTGCCCACTCAACACTGCTTTCATCCAAGTGGATTATATTTTACATTGAATTTTAGAGAGAAACAATAAACTGCTACATTAAAAATCAAGACAATATTGTATCATCTCCTCTGTGTGCATGAAAGCCATCTCCAATCCAGGTGTTAAGTGGATTAATTTATATTGGCATATAAGAAGAAATCAAGTTTGTCTGGCTTGATTTAATTTCCATTCTATTTAGGGAGACTTCCCATTAAGTCTGCAAAGCATTTAAGCTTTTTATGAAGTCTAAATGAAAAAATCTCCAGGCCTCAAAGTAGTGGTTTGACTACTCGTTCTGGTTGCAAATACCCACAAATACCTCATCTACCTAATTTGAGCTATCAGTTTGAAACCAGGTAGCTCTCCCCAGCTGGGTGTTGTGACCACTAGCACAGAGTTCTTCGGAAGTATCTCCATTTGCTCTGCTGGAGTAGATCCATCCTGTGTAGCTAATTCGCTGGATCAGGTTTGACCTGTTTTCTGTGTCTGTAACAAGTGCTCAGACTATTTTGTCCCATTCTCTGCCTCAGTATTTAATTTCCAATGTAAGACAATGTCATGCATCAAGAGACAGTTGTTTCCAGCATCAGCTCCACTGTCCACTTGGAGCTGGATACAAACTACAACCACCCAAAGATACTGATTTAGAAATGGGGACCCTCCAACCCCAAATTCAGAGCCTTGCATTTGCATCATTAATTCAACAGATAATAATTATCTCTTTTTAAGGCAAATGTGCAGGAGAGATTATAACATGCTCAGAGTAGTTACCAATACCATTATTAAACAATTTATTTAAGGTAAACAAATCACTAACAGCTCATCACCTAAACAAATATTTTAAAAGTACAAAAATAAGGAAAAATCCCACTGCAGTAACAATCACCATGTTAAACTTTGGAAACACCTCAAAGCAAATCAGCTCAGGAAGAAGACTGCAAATCCTCTTAAGTAGAGCTAGTTATGTAGCTACACACATGCAAAAACAGTCCTGCATTTCAGGAAAAGATATTAGAAGACTTCTAAGTCTTGTAAGCAAAACCAGAAGTTATCCTCTCCTTAGCTCCAGAACTAGAGAAAGCGGGAAAGCTTCATCCTCTCTGCTAACAAAATCAGGAAAACATACCTACACAGATACTTTTTTTAAAAAGAACATTACCCTTACATACAAAGATTTTCCAAAGCCTTAAAAGCTTTTATAGAATCATACTAGTTATATTCCTCAGGAATGCAGATGGGGTCACTCACAGCAGCCAAGATTTAGATTATGTTGGCCCATATTTTGAGTTATCAGCCAGTGAAGGACAAAGAGAATGAATGATAGAAATGGGGCAGGACAGGTAGAACCCAAATACTGATGTGAAATAGGTCAGCACAGGAAAGGCAGTGACTCTTTCCTCAAGGACCATCAGATTAATAGGATAGCACAAAGTTATGTCTGATTGAACACCTACTTAATGCTACAGATCTTCCCTTCATATCTTCATCTTGCTATGCACGACATACATTATGGGGTCACTGCGATGGCACTGATGAAACAAGAATACCTGTGTGATGTGAACAGAACATCCTTGCACTTAGATCAAAAAGAAACTACTCAAAGAGGGAAAACAGCTTTGTGGGAATGGAATTTGAACAACAGAAGTGGCTTCCCCTATTATCTTCTAAAGAACATTGCCATGGGAATGGACTAAAGAATAGTAAATAATACCTGAATGACTCAGGATGGTTAAGAGGGAAGTGAAGATTGACATATTTGACCACTGAGTTCTGCAGATGCAAGAAAAAAACCAAATTCAGATAATAGTACTCAAATGTATTGTTGTATCACAGGATGGTTCTTTTTGTGTGAAATAAAGACAAGCCAGCAGATTCAGTCACAAGATAATGATGAAACACCACATTAACAAAAGCTGTTTTGCTCTCCTACAGAAGCAAACAAAAAATAGTTGTGTGAGTAAACAATTAAGGCATTTTTAAATGTAGATCTAATATTGCAACCTTTCCCAGCCAGCCAGGGGTCTGACCTGGCAAAGGCAATAAACACTTAGCATATCTGTGTGGTAATTGAGGCGGCAGCTTCACACCACCTCATGACTCCTGCCTTCATGCTTAAGAATTTTCTTTCTGGGAGGAGGCATCAGCTCCATTATAAATAACAGACATAGAGTCATGTCTCATAAACCAGTTCTTTCTAACATGGATGTGAGGTTCGTGTCAGGACGTTCTGACACCTCTAACACACCAAGTCGGGGGCTCTTAATTTTTGCATTCTGACTCAAGGAGGAAAGCAGAGTTTGCAATATTGTCAGGATCTATTAGAAACAGAGAGAACAGTGTTTCTAAGCAATTTCTCTGTAAATTACTACAGGAGGTGTCTGGGAGGGAGTTGCTGTCACCAAAGTTTCAGCAGCTGTAGGAAAATACCAGCACAATAATAAGTTATAATACCCAGGATGAGGACACAAACTGAAATGGAGGAAGTTTCATCTGAATATGAGGAAAAGCTTCCTTATTTGGAGTAAGACAGCACTGGAACAAGCTGCCCAGAGAAGTTGTGGAGATTCCTCTGGTGATATTCAAAACCCACTTGGATGTGTTCCTGTGTAACCTGCTCTAAATGAACCTGCTTTAGCAGGGGACTTGGACTTGGTCTTCAGATGTCACTTCAAACCCCAGCTGTCCTGTGATTCTGTGATCCTTACCATAGCTTCAGTGGATCTGGAAGCAGGAAGGTTTAAAGCCACCAGAGGAGTGGGTTTCTGGCCCAGTCTCTCAACAGGAAGAACAGGAGAAAGAATTGACACTAAGACAAAGGCAGATGATATTTCATTCTCTGAGAATGGGCACCCAGAACCAACAAGCCAGGCCTTTGCTGATCTTTCATGAACCTCTCTTACCTTCACAAGACAATGCTCTGCTTCCACAAATTCCAGCATTCACAGTCCTTCAGGGTTACTGGTTAAGCCCTAGGAAAAATGAATGGAGAAAGGGGGGAGTAGCTTTGCTTCAGAGCCCTCCCATCCTCCATTCCTTGCTGCACCATCACCTCGTGCACAGACACTTGCACTGGGATCCTCCAGTTCAGGAGAGGCCTCTGCAAGGATCTGCCCAGGGAAACCAGATTACTGCAGTAGTCTTTCAAAGGGATGAAATCAGGAATCACTTTTATGGTAGAGCAATGCAGCAGAGCAGCTAAACACAGCAGATCCCTCTCTGGCGCCCTGATCAAGCTGCCATAGCAGTCTGGGGAGCACGGGGTGACCAAGAGATGCCCTGCACTGCTTATGGTGTCTGCTAAATGAGCTGGGCTCTTCTCATGAAAACCTTCTTGTTCAGGATAAACCAGTTACCTCCTGATGCCATCCCTTGGGAGGGAGGCTGCACAGCAAGTTAGCTGTGGAGCCTGCTCATTTCCCCTGCCGTAAACCCAGCTGTTTCCATGACAAATTGTATCAGAACACAGATTGCTTTTGTTTAACCTCCTTGGCTTATTACACATCCCGGGCTAAAACAGTGATGATTAAACAGCATTCCCAAGCACTGCTTTAATTAAGCAGCATCACTAAGTTATTTTTGCTATGCAGGAGCTCCTGATAATGTTGCAATCTTTAGTTTTAACTCCTTTACTGCAAAGTTGTGCTGAGAAAAAGCACTCTCCTCTATTTTGGTCACCATTTACTACTCACCAGACACTCATTTTCTAAAACGCTAGGCGAAGGGCATGCATTTCAGCTAAAGTAATGTTTATTAGAAGCAAATTCCCAAACATTTAGAGAAGCTTTATGCAGACCCCATTGTAAGGGCCTTTCATGACAATTGTCATATTTAAAATACAACAGCTAAAAGGTACTTTCAATGGACAGATGAGGTACTACCTGACCTGGCAGCAAAGGTTCTTACAGCTCAGAAAAGTCAACAAAACCGTTAAAGGTTTTAGCCTTTGGTCATCCATGAGGAGGCCCTCTGAAAGCAAAACAAAAATGACTACATACTTCAGGTATATAAGGCATCACTTTAATTTGTCAATGACCAATGCCAGGAACAAAACCAGAATGATGGGGCTTAGGAAAGCTGAACTTACCAAAACAGGAATCCAGATAGAAGCTAGAGGCAGCTGCCCATTTCCCCCTAGTACCCCCTCACACTGCCCAAACCTCTCCATCACCTGGACCTGGGTTATTACCAAGGATCCTCCAGGCCGTGTCTCCCTGCTGCAGTTCCCCAGCCAGGCTACAGGAACAGAGCAGAATCCTTTAGCTGCACAGATTTTTTGCTGCCAAGTATTTTTAGCTGCACAACCCACCCAGCTCTTCCTGCCCCACTTTGGTGAATGATGCCCTCTCGGGCACGGCACACATGTCAGCCTAAAGGTAGAATGCCACAAGACCATTACTGGCCCTTTGAGTAAGTCTCAGAAGTATCATTTGATCAGGTCTGACTATTTACCTCACTTCACAGGCACTTCAGTTGGTAATAGCTTACCTACCACTTCACAAAATGACAAGTGTTATCTGCAATTTCTAACAGCTTCACATAATAGAAAAAAATATAATCAAGACTGAAAAATAGTAGCTTTGAAGGAAGCACAAATAATATTCTCACCCCTGGAAAAGCTGCATGGAGCTTTTTAGCCATAATTGCACGAGCAGAAAATACTACCTCCCTTGGCTTGCTTGGTGTTTATGCCTCAGGGGGACTAGGTTTTCCTGCAGACATGGTGGAAGAGAGAAAAATGAAGCTGCAGGTCTGCTTAGAGAAGGGAGCAAATTGGCAGCAATGAAATACATTCAGCACAAGCCATGAGACTCCTTTTGGTGCTTTGCCAGGCATCCAGAGAGCCAGAAGGTTAAGTGCTTCCTCCCTGTCCTTGGAGCTGGCACTTGTATCCAGACACAGCACTGAACCAGCCAGTTAACCCAGCCATGTTCAGGGGGACAGTGAAACAGCAACGTGTGCGCTGCACAGAAGCCTCAGCACATGTCCTCGAGGGGTTGGGTATGTTCGATTGTTTTCCTAAGGCAAGCCAGGTGGTAGCTATCTGTCCACAGAGAGAGGGAAAAGTCAACAGCATTAACTATTGTACACCTCTTACAAGGCCATACCAGCTTTTGACAGCTGAAGGACAGCTTGAGATCCTCCACTTGCCGAGCTCTTTTGACACCCCTTTACCTGACGAGCATCCTCAGCTGGAGACAAGGGAAAAGCAAACAGGTAGAGATGTTGCATCACAGATATTTCAAATTAAATATGGCTTGAGACACTTACCAGTGGGAGAGTTAGATGACACAGAGCAGTCTACTTTGACAAAGACTAACATTTAACTTCCTTTTGTGTAAGTCATTAGCATACCTAAACAAGCTGCAGTGGAGTTCCTTCAGTGTTTCTCAAAAAGTGTTTTACACTTCACTGTTACTAATTTATGGTAAATAGGAAACTGATGAGAAAAAAGTTACCTTTTTATTATTTTTGTTGCTATTTATTTCAGAATTTTATTTTAAATTGATAATAATTATCTAACTCTGTCAGGCTACTGAACTCAGGGCATACAGATTAAATTTCAAGTATCATGCTGCTGATACTGCAGAGCCTGGATCTTGTGAGATGTGACCAGAGTGAAAGCAAAATACATCTATTACAAGCAGTGCATGAAAAAGGTCTTTATGAACTGGCTTTTTTAACCTTTTTTAAAACTGTGACTAGACATATCTACCTACAACAAAAGTTTAGGCTGTAGTCTCACAGCCAGCAACAGATATGTGTTTGCATCCCCATTGTTCCAGAAAAAAAACATCTCTGTCTCCTCAAAATACAAACTCAGAAACCCAAATGTTCATAAAACACGCCAGAGATTATGTAACAGAAGGGAAGGCCAGAGTAGACCAGAGGTCATCCCAGTACGGGAGATGAAAGTCCTCAGTTGTATACAGTTGTTTTGCATGCAATGAACCAGCTAATGGGAAATTCAGACTGCGTTGAGAGCAGCGACACAGGAGGGAGAACAGAAGATGAAAAAATATGTCAGTGGTTTGATGGAATGATCCACCACTTGTCCCCCATGCTGACTTGCAACATCACAAGAGTTCATGAAAGTTATCAATTACTACAGCAGATTAGAAAATGAAGACCATAAAAGGAAGACTCCAGAAATCAACAGAATTCCTTTCATATGCAGAAAGGGCACAGAGGCATGACAGGATAAACAGACTAACACAAAGAAATTACAGTGCCTAGTCCCTGCAGGGCAGTCAAAGTCATGATGCTTGCCCCAGGTTAGAGGCTATTTGGATAAGAAAGCTGGAACTTCCATAGACACAAAATCTAGGAAGCTTAATGCATTCTCTTTAAGGAAAGACTTCATCCCATTCCAGATTTCTTAGAAGAAAAGAAATCAGCACAGTGCATATGAAGCAGGGGTGATAAAATTCAGGACATTTAATGTATCTAAGTGGGGGGGGGAAGGGGGAAAGAAAAAGAAAACAGATAAAGAGCAATAGGATAAAAATCTTGACTCTTTCTTTAGAAACAGTCAGTATTTGACAGAATTTGAACTGGAATGTATAAGAAAAACAGGTAAAATACAACAAGATAGAAGAGGCATAAATAGCCCTTTCTTAACAAAGGAAAGTAACTATTTTTTTTCTAAAACATTTCCCTTATTCTCGGTATCATCCATCATCTGCTTGACATAGCAACAAAATATTTTTAAATTGTGAAATTCTACCAATTCTAAGAGAATTTAGGATATAATATAGAAAGAACTAGATGACACCTAAGGACTGAAATTTTGAGGTGTGACATTCAGACACACAACAGAAGGTACAATTTATGCACTTCCCGTAAAAGGACTTCACCAAAGACATCCCAGATGATTTTAGTATTTCACCAGTGGTCTCCTGCCCAGACACTTGCATAGGAAAGGACCAGCTCCTTTCAAGTGCACCAGCTGGGGAAGCCAGATAAAGTGATTCTTTGTAAATGCATTGTAATCTTTGCAAATCTCAAAAGATTAAGATAGCCTGTGATATTCTAGCAGGAAAAAAAAAAGCTGTTGCCATGATCCCCACATTGACACACTCATAATCCAAAGCTGCATTTTAGCCACCTACACCTGAAAGAATAGGCTTGTTTTGCACCTTTCCTTACCACATGAAAATTGCCTAGAGAATGATGACCTTTAAGTCCACAATTTGTTACGTTTTCTTCCTATAAAATAGTCTGATATTGTAGCAGTTCTGTGATTTCCAGATCGATAGGTTTTAACCGAAATCAGTTGTCCAATTTCTTTGCCCTTTCTTGGCAGAGCTGGATACATGCAGCCTTTTAAAAATAGTTAATGAATGACACTGAGTTATTTTCAACTTGACAGTTTGTCTCTGCACAGAATGCAGATGTGGCAAACTGAAGAGCCTTGAAAAAATTATATTATGAATATGCCCAGAAGGGCACCAAAGCTGACTCCCAAAAAATTTAACTTTTCCCTTTTGCAGATTTAGTTTTCACACAGAGGGGGAAAATGTGCACTTCTGGGAAAATCTGTGATATTATCAAGTCTATATATATATATATATAAATATATATATATATGTATATAGCCTTTCTGTCCACTTTTATATGAAGACAGATTTTTTCTTTTCTTTTCCCAGTCTTGCCTCAAATTAAAATTACTTTCCCGTAGTAGAGAAATTATCTTGGATATAACCAAGAAACAGAAACAAAACACTGCAAAACAATCAGTCATTATTCCTTTTATTTTTTTTTTTATTTATTAGGCTCCTTCCTACACAGTAATTTAGGTTAAAAGCATCAGTAAGGCCATGGGGCAGGTCATGAAAAACATTCTGAAACAAAGGATACTGGCACATTGTTTTTAGCACAATTTGTGTTTAGCAGTGTCTCATGCATCTCAGAACCAGCTGCCAATGAAATACACACACGTCAAGGTAAAGACTTCTGAAGTAACTCCCTAAATGCAGTACCTAATATTTGCAAGACAGGTTGCTGCTGCTTTCTGTGCTATTTGAATGATGATACCCTTGGCCATTTGAAAATCTTAACAGCAGTTCAGATTTTTTAATAATAATTTTGGAGTCTAAGAGAAAACAAATACAATTAATAACATACCTGGTCATAATGAGAGCACGAGCTCTCCTCTCAGCTCTGACAACATGTGGTTCAAAGACAACTCCCAACTATTCTGCAGAAGCTGACAAAGGGAAAACCAAGAGCTTTTGTACAGAGATGGGTCAACCAATTTCCTTCTGAGTCCTTGTCACTGGACTAAAACCAGCATGTCGTATTCTTGAAAAAATATTGACCCAGCAGTAAGTATTAGAAATTACTGATCATCTTCATTTGTTCATGCAGGTGCCCAAAGGTATTTTTGAAGCTCAGATGAGATAATGAAGAGAGGTGTGAGGCAGTGTGGTACACCCAGGGCCTGGGCAGCCCATCTCCTGCTCAGCCCCAGTTTGTTTCCAGCGGAGTATCTCACACTGGCCAAGAGCAAAATCTGGCCTCCTCTTCATCTGACTGCAGGCCTTAAGATCTCAAACAGCTTATGGGAATAATAAACATCCAGTAAGCACATGATTAAAGGCATTTTCCTGCCTTCTAAGTGTCAGTACTTCATCATGCATCCCTCCTACACAGAATTGTTACAGGTTTAAATTCTTTTCACAGTTGCTGTATCTTAAAAACGTACTCAAATTCATTTCCCCTTCAGATTTCAGACCAAAGTTCAAAGAAAATAATTTAACCAGGAAAGTGAAAGGAATCTCAAAGGCAAAACTTAAAATTGTCAGTTTATATAAAGATTTCAAAGGCTCTGTTACCTTAATTACAGGAAAATTAAATTCCATTTATTGTTGGGTGAAACTTAAGAGTGAAATCAAAAGTTAGGGAAATGGTGAATTTCATAAAGAGAAGACTGATTACCCTAATTTGGAAGATGGTGGCTGTATCTCCTCACTTTAGGAGCAAGTTAGTCATTTGGTCCATGGCAGGTCATCTCCAGCCATCTCTAAATCTTCATGTCACCAGAGGGAACAAAGGAAGCTGCTGGCACACACTTCTCTTCCTAACACTGAGCTCTGCCCACACTGTCATCACACAGCCTTGAAGCACCCAATCTGCCACCATGGCATCTGCCTGCCTGTACCATGCTAGATTTTGGGAGAATGAGGCTGAGTGAGTAAAGCGAGCAATGCGAACAGGGGAATAGTAAAAACAACGCCCGGTAACAAAAGCTAACGCTAAGCTAAACTTGTGAGACAAGAAAGTTTTGTGCATTAGTTAAAATTCAACAAAAACTTTTGGTTGATTTTCCTGATTCCAAAGGTTAAGAGCTCAACAGCTCTGTCCTCTTTTCTCTGCTGGGACTGTGGATTAAGGCCTTTCACTACCAACAAGTATAGGCCAGCCATGGGGTGGGAGATGAAGAACCTACATCTGGAAACTGCTCTGCAGCTCCCTGCTATGCCAAGATTCCCCAGCACCTCTAGGACACCATGAGCACTCCAACCCCTGCAGAAATCTCAGCTCTGGCAACTTCAGTCCAAATTACTGGCTGCACAGCAATGTTCACCGTAACACCCGCCCCTGCAGGTTTCCAGGCTTCTTTAGATACAATCGTTGGCAGGAACTCACTCAGATCCAACCTGTGAGCCACCCGAATGTTACCATTGGCAGCTGGAAAGCTCAGGGCTTTCAGGCTTTCAGGTATCAAGGGCACCAGGGCATCAACAACATACAGGGATATAAGTAAAACATCACGACCATTCCTTTAATTAGAAAGCTGTTGGACAGAAGGAGGTAACTAAATGTCAGAGAATGCCAGGTATCACACAGCTTAGAAACAGACCACATGATGAAGAATTAAATTATGCACAGGCTAATACTAGCAAAGCAGGAGAGGAGAATTTATTTGTATAATCCATGGAAATAATACTCAGATGCTTCAGGACAACAACTGTAAGCAATTTTGTTTCACAATACAAATTGTGGTTATTTCTAGCTCCTCCAGAAATTGAAGCAGTTGCCAGTGGTAGCATTCATTGTGTTTACTCCTACACTTCAACCCCAGATCTCCTTACCAAGCAGTACTTTAGTGTTCCCATTGGAAAAGGAAACAACACACTTGGTTTTGAAGCTGGGATCCTTCCCCATTAATGCCACATCACAGTTCTTGGACCCAACAATACAGCTGTAACCAAAGGACCAATCATTTACAGCAGTCTTAGGCCCTGCTTACATCGACAAGTGTGACATGAAAAGCTGACTTGTAGAGCAAGACACTTGGTGCTAAGAATCCAGCTTGCACTCTGCATGCATTTCTAAAGGCCATACTTCAAAGAAAATCTTAAATGGTCCAGTAGATGGAACACTTGCCACGTAGCCTAGACACGCAGGATGTACATCCTGAGCTTTAGCTTTGTTGGAGAAGAACCCCATGCATGCATGGACACCACCATGCAATGTAAATTGAAGTGTAAAATGCAGTGAGGACTCAGATGCATTTCAAGAACTTTCAACTGACCCAAGATAAGAAGGGCAATGTAGGTGCACCCTTGTTCTTCCAGCTGCTTCCCACACCACCAGTATCCTCCATCACTGTGGGAATATGCAGCGCTGAGTTAAGATCTACTCAGATAAACTGACTTTAGTTGGAGTGAGGGTTAATTCTTTTCAGGCTTCAGCATCTCTCCTCATGATACTGACTGCAATATCAAAGCCTTTGCCTTCTATATGCAAAAGTAAGCAAAAGTCATTAAGCTACACAATCCAATTTTAATTAAGCAGACCAAGAAATCATCAACCTGTAGTCGTCTAACTCTCTTCTCTCTCCATTGCAACAGTGGTCAAATTTTAATTACATATGATGAAAATTCAGGCTGGATAAGGAAAGTTTTCCCAATTTGTCTTTTCACTTGATGACAAAGTACTCTAAGTTTCCTCAGAGACTTGCACCTCAAATGACTGCTGACAAGATTAAGGATTGAGTTATGTTCACTCTTTTTTTTTTTTTAATTCTAATAATGAATCACAAGAATATTAACTGCTTGGTGTTGTAAGTGCCTGGAGCCAGGCTTCTATCTATGCAACAAAACTGCTTTCATATGCTGAACCAAGATCATCTTAGATTTATTGATGATTACATATCTTATACTGTCAGAAGCTACAAAACACAGAAAATATTGATAGCCAAATTATCTGGCTTAATATAAAAGAAATACAATCGATTTTAGAATGAAACCAGAACCCTAACATTTACAAGTATTTTCAATAACCAAAACCTCCATGAAATTCCAAGTTCAGCAGTTAGTGCACATTTAAAAAAAAAAAACCTGCACTCAACTTGATCTCTGATCTACAGCCTTAACACTGGTGTTATACAGCTGGACTAATAACCTTGAGTGCATGTTTTCACTGATGGAGGAGCGTTCATTTTCTTTTCCTCTTCTCATTTCCAGATCTTTTTAATGTAGTTTCTAACAAGACAATTACCCTACCCCCACAAAACCCACCCATACATTTGTTTTTATACACAATTTTAACACTATTTTGAGACTTGGTATATATTTTACTGCTGATAATCAGTATTTCTTAGGCTATTGCACTTCTTATGAAACACTAAGTCAAAGCTTTATTAATTTGTCTGAGACATAAGGGGACTACTTGCTTTCCTTGGAAAGTGACAACACCGATAACCCACTAAAAGAAGAGAACAATTTTTCTAGGCTAATTATAATATCCATTATGGAAGGGATATCCTTTAATAATATTCTTTATTATGAGAATAAATACATAAAACAAATGCAATATATTAGCCACATTTCTTCATATACATTCAGAACAGAACAAGAAGCTAATAGGCATAATCAGCAGAACTAGTTCAACAAACAAATTTTTAGTAAGCCAACAACACTAGAGGAAAGTTGAAATGTTCATGCACCCATAGCAGACAAAGAACAAGTGATTTCAGGATTTCCTCTGTATTAATTTTAAGACAAACATACTGTAGTTGTAAGCATGAACTGCATGAACGGACAGAAGTGTTTAGCTCCGTGCGGTGGCCGTTTGAGGTTGTTCTGACTGCAACTGCTTCCCAAGGTATTCCCTGGAACACAACAAAAAATTAGATTGAGAAATGTTCTGGAGAGTGGGGAACAGGATAATGGTGGGAATTACCAAGTTGACAAAGAAGAGGAAAGCTTTAAGTTCAGAATTAATCCTTCAAATAATGTCTACAGTCAATAGTCAACTGGAGTGACAATGACAGTAGCTGAGCTTTAGATATCCATCATCTGCCCTATGAAAATAAAGTACAAATCAAACATCAACAAAGCTGTCTAGAAAAAGGCAAGAGCCCAATGGGAACATTTAGAAGCCCTCACAATGGATACAGAACAGCCATGAAGCACACAGATTTTGCTTGTTGAATACATATTTTAGAAGCTGTGGCAAAACATTTAAAAGCATCCCTTCCCATAACCCAGCTGCAGGAGCACAAGTAACACGTATGACATACTGGCAATACAACCCATAGGCAAGCAAAACCAACGCTGACTAAATAACTACATACTCAAGTTGAGAAAATGAAGAGATAATCAATCCAGGCTCACTGTACACCAATATTTTCTTTAGTGTTTTCCTCACCTGCACTTTGAAGTGCACTTAGTTTCTCTGTCTCCTCTCAACACTGGAACACTCCCCAGATTACTAGCACTTGCCCTGAGCAACGGTAACATAAATTCCATGGAAAAATACAGCATGGTTCCTCTGCATGTTTCAATCCTTCAGTCTCTCTTGTGAAAGAAGATCAACACTTCACAGAACCACAAAAAAAAGCTGAAAGAGGTCTTTAATAATAATACCTGGGTTGCTGCTTGTCACAGAAAATACAGTAATTGTACCACTGTATCAAGTGAAAGAGGTTTCAGGACTCATGAAATGTAGGCCTTTTTTTTCTACTGCTGATCATACACTTAGTACTGTGCTTTTTCACTACACAGATATTTCAACCTACATAGGTTAAGCAATAGAAGCATCTCAGAGGAATGATGTGCACAAAGAAGTCTCAAAAAACCCCCACCTAACTCAAGACTATGTGCTTTTGCTTTATTAAAAAAATAAATTTAAAAGATCAGGTTTTTTGCACATTTCAAAACCTAGTTTTCAGCTTCGTGTCCTGTTGAACAGTTATTCCTTACACATTGCAATTCCTATTGCACAATGAAGTTTAGCACCACCCAACACCACTATTCTCAGTTTTAACATTAAGCATCCAGAAAAGCTAAAATTCCTATAAAACATTAATTTCAAACACCACTAGCAAAGAAAATAACACATAATTTGTATACTGAACTATATGTTATGATTTAGCACCTTCATTTACAGCTTCATCAGGTGTTGCTGTAAAATCACAGTATTTTAATGCTTGGGCTCCACTTAATAAATACAACTCTTGCTCATAACAGGCAGTTTACCACTCAAAGCAGAGACTCCTGATGGCAAAGAAGGAAATGAGCTGCTCTCTTGTGGTTTGGCAGGACTCAAAACTGTACCACCAAAACAAAATTTGACAGTCATCCAAAAACACAGCCAGCAATTACGGAAGAGCTTCCATGCTCACCAAGCCTCTTTCTGCTCCCTCAATGTTTTTGGCTGTCTTTTTTTTTTCATTTGTTTCATGCCTACGTGCATGTACTGACTCTAGTATTTCTTCTCTGACATCCAGCCTTGAAAGTAATTGACACTTGTTGCATTAATGGCTCTGCTCATCGTATCACAAACCCACAACATCATCTATTCTTAAAGCACAGATGAACCATACTGAATATGAAATTCCCACACCACTACTTTGAAGAAGGAAAATCAATCAAGCTCATAACCCATAACACTACAACTATTGCAAAGTTTACACTGTTTCAGATGCATAACCAAGGCTTTCTAAAAATCCCACCAGAGTGTAGTGTAGTCAGCAAAAATCTCCAAGAAGGCAGAGCAGTACCACATTTTGTAGGTACTTAGTGCCTTCATAGACATATTCAACTTCTACAGTAGGTAGAACAGTATCTTCCCTACAAAACCTTTTGTATGTGTGAGGTTTAAGTCCGTGGTCAAGGAAAAGTTCTCATCCCATTTCCCTATATTGAATGAGTACCTGCAGTTACATCTCTATATTCTCATGCTGCAAACCCAAGTGAAAATCCCATAGTGTTCCTACCCCATCACCTCTTTAGCCACCACCAAGGAACACTGAAATGCAAAAACCTTGCATTACGAGCTGTTAGAAGGATCAGTTACTTTTCTGTTTGCTTATCACTTCCATTTGAATGTCACTGGTTAACCCAGGACAAGTTCTTGCACGGTCCAGATCAGATGAACATGGAGTCATAGAATGGTTTGGGTTGGAAGGGACCTTAGAAATCACCTGGTTCCGAACCCTCTGCCATGGGCAGGGACACCTTCAGCTAGACCAGGTTGCTCAGAGCCCCATCCAACCTGGCCTTGAACACTCCCAAGGATGGGGCATCCACAGCTTGTCCAGGAAACCTCTTCCAGCATCTCACCACCCTCACAGGAAATAATTTCTTTCTGGTATCTAATATAAACCAGCCCTGTTTTATTTTACAGACATCATCCCCTGGCCTTGTGAGAAGTCCCTCTCCAGCTTTCCTGTAGGTCTCCTTTAGGTACTGTAAGGTGCTCTAACACCTCCCCAGAGCCTTCTCTTGTCCAGGCTTAACAACTCCAACTCAGATCTTTTCCTCACAGAATAGATGTTCCATCCCTCTAAGTCATCTTCATAGTTCTCCTCAGGACCTGCTTCAAAATGTTAAGTAGGACCCTGTTCTCCCTCTGCTAAAACACATACTAAAAGAATGACAAGATTCAAATATATTTTATAAATATTGGTATTTCATCACATTAGGAGGTTAAGAAGCACTGTAAGCTCCAAACTTCACTCCTAAGTTGGACATAAGTTACAAATGCTGTTACAAATTAAGGGTCTAAGACTTTTCATTTATGCTGACTGGTACTTAGTTAAATCTGAAGTGAAAACTGGGATTTTAAAATTACTATTTACCTCACAAAATTAAAGTCACCTGTAAGAATGCAAGCATTCAACGCATTGCACTATATGAGCATGTAAGATGAAAGGATGGTTCTCATCACCAAGATAATAAATAATTTAATAAAATATTCAAAATAGCATCTGAGAGGTTTGTGATGCACGCTACAATGGAAAGTAATGAGGTATTAGACTTACTTTTTTTTAACTGCAAGCTATAAGCCCATGAATTGGACAACTACAAGATATTTTAAACCATTTTCCTCACACTGTTAACAGAAAGGCCTTTATAAAAAGGTCAGGTTTAGCCATCCTCTCACTTCCTTCAACATAAAACCATCCTTATTAAAAGCAGATGAAGCTAGCGCAAACAATTTTGCATTTACAGATAACAGCATTCGAACATGAAACAATTGATACAGTATAAATCTACAAGAGCAAAAAAAGTTACCTCTGCACTACAGAAAAGCTTCAAACATGCAACTGCAGTACATCACTTTTGAGACTAACTGTAAAATCTTCCATTTCTCAATTAAAGCTCAGATCAACAAGACTTGAAACACCACATATTTTCACCTTCCTGGTCACTCCAAAGTCTGATGGTGCAGCATAAGTAATTTCCATTTGTAAATTAATCTTTTCATTCTTATTGAAATAACCAAGTGAGATTCCTTTCACACTAGAAATTTCCCCTTTTTTTGGGTCTCTTTTTAAACACACATTTTCTGCTGTTTCCAAAGCACTTTTTCCAAGAAGAAAAGAAAGCTTAGAGGTGAATACATGAATTCATTTGTTCTCAAATTCTTATTCCAATTTTTCTTCATTTTGTTTAATTTAATTGGTTCTGTTTCTCACGAGAGACACTGACACCTTGAAGCCGCGATACACTTAATGTCATAATTGCAGTAAATGCTTAAAGTTTATTTAGGAAAAGGCACACGGAACTGATCCAACACGGAAGCCCCTAAACTCAGCGAGCATGGAATAAGGAGATAATTGCAAACTGGCACAAGACACTATCTACAAATTTTATACTAATATATACCATATATTAAAAGATCATTGTCAACAACAGTCTGTGATAGAAGGGAAGGTTATCAGATACATACAACAGATCCCCAGAGGCCATGTGTTAAAAGAAACAAGCTTTGAAGCTTAAGTGGTACTACTTCCAGTGTTATACTCCCAATTCCAGTGCAGTCAGATTTGCCTGTCCTTTAAAGAACACTGAAAATTACTTTTTTAACAGGCAAAGGAAGAAAAGTAGATGAAGCATAGAAGAAAGGAAGTGAAAAATTTTCATATTTTTTTTCTTTTCTAACATTTAACTCTTGTATCCTATTTCTTGAAGAACCAAGTTATCAAAAAATATTTTATAGTCTTGAATATCTGCAATTTCTAGCTTGTTTCAGCAGACTGAGGTACCCAAGAGACAGAATGCTTTTCTTTGGCAAAAACCAAAATAAAAACATTGATTTTATTTTCTCTATCTAAAAATAAGCCAAGAGTCCCATTCTTTTGAAAATGAAATTGAAAAGTCAGTTCTAAAGAAATCCTTCCCATTATGAAAGAAGTATAATAAAGGTATGGCAAAAAGTCTGCCACTTACTTCAACACACTCAAAAGACATTGCCAACATACACTGTTTACAGAAAAATCATAAAGATATGATAAATAGTTAAACAAGTTCACAGGACAGGCAGCAGAGAGAATAGTTTGAACAAGTTGATCAGTTTTGCCAGCTTTATGTTGAATTTCTGCTAGAGGTCTAGTAACCTGGAGAGAAGTTATTAGACTGTAGAGAGAGAGAGGGACCTATTTTAGTAATTTACTGTGGCTTTACAAATGGTATTTGAATTACACAACTGATGTATTCCCAATTCTAAGCAGGCTAAACTAACCCTTGAAAACATTGTCTCATAAGTGTAACACGCCACAGATTAACCATCCCTGGAACCTTTGTGCTGTACACATGAAGTGGCAACACCAAGACTTGGTTGCAACCATCTGTGTAGTCTCCATCTAATCCAGTGGGAGACAAAGCTGGGATACCCACCCTTTAGCCCATTCCAGCTGTGTATGCCTGCCTTTCTCACAAGGCACTCAAGGTATTCTGGTGAGACAGTACTTTCTGTTCATTTAACTCTCAAGTAAATTGCAGTGCATTGCTTTCTACAAATAAGCTCCCTTGAACATGGTTATTTCAGTGTCACATTAACATCAGTGGTGGCTGTGAGAAAGGCAGGTGGAGCTCTACAGGGGCCACCACAGCTGCATTTGCCTTACCACAGAGCCACAGTCACAGAAGCCAGGAAAGAAAATAAGCCAGGCTCAAATCAAACCCACAGTGGTGTTAATATTTGGTTCCTGAAATGTAATATTAGCATGTCTTACTGCTGTATCCAAAGTTATACCACTGCATATTTTATATAACTTTTATATATATAATATATATTAAAATATATACATACACATTACATGCTCCTCATTATCATGTTCTTCACAGAAGTAAGCAGAAATAGAACAGTTATGAAAGTAGTAAAGTAAAAAACAAAGAGACATCTTCCTAGAGAGCTGGGCTGGGAAGACTGCCAAAGCTGGAGTGCTACCACTAGAGAACTGCTGCTCTGTTTTGTCATTAGTTTCCTGAACACAATTTTCTTCTTTGACTCAGTGGATTAACGCACTATTAAGTATTTCAACTAAAAAAAAAGGTATTAGAGATTATAAAATATGTGTCTATTATACCAATGCCTACCATAAGTAGTTTTGAAGGTAAGTCATCACAAACCACCAACAAAAACAAAGAAACAAATGTACACAGCAGAATCAAAGCCACTTCAACCAAACAGTTTGGGTCTCTAATGCATCAAAATGAAGATTTTAATTGTGGTGGCTGGTGAACATACATTACAAGGGTGTCTCGTTTTTGAAAGACAGGTGTCTGCTAAGGAAGGCAGAAGCCCCCCCTTGAAGTGGCAGATATAACCCCTTTTCCCTCTAAGTTATTATATTTTGAAATCAAGGGCCTTTAGGCGAAGATGTGGGAAATAGGAATAACAGTTCTTTAC